>NC_134582.1:10030000-10330000 GCF_037038515.1 Microtus pennsylvanicus
ACTATACGGGAGGAGGAGGCCATGTTAGCAAATTATCAACTATACCATTGCTTTAGTTATACCATTGCTCCTTGTCCTCTGTCTTTCATGTTCCACTTTGACCCCACATGCAAAGCTGGCTCCCTCTGTCTAGAACAGAGGAATATTTTGGACCTGGCCAATCCTTGCTCCTTCTGCACCGTTACTGCCCTGGCCCCCAAAACCATTATCTCCTGTTCAGTTGCTGCTTTTTCCTGGGAGATCATTACATTCTTTTGTTTCTTGGCTGCTTAATCTCATTCAGAGTGGAAGTCAATATGTATAACCAATACTCCTTGCCTGATCTGATGCCGTCCACCAAAACTTGTCTTGCCGAAATCTTACCACACAAATCTCCTAGGATGCTTCCAGGGTCATTCTTGCCATGTGGCATTTGCATGCGTAGTTCATCTGCCTCTGCTTGGCCATGTGCCTCTTTTTTTTTTTTTTATTTTTATGAGAAAGGTACCTTCCTGTGAAGGCTCTCCTGGCCAACCTATTTGCATTGGGGCGTCCCTCGCCCCATCCTTTCCTGCCTTAGTTCTCTGCATAGCTACCATCACCACCACCATTAACAGGTGACTTAAATTCTTCTGTGTCTACTCAGCATCTAGACCGCAGTCCTTGAAGATACAACACAAGACACTTTTGTCATTTAAACTTTTCTAGCAACCACAAAAAAATAAAAATAAATGGGTGAAATTAAATCTAATAATATGCACTATTTAATTTAATAGATCTAAAATAGAATTTCAACATATAATCAATTTAAAGATTTTTTGTTTTGTTTTTAAATAAGTTGCTACTAAGTCTCTGGAGTCTGGTATGTGCATTGTTTCCTGTTGAACTAGTCACCTGAGCACTGCAGAAGGAGACCGCTATTCCTCGGGGCCAGGGCTCTTGACTGGTTTGCTGTGGCTGGACTCCGCGCACTCAGATTACTTGCACATAGTAGGCACATAATCGTGCCCCTTCTGCTCTTCATAGCCTTATTATTCTGAATGAATAAGTCAAGTTCTGAGTGACATCTAATTTTGCGGCATGACAGTGTGACCCAGAGAGAGAGCTATTAAGCACTTTGTTCGATCCCCAGCTGCTGGGGCGGAACTAGGCTTTGTGCCCCAGCCCTGCCACCTCATTTGGCGTTGCCATGGTTTCCCACTCCCCCACCCTGCACAGTAGGGATTTAATGTATTACCCTCTGTCACACATCTCCACTCTGAAAATGGGTGAGAGGATCAGTGGTTAATCCCGAGCCACAATCCCCTCCCTGAGTTTTTGGCTCTAGCGGGAATGCTCTTACAACACCATGGCTTCCCAGAGTGGAGTCCCTGGTTCTCCCCTAAGGTGGTGTCAGCTTGGGGTGCTGCTGTTGGCAGACTGCCCTCTGTTGGACAGAAAGGGGGGCTGGCAGAGGGGAATAGGTGCTCTCATCATCTGGGGGGAGCTCCAATACCAGAACAGCTCTTCAGCCGAGCCCAGTGTCTGCAGTCAGCTCTGGGCTGGCCCAGTAAAAACTGAAAACGTTTCTACTTGGCGGGACGCCCGTCACAGTGTCACCTGCCACCTCAGACAGTCGGAATGCTAAAGGCTTGCCCTGAAGATCAGAAGCTGGAACCAGAGGTATCTGTCCCACTTATTTGCCTGAGGGCTTTCCAGCACGGGAGCAGGAAAGCTGGACCTGAGGCAGAAGGGAGGCTGGCCTGAAACATCCATGCAGGATTCTAAATGATTAGCAGAAGCCACAAGGTCCAGCTAAGCCAGGTCTTCTTGGGGAAAGGTAAGAGAGGGCTAGTCACAGTACAAACCAGAGACAGCCAGAGGGCTGAGGGAGTCACGTGAGATTAGCCGAAATGGGCCTTGCTGCAAGATCAGCCTCTGGGATCCGCCAGCTACAGCTACGAGAAACCTTCAACTCTCTGGTTCCCAAGTATCCTCTTCCCTCTCCTGCCTCCCTCCCGCCCGCCCGCCCTCCTCTCTCTCTTTTATTATCTCCCTTCCTGTTCTTTATAACCTTATCTTTCTCCCACCTTCCTTTTCCTTTTATTTCTACAAACATCCTCTCTGTGTGTCTCTCTGTCTCTGTCTCTCTCTCTTTGTTGCGCGCACACACACAGAGACACACACAGGCACACACACACACACACACACACACACACACACACACACACACTGCTAGATGGAGGATCCCAGGAAGGTATTGGTTGGGAATTTAACCGACTCTGGCTCCCTCCGAAGGCAAGCAGATACCCAACCACCTCTCAGATGCCTTTTGGGAGGATGGAGAGGCTGGAACAGCAGTGTGTTACCAGGCTATTGTCTGGAATCCCGGAACATCGTCTCTTGAAACAGATGCCCCCGAGAAAAGCCACCCCCAGAACTCGCCTCTGTCATCCTTCATCGCTGCACAGGGGTCAGATCCAGGCAGAGAGGGGAGCAGTGATCTGATGTCAGAATTCTCTCTGAGCAGTGGAGGCCAAGGGAGGATGTTGGAGTCTGTCCTGTCCGCACAGGTCAGTTTGGCCTGTGTGTGATTAAGCCTTGCTCTGCATTCTCGATAGGGAGGTCTGGGTGGGGTGTGAACTTGTTCCACTGCTCTGAGCATCCAATTAAGTGAGTTTATGTAGAGAGTTTATGTAAGTGTTTATGTAGAATGGACTCATTTAGGAAGATGTTGGGGTTTGGTGGTTTCCCTTTTTCTTAAGAGTATTATTGAGTGTTTTTTCCTTTTCTTTCTTTTTTTGTTTTATAAATAAAATCTATTTATTTATTTTTGAGACATGATTTCACTATTCACTATGTAGCTCTGGCTATTCTGGAACTTGCTCTGTAGACCAGGATGGCCTCAAACTCACAGAGGTCCATGTGCCTCTGCCTCCCTAGTGCTGGGATTAAAGGCATACACCACCAGTGCCTGGCCTTAACTTGAGTTTTATTAAGGATATAAGTTAGGAAACTCTCTGAACTCATGACCTGAGAAGACTTTATGATTTATGTAAGTTGACTATGCTGGGACTCCATTGTCATGACAAAGGTCTGAGAAAATTATCTTAAGACGGAAGGCGTTTTATTGGTTCGTGGTTTTAGAGGTTTCCATCCATGGTTGCTTCGTCTCATTGCTTTGTTCTTGAAGTGAGACAGAATATCAGAGATGCACGAGGACATGACAGAGGCTGCTCGTCTCCTGTCAGTCTGGAAGCAGAGAGAGGCACAAGATATAGCCCTCAAAGGCACCCCTCCCTACAGCAATTCCCTTCCTCCATTCAGGCCCCACCTACCACAGTTTCCACCAGCTCCCAGTCATCTACCCAATTCTGAGTCCAGCAGTGGATGAATCCACTGATGAGTTTAGACACTCGTGGCCCGTCTCTGAACATGGCTTTGGGAACAAAGCCCTTGATGCATGAGGCAACATTCTAAACCACAACACCAACCAATGCCTTTGCGGAATAGGGTTTCTACCTCCGCCATGCTGGCAGCAGGGAGCTTCCTTTCCGGCTCAAGAAGGCACTTCATTCTCTGGGCTAGTTGACGGTGATTCACACTGACTGCTGCCTCACGAGACTGGTCATGTGACTCGATGCTGGTTGCAAAGAACGGTTTTCCTTCTTGTATTTCTTCCAGGCTAGCCTCCCTGCTCGTGTCTACTTGAATGATCTCCAGTCCCCTGACATCTGCAATTCCACACTGGGTTTACATGCTGGGAGGCGTTGACCTGAACTCTGCTGAAGTTTGCAGCCTAGTGCCGCTTCCTACACACACTCATCCATACGGCTTCACTCAGTCTTCATTTAGTGAGGCTTCTGTGTGTTTGGTGTCTGTTGCCAGGTGCTGGGATGGAGGGGAAGGAGGCAGACCTAGCTCTAGCCTTGGGTAGCACGGTCTTTGGACTCCAGATGCTTTCCAGAAAACGCTCTGTTGTGCCTGTGGTGAGGAAGAGTGCTTGCCGACACCTTAATGGCTTTAAATGGTTTCTTTTCTGTGATTACATCCTGTCTCTGACCACCCACCTCTCATCGTCCCTCTCTCCTGCCCCATGGGGCAAATGGAGTCACGACATTGGTCCTTGCTTCTAGCTGGAGGCACACTGCTTAATTGCCTCAAAACCGTGGACAAATCGGTTCCCTCAGACTGCACAGTCCCCTCCCTGCAGCATTTTGAGAGAAGGAATCCGGCTCCTTGGGAGAAGCTGAGCTTTTCATCAGAGATCAAAGACTGGCCCTGGGGAAGCAGCACAAAGCTGCTTTGGGCTGTAAAGGACCCCTTTGGGCATATCACTTCCTGTCTAAGCCTCCATTGGACAGGGAGCCAAAATATTGAGAAGGAGGGAAGCAGACATCTGGCTGCCCAAGAGACGCAGCCTGGAAATAGGCCTCCTAGGGCTGATCAGTGCAGAACAATAGCAGAGCAGAGTTACCTGGAGGTGAGGCAGGCTGCAAGAGGGGCCTGGGCAGCTGGGTTCTGGGCAGATGGCCCACTTTCATTTTCTTCATCTCCAGTTTGCCTGGCTGCAGACAAGTAGTGACTTACAGAAATACACCCCAGCCTCCCAGGCTGTCATTCATGACTCTCTGCTGGGTCCCCTTCCTCCTCTTTTCCTGTGGCGCTTCCCCAAGCATCTGCTTCTGAATGAACCACAAGGGATACATTCCCTTGTCCCAAGGAGTCCAAGTCTGAACGTCTCCCAGAATGCAGTGAGAATATAGGAAACAGGATTGTAAACTGTGTTATCCCAAGGAGAGGGGCTCCTGGGATCGGTGTTGATGAGCTCTGAAGGGGGGCTTGCATCTCCTTGTACTGTTGCTTACTCTCCCTACTGTCCAGCCCCTTCTGACCTCCCCCAGCATGAAGACTATCATACTTGAGGTCGACCAGTTGGCAATTTCACCTATGATTAACTAACATACATAAAGGGGAATAGAGGGTAGATAATGCCAAGAACTTGGGCTATCTTTCTGGAAAACCCAGAGAGCACCCCTGCCCTCTCCCCTCAAAAGCTGGCACTCTCTCCCCTTCTCTGTGGCATCGTCAGCGATCAGGAACTTTGGTGGACAAAGTGTCTCCTGAAGGATGTCCTCCTGATGTGGACCCCAATCTCCCTGTCTGAAGGGCTTTGTCCCTTTGATGATGGCTCTGACTGATTCCCTGATCACAACTAGATTTCTATCCATTCTTCATGCTGGATAATTTGAGTCGCCTCACAACCCCGCTCTCCACCATCAGGGGCCGGTTCATGAATGTCCACCTTAATACAAGGTGTCGGAATGGTTCCTAGCACTCTAGACGCGTCTGCTCATCTATCAGTTAAACTTGAAGCCTTGTCTTGCTAGAAAGGCTCTCGTTTTGTCACGCTCTTGGACTCACCCTTGATCTCAGCCCAGAGAGAGGGCTGGAGCCACTGACCAGCATGGCCTGAGCCATCTCGCTATGTGTTGTCCCTCAGCACCTCTCCATCTTTCCACGTGACGTCAGAGGCAGATGCATTGCTCACTCACAGTTACTTCCTTAGGTGAGAGTAGACATATTCCTAGGGTAGCTTGGGAAATGCATGGAAAAGGGAAGGGAAGGGAGTCACCAGGGCCAAGGCGTGTCATTCCTATTCAGCAGCCAGTCTGCAGGAGGATCCATCTCTGTGAAGACCATGTGTAGACACGGACAAGGGTATGAGGATGCCAGAGAGGGAGGAAGGATTCTGTGGCAGACAGGGCAGGGCACGGCACACCAGGATTCAGGGGCCCTCAATTTGGTTCATCAGAATCTTCCTATGCCTTCTGCTTGGCTTTCCTGTGAGGAGTGGGAGAGGCCTGTTCCAAAGGTATTCATCTGGGTGCTCCTTGTTAGCAGATACACAGGTCACAGGTCACCGTGAGGCTCAGAGAAGTCCACTATGACCATGAAGAGAGGTGGCCTAACCTCTTGGATGGAGCCCTGAGACCAGCGGGTATGCCCTTGGAAGCGGCTTGCCAAGCAGCCTCTGTGGACAGACATTGGCTCTGAGGAGGACTTGGTCTCTCGCTCGTGTAAGTTTTACAAAAAGGAGTACACAAAGCTCCATGAGTGAGACTGGTCCCTCTCTCCCTGCTGCTGGCCCTGTCCTCTCTCTGCACCAGCGTAGTGCCCCTGAGGAGGGGTCTCTCTGGCCTGCACCTTTGCTTCATTCTCCCAAGGGCTCTGTTCCAGTACCTGCTCTCTGTTCTGTTCCGGGGCTGATGGGGAGTTGCCTGGGTCAATGAGCTGAAGCCAGCAGGAAACCAGACACCCTGAGAACCAGTCTGAGCAGGAGGGGGCAGGCTGCCAGCTTCCTAGAGGCCCTCCTAGAGGGTCTGGTTCCCATCCTCTCTGCTCCCCACCCCCAGGGTCTTGCACCTACTCCTGGGAGGAGTCAGAAAAGGTTTAGCCCAGGACAGCTGGGAACTCTGACACAGGCCTGTGCTCAGCATATCCATGGGTAGAAGTTATCCGTCACCCAGACAGCTCCATCTTTGAGACCTTGAATGCAGTTGTGTCTCAGTCCTAAAGTTTTGAGAATGTGAGTCACTGCCTGTAGAATGAATTAACTCTCCTCTCCCCCTCCCTCTGTGTGTGGGTGTTCCTTGGAGGAACTTCTGCTGGTCTTTGGGATCTTGGCACTGAGCACTCTGGTCTTAGCTGGGCTCTTGACTTCCACCTAGGCCCAGTTCTGACTCCACTGCTTTCATCCAGTCAGAGAAAGCTTCAGACATAGCAGGGTGTCCTCTAGGTCCCTTCTTCCTGTCCCTGCATCATCCTTGTTTTAATTTAATTATCTTGTTACTGCAATAAGATACTCCACAAAAGCAGTCTATGCAGGAAGGTTTATTTCAGCTCCTAGTCAAGGGGATACAGTTGATCTTGGGAAGGCATGGTGGCATGAACAGAGGTGGCCAGTAACATTGTGTTTACAGTCAGGAAACAAAGGGACCAATGTCGTGCCTTGCTCACTTCTCTCCCTTTTGATTCATTGTAGGACCCCAGCCCAAGGAATGGTACCACCCACTTTTAGGGTGGGTCTTTCCATCTCAATGAAGCCCATCTGGCTAACTTTTCACAGCCATGGCTAGAGAGTTACTGACATGGTGATTCCCAGTGATATCAGGCTGACAATAAAGATGAATGGTCATAATTGTCCTCTGTGGGGGCTCCACCCTGAACCCCTTGGGTTCCTATAACAAAATCCATAAACTGGGTGACTGGTAAAGAACAGACATTCATTGCTCACAGTTCTGGAGTCTTGTCCAAGGTCAAGATGCTGGCAGACGCCGTGTCTGGGGATGGTTCTCCTTTTCCTAGACAGTGCCTTCCAGCTGTATCCTTCCACTGTGACGGGCCAGCGCGATCTCTCTGGGGTCTCTTTTCTAAAGATATTAATCCCTTTCTGAGAGTTAATCACTCCCAAAAGGCCCTACCCCCTAATACAACCACGCTGGGAGTTGAGATTTGAACATGCCGACATTCAGACCACAGCTTCTTTTATGGCTCCTCGAGGCTCCTGGCTCCTTTGGCTCTGCCCATCTTCTCACTGTGGGTTTAGGAGACATCTAGGCTTAAATCTTCATCTGTCACTCACTCCGAGGGGCGTGTGCTATGCAAATCAGTAAACCTTTCAGACTTGAGAGCTTGCTGCAGTTAGTGATCTCAGTCCTTAGACCCACCCACTCTCCAGCTGCTGGCTTCTTTGGGTTCCTTGCCTGAGAGGCATGATGCAACCAGTTCTTAGGCGTTTATGGAGCATCTGTCTTGTGTCCCATGTGTACCAGGCTAGCAGCAGGTGAGCCACACACCTGTGGGCTTCCCTGGTCCCAGTTGTTCAGGCCTGACCTGAGCTTCCCACCCCCAGCCCTGCACCTGCATCACTTGGGACCAGCCTCCCCCCACTCCATCCGCAGTCAGCACTGCTCCTGGCCAAGTCTCAAGAGGTGGCAATTGTCAGCATCTATTTCCACCATCCTAAGACATACATTTCCCCCTTCTGATAGCAATTTGTGTCTTATAATTGATGTGTTTATTTAATATGGTGGGTTTTGTTTATTTCCTTACTCACTGAAAATGTTATTTAGTCCATGATGAATCTTGCAGTCGGTGGCATTTTAACCCTGGGGACATATGATAAATGCATAGAATAATCAGGGACATCTGGAAATTATTTTTTAATGAGATGGAATGACTCTAATGGGAAAAAATGTGGGTTGTCTCCTAAAGGGCGGTGGGGGGGGGCTGGAGATGTCAGGGTCGTTCAGATATCTTTGGCTGTTGGCTTGTAAAAGACGCCACATTCTCCTGAGTTTCACCGTTGGTTTTGGAAACCAAACCAAGCAGCTGTTTTCATGAAGACTACACAACATAGGGCTTAAAGTGTCCCCAGCTTCTATGCACTTTTGTAGAGGTGATGAGGCCCAGGAACTCCCTGGGAATGCCTGCTCCCACAAGAGAAGAGTCCTCTGCAGGCAAAACTTGCATTTAGTGTTATTTGACAGGCACTTCCTCTGCCGCTCACTCTGTCTTCCTTTTCACGTAGGGCAGCTAGAGTGTGAATCTCCCTTCAAGAAGCAGGAGGGGCTGTGGGATGGGAGGGGCAGCGGCTGCTCCTGGCAGCAAGACAGAGTCCAGTGGGGCAGAGGTGGAAGACCTGGATGCTGGCTTGATCTGTCCCTGCTCTGCCCTTGTTAAACCCATGGCTCATCCAGGACCTCCTTCCTCCTCTCTCACTGCCCATTTCAAGCAGGTTTGAGTTCAGTTGGCCCCAGACCCTTAGCCCCTCTGTTTCCCCCTCATTTCCTCCCATAACCAGGCAGAAACCCGGGCATTCAATGACATCCATCCACACCATATAGGACTTAGGGAGACTAGAAGGAGAAGCCTTAACACCAGGCTATGGTGTGTGGGTTTCACGGGTAGAAAGGAGAGGGCTCCCCATTCCATTGGAGGGAAGACCATCTGGGAAAGCCTGGATCTCTGTGGTGTTGGCTTCTTCCTGATAGCTGCACTGTCCACAGGGAAGCCACACACCCCAGCTCCACTGGCTGGAAGGCATTGGAAGGGCAGAACCACAGCCGCCCATGGAGACCTGTATGAAAAGAAGACAACAAAGCTCAAAACACTCTTATACTGAATACCTGTTAAGAGACCATTTTTAAGTATATTGTTACATGTTCTTAAAATCAATGTACCTGTCTCTTTTGATGTGAATATTTAAAATTACCTGTGTGTGTCTCACATAACTCTGGGCAGAGCTAGCTTTAGCTCACCGATATCCTTTAAAAACAAAAACAGACAGACAACTCCACTTCTTTCTTTCCAGTGTAATCCCACCGTCTTCTGCTCCTGTACCTTCTCAGAGCAGCCTTTTCCTTCTTCTTCAAGCCCTCTTTCCCTCTGTCTTGCTGACTCGCTTCTCCCCTCCTAGTGTGTCTGATGATGGACAGAGGCTTAAGAAGGGGGAACTAGTGTCTGCCCTCTCAGGCTGCAGGTTTTTGGATACCCTGAGCCAGAGTCATATGGCTGAGGGACCTGACTTATCCAGATGTTCATGGGAGTCAAGCAAGAATGGATTTTACTTTCACATCACATCCCAGATATGCAGTTACAAAGCTGTGCAGACTGTGCATTGTCTACAAACTTCAACACGTTATAACTTTAGCCAAACAACTATTGTCTCTCCTTTCTCCTTGAGAGTCAAATTCCCCAGGGCCTCTATCTCTTTGGAGCTGGGCATTTACTTCCTGAATTACACACATTACTATGTAAATTTCAAACTAAATCATTAGATTGCTATTTGTTGATTTAAAAATTCCTGACCATTGCTCATGTTCCTCACTGTTTTTGTTCTAATAATATTCTTGTTCTTATTATTTGCTTTATGGTTAGTATCCATTGTTCACTGTTGAGCCAAGTAGTGTGAAATAATTACACTTGCTTGCATAACTTTTTATCTCCCTGGAGATGATCACTGCCCCTTTATGGCTGCCTAGATTCTGACGGTATTTATGCAAATTCTTACAGAAATCTCTATCAATGTGTAAAATTCCTTCAAATACTATTTCCGTCCTCCTGTTCCCAAACAACCTTTCAGATTCCACAGCCTGTTTGGGGTCTTGAGCAGCTGTATGCTTGGGAATATCCCACCTCTTCAGAGTATGGCCTCCTATTTCGTTATTTTCCTTTCTAAATATGTGTCAGCATCTCTTATAGAAGCAGCAAAGAAGGTGAATGTTTGGACCAGGCATGCCCATAATCCTAGCACTCTGCAGGCAGAGGTAGGAGGATCATAAGTTCAAGGCCATCCTTGAACTCAGTAAGTTCTAGGCCAGTGGGTCTCAACTTTCCAAACACTGTGACCCTTTAGTACAGTTCCCCATGTTGTGGTGACCCCAACCCTAAAATTGCTGTTTGTTGTTTATCGTATGCCCTGGTGTGTGGTTTTTGCCACTGCCTGTCTTGTTGGCTGCTGAGACTACCTTTCCTATCTGGAAAAACAGATCGTCTGTCTGGGAAGTATTTTTTAAAAATCCTCCCCCAATCATTTTCTCCTCAGCGTCTCCTCCATCCTCTCCTCAGTGTCTCCTCCATCCTCTCCTCTATCCTCTCCTCCATCCTCTCCTCAGTATCTCCTTTATCTTCTCCTCCATCCTCTCCTAGGCGTCTCCTCCATCCTCTCTTCAGCATCTCCTCCATCTTCTCTTCAGCATCTCTTCCATCCTCTCCTCAGCATCTCCTCCATCCTCTTTTCAGCATCTCTTCCATCCTCTCCTCAGCATCTCCTCCATCCTCTCCTCCATCCTCTCCTCAGCATCTCCTCTATCCTCTCCTCCATCCTCTCCTCAGCATCTCCTCTATCCTCTCCCTTCTTCAGAGTTTGGTCTCATCTGCATCCCAGGGAGTGTCCTCAGCTTGCCTTCCAGCCCTCCTATTGAACTCTAGATTTTACCTTGTGATTTTAATTTCCAAGCGCTCTCCATCTTTGTCATTGTTCCCTTTGAGAGCACTTCCTGTTGTTTCACAGATTTCATATCTTATTTTGAAAAAGATATTGAAATTTTTTTCTGGTCCCTGCGTTATCTCTCTTCTCTTGTTTTTTTTTTTTTCTTTTCTCTCTTTCTCATATGAAAGTCAGTTTGTTCTCTCTCTTCACTTTGTAGGGTTTCCTGATTGTGTCAGAGCAGGTCACTAAACGCTGTTTAGAAGCCTGATGCACACATATAGAAATAATTTGACAAATGGGCTTCAGGGTACAGAGACATTTTATTGGGGTGTTCTGAACCACAAGCACCCATAAAGCACTTCTGGGACCAGTGACTTTCTTTGAAGAAGCAGCCCCCAGTTTCCAACCCGGCATGCCTGTATAGAATACAGAATGCCATGTAGCTGTTGACAGAGGAAAGTAGGGGCCCCAAAGTCCCATAGATTTCGGGATGGATTTTCACCGGACCCTGTTTGGTTTTATTAGTACCCCTGCCTTCTGTGCCTAGTGTCCCATGTACTAGGACTTTTCTGGGGGGATGGGAAAGGGGAGGAGCTGTGCAGGAGCTGTGCACTGTAGCCCCGCTGTCGGACCTAGCATCCTTCTCCCTAGGTTTACAGTCCCATGCTGTCTCCAGCCCACCTTCCAAAGTAGCTGCTGCCCCCATTCCTGACCCTTTAGCCTCACAGGGCTTCTGCCCATCGCTTGTGACTCACCCTGACCCTTTGGTAGGTGGTGGGTTTCTGATTTCTCAGTCTTGCTAATTTCTCCATCTGCTTTCCAAACTCTGCTGTCTGCTGGTGTCACCTCTCCTGTTCCCTCTGTCCCTATCTTTTTCTTATCCTTCGCTCTTATCTTAGTGGGGTTGGGGAAGAGCCAGATGCGGATTAAATCTACCAGGTTTTTGTTTGTTTGTGGTTTTTTTGAGAGTGGGTTTCTCTGTATAATAGCCCTGGCTGTCCTGGAACTAGCTCTTGTAGACCAGGCTGGCCTCGAACTCACAGAGATCCGCCTGCCTCTGCCTCCCGAGTGCTGGGATTAAAGGCGTGCGCCACCACCTCCCGGCTCTAATCTTTTTTAAAAAATATTTATTTATTTATTATGTATACAATATTCTGTCTGTGTGTATGCCTGCAGGCCAGAGGAGGGCACTAGACCTCATTACAGATGGTTGTGAGCCACCATGTGGTTGCTGGGAATTGAACTCAGGACCTTTGGAAAAGCAGGCAATGCTCTTAACCTCTGAGCCATCTCTCCAGCCCCCTGGTATCTTATTTTTTGACTAAAAAATTTTGTTTTACTTCCCTTCCCCTCCCCCTTTTTTTTGAGACAAGGACACCAGGGCTATGTAGAAAGACCTTGTCTCCCGAGTGCTGGGATTAAAGGCCTGAGCCAACAACCTCAGGCTTGATCGGTATTTTAAAAGGTCAGATTTTCTGTGATCCCTTCCTGCTTAAAACTGCAACACAAAATTTTAGTTGCTTATACTGGAATTAGAACTTGCTCCGGAAAGCCCAGGGCTTGGCTAAATCACCCTGAATTTTCTCTGTGTGCACATAAGAAATTGCACGGGAGGAGCCTAATTCAAGAAAGCCAGGCGGGCTTTAGAACCTTTAAATACGTGCACTTCTCCGTACATGAAAACGCTCTTTCTCTGCTAGCTCACAGAGGACCTTTACCCGGGAGCGTTAAAGATGGCGACACCCATATTAAAACCTGTAGGATCAGCTGTGTTAGGAAGGTCTTGTCTTTCACCGGCTCCGATTGCCCAGGGGTGGGGGACCCCCGCTGAGCTCAGGTGGGACAGCCCTTTGCAGGTCCTCACGGAGACCTCTTTGTCTTTTGCCTCTACAGGTGCCCCCTTTCAAAGGTCTCAGCATCCTCACGCTACCTCCTGCCGCCACTTCCACCTGGGCCCCCCGCAGCCGCAGCAGCTAGCCCCGGACTTCCCGCTGGCACACCCCGTGCAGTCGCAGCCGGGCCTCAGCGCCCACATGGCCCCGGCCCACCAGCACAGCGGCGCGCTGCACCAGTCGCTGACCCCGCTGCCCACCCTGCAGTTCCAGGACGTCACAGGTCCCTCCTTCCTACCTCAGGCCCTGCACCAGCAATACCTGCTGCAGCAGCAGCTCCTGGAAGCTCAGCACCGCAGGCTCGTTTCGCACCCCAGGTTGGCAGGGGCGGGGCCGAGTAAAGAGGGCGGGGTCGCGGAGGGGCAAGGGTTGCGGCTGGGCTTCTAGCAGCCAAAGTTGGATGCAGTCGCAAGTGGTTCTGCAGGGGATGACTTTTTGCTTCAGTTAGTGGCATTCATTCAGGTCAGGGTCTAGGATGACTCCTCACATCACCCAGGTTAGGGGTCAGCGGCACGATGAACGTTTGTAGCATTCGGGAGGTTTGACTAAAGGTCTCTCAAGTCCCCGCCAGCTCTCATGGTGGCCTGATTTTGTTTTTCCTCAAACCACACCAGGATACCAAAGGGAGCCTCCAAAGGGCCAGCGTCTAGTTGGAGGCTGGCGTTGGCGACTGGCTGTACACCCGTGAAACCGAATACAATTAGCAGTGACCAAATGTCCTAATGTCCAAATATCCTACCTGCACCTCAGCTGTAAAGAAGAAATGGATGAGCACAGCTTGGACGCCTCTCAGTCTTCTGGGTTCCGGGGGTTCTTTTCACACTAAAAAGTAACGACTACGAAGAACCTCTGCTTACAGGGGTTTATCACGTTAGAAATTTTAAAGCATCTATTAATTTATTAAAAATAACAATAGACTCCTCGTGCTAAATTAATAAAACCTTCTCTTTTTAATTTAATTCTTTTATTGAAAATAGAATTTTCTTCTCACATAATATATCCAGATTATGATATCCTCTCCCTCTGCTCCTCCCAGTTCCTCAGCACCTCCCCTCCCATCAGGATCCATTCCCTTTCTGTCTCTCATTAGAAAACAAACAGGCTTCTAAGGGGTAATAATAAAGTGAAATGAAATGAAACAAGATAAAATAGACAAAAAATTAGCAGTCGGAATTAGCCGAAACAGACCAACATCAAGAAAAGACACAAGAATCAGAGATGCACTCAGGAATCCCATAAAAACACGAACCTGGAAGCCATAAATATTTACACGGAGGACCTGGTGCAGACCCCTGCAGGTCCTGTGTGTACTGCATCAGTTTGTGAGTTCATATGAGATTTGATCATGTTGATTTAGAGGGTGTTGTTCTCCTTGCGTCCTCTGTTCTCGCTGGCTCTTAAACACTTTCCATCTCTCTTCCTCAGGGTCTCTTGAGCTGAGGGGAGGGATTTGACGGAGATGTCCCATTTAGAGCTGTGTGTCCCAAGGTCTTGCCTGCACTGTGTCCTAGAAGTTTGGTTATGTTACGTACTTGTTTTCATTCAATTCTAGAAAATCTTTATTTTTCTCCTCCTCCTCCTCCTCCTCCTCTTCCTCCTTCCCTTCTTCTTCCTCTTCTTCCTCCTTCCCCTCTTCTTCTTCTCCTCCTCCTTCTCTTCCTCTTCTTTTTTCAAGACAGGATCTTACCATGTGTTTCTGGCTGTCCTGACGTGTGGGTGGGGGCACACGTGTGTATGTGTGTGCGTGCATGCGTGTATGTGTGTGCGCGCACACGTGTGTATGTGTGTGCATGCACGCGTGTGTATGTGTATGTGTGTGCGTGCATGCGTGTGTATGTGTGTGTGTGCACGCGTGTGTGTGTGCGTGCACGTGTGTGTATGTGTGTGTGCATGCGTGTGTATGTGTGTGCGTGCACACGTGTGTATGTGTGTGTGTGTTTTCCCTCTTTGATTTGCTGAACTGGGGTTATTTATTTATTTATTGTGTTTTCTTGGGTGTGGTTAACCTCTTTAGGTTGGAGTTCTCTTTTTAGCACCTTCTGTAGGTTTGGAGATGTAGATAGTCATTGTTTGAATTTGGTTTTATCATGGAATATCTTATTTTGTCCATCTATGGTGACTGAAAGTTTTACTGGGTGTGGCATCTGGGTCTGGGCTGGCCTCTGTGGTCTCTTAGAGTTTATAGAATGTCTGTCCAGGCCCTTCTGGCTTTTAAAGTCCCCATTGAGAAGTCAGGTGTAATTCTAATAGGTCTGTCTTTGTATGTTACTTGGTCTTTTTCCCTTGCAGCTTTTAGTTTCCTTTTTTTGTTCTGCATGCTTAATGTTCTGGTTATTATGTGCCAGGGAGTTTCCTTTTCTAGTTCAATCTATTTGGTGTTCTCTATGCTTCTTGTTCCTGGATAGGCACTTCCTTCTTCAGGTTAGGGAAATTTTCATCTATGGCTTTGTTGAAAATATTTTCTGTACCTTTGACTTGGATTTCTTATTCTTCTATTCCCATTGTTCATAGCTTTCATCTTTCAGAGTGTCCCAGATTTCCTGGTTGTTTTGTGCCGGGATTGTTAAAGAGTGAACATTTTCTTTGAGTGAGCTAGCCATTTCTTCAGTGCCTGAGATGCTCCCTTCTCTCTCTCTCTCTCTCTCTCTCTTTTGGTTTTTTGGTCCCTTCTGTCTCTTGCATTCCATTCACGAGGCTTGCCTCCAAGGTTCCTGTTCTGTTCCTGAATTTTTCATTTCCAGATTTCCCTCAGTTTGGTATTTATTTATTGATTCTCTTTCCACTGTCAGGTCTTGAATAGTTTATTCCTTTCTTTCCACTGTTTCTGTTTTCATAGAATTTTTTAAGGGTTTGTCCATTTCTTCCTTAAGGGCCTCTATCATATCTACAAAGACTGTTTTAAGGTCTTTGTCTTGTGCTTAAGCTGTGTTAGAAACTTAGGGCTTGCTGTGGTAGGGTTTCTGGCTATTATTGTTTGTGTTTTTATGCTGTCTGGGCATCTGGGTTTGGGAAGACTGAAATTCCAGGTACTGATGTCTGGTCTCGTCTTTGTTGGGTGCTTTGTTCCTTGGTTTCTGTTTCTTCTCTGATTCTTGGGAGAGTGTGGTGACTGTGTGTTGCCGGGTAGGAGATTCTTCTGAGATCCTGACAGCTGTGGCCACTGGGGTTCCAGGCAAAATGTGTTTCTAGGTATTGGGAGCTGACACTTATAAATGGGGATGGACTAACAGGGTGCTAAGGGGGTCCACAGGAGGGAGGATAGCAGGGTGTTCCATGAGGATCTGGCTAATCCCCTGGGAATGGGACAGAGGGGTGAGGAGAGGCCACAGCAGGTAGTCTGCTACAGAGGTGGGATGAGACTGGGGGATTGGATCTGGAGAAGGAGGGAGAGGTGAAGATCTGCAGTTAGCCTAACTGCTTCCCTGGGTGGAGAGACCTGTGGATTCCCAGGGCTATAAAATATTCATATGAAAAATGAGCATGTATCAGTTTAGTGAGAAGAACCACTCAAAATGTATTTGTAAGTCTCTGTGACACAGCTGGGTAGAACTTATCTGTGCCCTTATGTCTGCTTCTGTACTAGATCTCGAAGAGTCCTATGTCACAAAGTTTCCAGAAAGTCCCACTGTTTGCTTGCAAGAGAGTGAAGGGTGAAAGGGAAAATAGGGTTTTTCACTCTCAAGCTATCTAAATGGCTCCAGAGGCTCCTAAGGTTCCATGATAGGTATAGGTCCTTAGGCATTTGGGACTGGATGGCTGGGGTGGCTGGGGCTGCCGGACAGTGTCGTGAGAAGTTAAGGAGCAAGGCTGCCATGGTCTGGTGTGTTCAGGAAAGGCTTCTTGGAGAAGGATGGCACTTCCTTGAAAACTAGGAAGAGTGTGGTGGAGAGATGGATGGTGGGAGCAGATGGAGGATACAGGGGACCAGTTTCTGCTCACCTGGGAAATTCGTTGGTGTTAGGGAACTCTAGTTTCTGTGGGGCTAGCAGAGTGGGGGGTGTGACTCAGAACTCTTGGGAGCTTGCCTGGCCCAGGCAGCCCCTAACACAAAGGCTTCTTTTTTTCTGTACAGGCGGAGTCAGGATCGAGTGTCTGTCCACCCCCACCGCCTCCACCCCAGCTTTGACTTTGGCCACCAACTGCAGACACCTCAGCCCCGGTATCTGGCTGAGGGCACTGACTGGTGAGTGGGTGGGTGGGTGGGTGGGATGCTGCAGAGGCACAGGATGGAAGGAGAGAGATCTCGCCAGACCTGTGGGTTTTCATTTTGTATCACTTTCGAAGGGTACAGGTTAAACCCCAGTCTACTGAGACCCTGTGTCTACTTCAGTCACCTACAGGGTGTGGTTACAGGAAGGAACTCAGTGTAACCGGACACTATCCTGGGCCAATCCTGGTTGATGGTCCTGCCAGAAAGAAGAGAGACAGGATGTGAAATATTTCCCAGGTTCAGTAGACTCTAGAGGACTGCTTGGGAGGAGAACGCAGAGGTGCCAGGGTGGTCAGGGAAGGCTTTCTGGAGAGGATGGTCTGGAAGAATCCACAGAGCTATGGTAAAACTCACCAGCAAGGCCATGCATAGCGTGTGACTGGGCAGAGGTTAGAGGTAAGGGAAGGACTTAGGAGTAAAAGAGGAAGATGGAGGGTGTTGTGTCTTAGAGACTAGTGACCCCTAGGAACTTTTCCCATGCTTCTGGAACTTTACAGCCCATTCACCTCCTCAGCTGTCACCCAGGAGAGATCTGGTCTTAACTAGAGTCAGACTAGACCTCCCCAGATAATTTTAAAAGACCTATAGTTCACTGGGTATTTCTAGGTAAAGGGCATCATGGATTTCTGAGTAATTGTTGATAAAATTCCTTTCCTGGGGAAACGGGACAGTGTCTACACACTCCCTTCAAGGTCCAAATGACAAATCAACAAAGTTGGATTTCACCACAGTTTCCCCTTGAGAACCAGTGAACTTATTGAACTTCCTTCTAGGGGCAGGGAGATGCTTACAGGAGCATGGGGAACCCCCAAAGCAGCCTCACTGGACAGTTCAGTGGTCCTTTCCATCCCTCCTTCTCTGAGGGGATGTCAACAGTCCCCAGGCCCTGTCCTGACTGATGCCCAAGTAGGCACAGCTCGTCTCATGAAAGTGGTGGCAGTTTTGTTCAGAGGACAGTGATATAGTGCGGTAGTTTACTCTAAAGAGGGATGCACATATAGACATATATGTGCCCGTCTACACATACGCCTGCCTATCTATCTATCTATCTATCTATCTATCTATCTATCTATCTATCTATCTATCTGTGTACTTATGTGCACCTAAAGAGTCACAGAAAGAAACAGATAGGCTGTAATGGTCACTTTGGGGGGAATGGAGGTGAAGCAGATCCTGGAATTCTTTGTTTTTCTTTTAGATTAAGAATACAAGAAGGGGTGGGTAGAATATTCCTCAATGGAAAGAGAGTGTTGACAGGCCAGTGTGTCATCTTCCACACGTGGGGCCAGGTCAGGGCGGCTTTGGGAGCCCCTTCCGTTATAGCTGGGACTGATTTCACTGCTTCCCATGCTTCTGGGCGCCATGTGTTGTGAGCATGCTCTGTTGGCTGCCATCTTTAGCATTCTCAGGTACTCCCTGCTAAGCTGAACAATCTCTCTTAAAAGACGGATCGCACTACTGCCAACTTCCGCCCAGCCTTTTTCCCAATTAGCAGATTCAAATGAGGAAGGTTTAATTGCAGTCTGGATTCAGTTCTGTCCCTCAGCAGTAAAGTCAGCTCGGTTGAATTCAATTCAGCACACACGGAGCCCCCAGAACCCTGTCCACAGCTGAGTGATTTGAACACAAACACGGGGTCTGACACGGTGTGAGGTACTGCACAGGTGGGATCTACCGTGGGACGTCACCCTTGGGAGGAGTCAGGAGCAGTGCAATGCATCATCCCTGTCCTTAGCTGGTTTATGCATCCAAACCGCATCCTCTTTCTCTTGTCAACCTCTCTGCATTCCCTGCTGTTCTGAGAAACATTAAGAATAAGGACCTGGGAGGCTGGTGAGCCTGGTCCACATTCCACAGTCCTGTGTGGACCCACCCCTGAGCTGGAGGCTGGTGAGCCTGGTCCACATTCCACAGTCCTGTGTGGACCCACCCCTGAGCTCATTCTGCTGGTCCTGTTCCCACCGGGGCAGCAGATTTTCCTCCCTGCAAGGAGCTCTGCTTCAGCAAGGGTGGACCCAATGGTGAGAAGGCTTTTTTCCCCTTTGTTTCAGTCCACCACTCATGCTAACTGTGTCTCTATTCTCGTCTATGGAGCTGCCTCATCTTCCAGGAGACAGCGAGTAATTGGGTGACAGGAGATGCATTGTAGGGAAAGATCTTCTAACCCTCTGCAGGGACCTCCTGGAAGGGAAGGGGTTGTCACAACAGCCGCCACCTACCCAGTCCTTTCCTTTAGTACCATCAGAAGTCACTGAATTCCGCCCTGGGTCATTCAGAGGATTGGGCCTCAGGTCTGGGCCAGCCCAAAGTTTAAGGCTATCCTGGTATTACTTTGTGATATCATACGCTTCCCAGTCAATTCTTCAAGTAGATATCCTAAGAGTGAGTGAGAGCTTCAGGCCTTGGGAGATAATTCTCAAATAGCCCCCTTCTCCATCCATGTCTAAAACCTGACCCTGAACTTGAGCCACAGCCCAGGGTCTCCATCCTTGTCATGGGTCCACTCTGGGTCACAGCTCTGTGCTGGTTTATGCAATATCTGAACGCAGATGCTGTATAGAGTCTGTCCAGTGGCTCACAGTGAAGGAAAAATGCAATCTCTGCTACCTTAAAACATGAAGGGAATCAGGATGCCTTTAATGTCTCTCTCTCTCTCTCTCTCTCTCTCTCTCTCTCTCTCTCTCTCTCTCTCTCTCTCTCTCTGTGTGTGTGTGTGTGTGTGTGTGTGTGTTGGGGAGGGTGAAAAACTAGACTACTCCTCCTGTTGAGTTCCCCTTATTTAGTTTTTGCTGTTACATTCTGACCACTCCGAAGTCACTTCAAGTGATCCTCAAAAGTAGACCAATGGCAGCTCATGCCTGCAATCCTAACATTTTGAAGACGGGGGCAGGAGGATTGTAAGTTCACTTCTGGTCTGGGCTACAGAGTAAGGCTCTGTCTTAAGAAACCATTTAAAAAGTTTCTAGTTCTCTCTGTCCCTCCCTCCTTCTCCCTTTCTCCCTCCTTCCCTCACTTTGTCCTTCACTTTCCCTCTCTCTCCCTCTCTTGTTTCTTAGCAGAAACACGTTGGGAATACCGCTATGTTTTTCTATCAGAAAATACTCTGGTATGACTGCCTGTCCTTCTGTGATGTTGGGAGCAATTGATGACCTCTGTCTGGGTCTTTATCTATTTGGAGGATGCAAAATGGTGTCAGATAATTTAATAATTTCTTGTTCATATGCTTGCTGGAAAGCTTCATATGAGAAGCTTTGGTTACCCTGAAAGTACCTTAGTCCAGGAAAGGGCAAGTCAGACGCTTGGGTCTTCCCTTTGTTTACTGGGTGCTGGGTTAGGAGCTGGTCCCTTGGCATCCTTCAGAGAGGATCTTTTGTTCAGCATCATCTCAGCCCACATTTAATGTCTTTCATGGACTTCACTATCTTTTTGCAGTTAGTTACTGACATGCACATTATCCAAACCTGGCTGCTGCACGCCTCTTCTGGAAGATTCCTTCTGCCGTGACCCTGGTGCACATTAATAGTGTTCCTGCCTTTGGTTATGGCAGAATGTTCCAGTTTCTCCTCTTGCATGTTCTCCACAGACTCCAAATGAGCTCCGTTTCTCGTTAGTCACCGGTTCCTCTTTGTTTCTTTGTGAGGATCTAAGTTCTTACTGTCATCATTTTCTTCTGTCTGCAGATCTTGCTTGACTATTTTTGTGGTGCTGGCCCATCAGCACCCATACCTCCTTCCAGCCTTTGCTCGTCCAACAAAGCTTTGCTTCATCTTCATTTTTACTGGATGCAGACTTCATGCTTGATATTATCTTTTTGATTTCTTCTTATTTCTGTTAATTCTTTCTCTTCTGGCTGCTTCTGTGATAATTTGTACCCTTCTCTATCCGAGGGGCCTTTTTCTTTAATCTCAGGTTGGCTTTAAACTTTTATCTTTATTATTTTTAAAATGTTATTGTTATGTACATTGAGTTATTTTCTTTATGTTACACTGTTGAAATTTGTTTATCATTTTGAGCCTGTAGGTTTACAGTTTCCGTTGAATTTGGAAATGTTTTAGTGAAACTCATGTTTAAATAAAGTGAGTTTTTCGAAACTTTTAGGAAGTGACAGGGTGGATTGGGGTTCCTTTCTAGCCTGTAGGGTAAGCAGTCGACGGGAGTCACTCGCCTGTGGTTTTATCGAGTGGGGAAAATATTTTGATCACTGCCCATCTTCAATCTGGTCCTGACTTCCTTTGCTCAGTATCCCTGACATACTCCATTTGGACTCTTCTGTGGGAGAGAGCCTTGGGCTTGGTTCTTGGAGAATGGTTCTTAAGGTTCTGGGCTGCTCCAGGTGCCTCGGGTCTTAGATGCGGGTCCGGGGAGGGGGCGGGATGGAGGGAGACATGGAAACGGCTCATTGTGGGTAGGCAGCTTGTAGGAAGATTAATCAATGCCATTTTCTTCCACTCTGAAGGGCAGAGTTCGTAGCATGAGTTCCGACTTAGCCCCAAGGTGGTGTGTGAGACCTCGTCTGAAATGGGTTGGTACCTCCCCGACCTTGTAGCTCACGAAGCTGTGTCCCCACAGGGATCTCAGTGTGGACGCTGGCCTGAGTCCTGCCCAGTTCCAGGTGCGGCCCATCCCTCAGCACTATCAGCATTACCTAGCCACTCCTCGAATGCACCACTTCCCCAGAAACTCTTCCTCCACACAGATGGTGAGTGACGGAGTCCTGGAGGCGGCCGGAAGGGGGCGGGGGGGTGGGGGACGGGGCAGGGTATGAACGTCTTCACTGCCTCCTGCGTGCTAGCGATGAGGTGAGGCTAAGCTCTCCTCTCAGGTGCTCAGGGTCCTCTGAGTCCTGGCTCCTAGGCAGACCAGTAGCTGCCATCTACTCTCAACCCCAGTTCTTATTCCGGCTTGAGGAAGATGAGACAGAGCAAGTCCAAATGCCAGCCCTGCTGAGCAGTGTCGGGTAGAAGAGGCAGTGCAGCAGGCTGTAGTCTTTGGGGGAAATGCCCAGTGCTGAAAGACTCTGCCCTGGGGCCTGGGAGATGGCTCAGTCAGTAAAAACTCTTGCTGTACAAGCATGAGGACTTGAGTTTGATTCCCAGCGCCCACACCAAAAGCCAGGCGTGGTGGTGTGTGCCTGTAACATCAGAGCTGGGGAAGTGGAGGCCAGCAGATCCCCCCCCCCGGGGGGGGGGCTCACGGACTTGCCAGCTTGGCCTTATCAGTGAGCCCCTGGTGCTTCTGAGCACCTCAGTCTCACAAAATGAAGAGGGCAGCTCCTGAGGGACAATACCTGAAGCTGACCTTAGGTCTGCACGCGCGCGCGCACACACACACACACTCACACACACACACACACACACACACACACACTCCTATCTCTCTGTGTTGCCAGAGGTTTCTGTCCCTTCTGGTCCCTCAGCTGTTCAATCCCAAAGAAACACATAGAGGTCTACATTAATTATAAACTGGTTGGCCTATTAGCTCAGGCTTCTTATTAACTAATTCTTACATCCTGTATTAACCCATAATTGTCTGTGTTATCCATGTGGCTTGGTACCGTTCATCAGTGAGGCGTTGGCATCTTGCTTCCTCTGTGTCTGACTTAATCTGTGATGACTACAGACTGAGTCTTTTCTCTTCCCAGAATTCTGTTCAGGTTGCCATGCCTATACTTCCTGCTTGGCTACTGGCCAGTCAGCGTTTTATTAAAATACAAGTGATGAATCTTTACAAAGTACAGGACCACTGCCCCACAGCATCCCTGGGTGTGACTATGCTTTTTTTTTTGGTGTGAGATGGAATGTAGACACCACACGTGTCTCTCACAGGACTGGTGAGAATGTCACAATAGATCCTAGAAGAACCTCCTCACAGACCTATGATACCCACTCCCAGGAGTACCCCTCTTGGGGCTATAAAACCCAGAATGTGCCAGAGAACTCAGGTTGGGTTTGAGGCTGCCAGTGATACATAATATCAAGAGAAACTCTTGTTGCTGTCTCCAAATAGAATTCTCCCTTCTCAACCCTTGTTTCTGTCACCTAGCCACCCCTTGGCTTGGGAAAGGAGCACTTACTAGACACGATTATAAACACCTCATATAACTAATCTTACTTCCTCCTGCCAGTACCCTGTGCAGCCAGCCATGATGTCCATTTTGCACACTGATAAACTGAGGCCTAGAGATGAAGCAATTGGTTCCATTGTATGTAGTGGAAATCTTGATGGCAGCTGGTCTGTCACCTCGCCAGGGTTATGGAAGGCTGAATAAAACAGATCAGCAACTTTGGGGCTAGAGTCTGTATTTAAAAGATTAATATTTTGTTCCTCATGGGTTTCTAAAGATTTGTTTTTACTTATTTATTTTTATTGCATTACACTACTGTTTACCTTGGTTACTGACCTTTTTGGCCCTGGAGATGACCCGTAGCTATCCTGTTGCTCTTGGAGATAGTAGAGGAGGCTCTGCCACCCAGTTGCCTGAGCCTGAGTCTTGACTCTGTCACTTGCTTGAGTGACATGGGCTGATTATTTAATCTCCTGGTGCTGTCTTCATCCCCCTCAGTAGAAGGGGGATTTGTAATTGTCCCCGCAGGTTCCATCAGGTGAGGCAGTGAAAATGCTTGGTCACGGGAAGCACGCAGACTAGAGCTACTGTGTAGCCTGTGCTCAGTCAGGGTCAGCGTCACCGTATTGATGGTCATCAGAGTCTGTGCACAAGCTTGGCTCTTCATGAATAGGGTAGAAAACAATCAGGAGGGGCAGCCCTGCTGGGCAGTAGGTCTGGGTGTGCTCTCTGGTGGTTGAGGGAGGAGGGGTTGCCTCTCAAGCCCAGGAGAAGCCTGGACCCGTTGGTCACTCTCTCCAAACTGTTTTCTTCCTGTCAGGTTGTCCATGAAATTCGAAACTACCCTTACCCACAGCTTCACTTCCTCGCACTCCAGGGACTAAATCCTAGTCGGCACACCTCTGCTGTTCGGGAGAGCTACGAGGTATGTTACCCCAACTGGATGGCAAGCTATCGTTCACACACCGTTCTCTCTGCCTCTCTGTACCAGTGGGTAGATGCCGATGGGGGTGGGGAATGAATCCCGGGATTGAAAGTAAGAGAGAACAAGGGCATGAAGAGAAATCGCAGCTTCCCACACTGCACCAGCACTTCCGGCTGGCAGCGTGCCAGCTTCCTGCACACGTCTTCCTTGCTCTTTCCTCTCGCCTGTGTTTATGTCTATCCATACACGTTGAGCACACGTTTGTGTTTTCCTTTCTACAGGAGCTGCTACAGCTCGAGGACAGGTTGGGAAATGTGACCCGAGGAGCTGTACAGAACACCATCGAGAGGTTCACCTTCCCCCACAAGTACAAGAAGGTGAGGCTGCTTAGACTGTCTGCACAGTCAGGGACTGGGAAGGGAGTTGTTAGCGTGTCTGCTTGAACCAGCCTGGCTATCTGCAGGGGACACAATCCCAAACCCAGAAGCCTTTGCTCTGTTTGAATGGCTCCTCAGCATTTTCTCATAGGCACACAGCAAATGTGGTCAGGAGGGAAGATGGAACCCTACACAGAGATGGGAGAAAGGCTGAGTGTGCAAATGTTAGCTAGAGTGGTCACGTGCATATTTATGCATGTGTAGCCGTACAAACACATCAGTGTTTGTGCACCAGTCTGGTGAGCAAAGGGATCCTACACACAAGGCTGATAGAAAATACCTTAGAAAACAATTCAAAGCCCTATTGCATAAGGACAAAGGGGTAAAGAAGGCCTCTAAACACTGCGGGATTGGGCTCTTCTGGGGACGTTTGAAAGTTTCAAAACTGTGGAATGTACCCATTGACCTTAGAAGTAGAATCTGTAGGGCTGGAACCCACAAATACGAGCTTTTAAAGCATTATTTTAATTAAAAGAAATGAAAACATGGAAGAAGCCAAAGTGTTCTTTAATAAGTAGACAAGTAAACATACATAATGGGTTATTGTTTTATAATAAAAAGAAATAATTCATTAGCCATGAAGAACTGTGGAGGAAGCTTAAATATACACTAAAAAGTGAAAGAAGACAGCCTACAAGCTGTAAACTGTATGCTGTGAACTATATAACATCCTGGAAATGATACAATAGAAAGAATAAAAAGAAAAAAGATAAGGGATTGCCATTGCGGAGGGAAGGCACAGGCAGAGTGCCAGGATTTTGTTAGTGCAGCAAATTATTTTGTATGGCATTGTTATTTAAACAGGTGACATAATGCATTTACCAAAACCCCAAGGCAGGATCTGTCTGAGTCAGGTAGCTTGCTCATCACTGCGACAAACTCCCCGAGAAAGCATCCTCCACGAGGGAAGATTCTTTTGGGTTCAGAGTTTGAGAAGTCTGTTTGTGGTTTCTTGTCTCTGGTTCTGGGACTGTGGCAAGGCCTGGTAGATAGGAAACAGAGTGGGTGAAAATGCTGGGAAGGAGGTCTACCCTTCCAGGGAACGCCCACAGTGACATACTTCCTCCAACTAGGTCGTACCTCCTGGTTCCCATCACCTATAATGTTATCAAATTAGGAATGCAACAGTGGATTAATCAATTAATAATACCAATGCCCCGACAACACTTTCCAAAGCCACCAGTGTGCAGTCAAACCTGCAACATTTCAGCTCCAACCCTTAACTCATGGAAACTAACAGGCTTGAGCTAATAATGGCCAGTATTGGTTCATCACTTGTCCGAAGTTTACCATGTAATATGAGAGGTGGGGCCACATCCTGCTTGTGGCTTGGGTCCTAGAATCCTGGCTAGGGGCAGTGAGGGAATGAAAAAACACAGACACACATACAATGAAGCTGGGTTCAGGTAGGGTTCTCTAATGTGACCACTGCAGCCCGGAACCTCAGCATGGCTGGTAGTCTCTGTAGGTAAGCTGGACGCAAACATCCAGGCAGAAGAAACTGAAGTTGCTAGTCTGCACACCTTGATGAAATGTATGTAAACACTCAGACTTTCAAGAGAAGCTTTGCCATTTCTTTTGAGACCCAGCCTTATGGGTAACAGATTTGCCAGTTGTCCCACGAGTCTGGGACTTGGGCATCCTTGACATGACCACACACATGTCAAAATACACACTCAACAAGGATCTCATCACTCATTGCAGCGCACAATGCCTGTCTGCGCTCTTTGTGGTACAATATAGTTCGTGAGCTTTGGGCAAGGGGCTGGAGGTTGAGAAAACACAAACACACACAGAGACAGACAGACACACGGAGGTCTAATCACTAGCACAAAGCCCTTTATTTCAATAGCACCATGGAGGCTTAAATACTCAGCAGTCAAGTGGGCCAACAGGTGAAAACCCCATCCTCCGATCCTCTAGGCAAGGCACAGCTTTTAGTAACTCCAATCAGAAGGCTCGAGCAGGGAAGAACAGCTGAAGGCCAGGACTCCAATTGGTCCCAACAACTCAGGACTTCCTTTGCTCCCTATAGTGGAAGTTGAAAATACATTATTGTTGCTTAGTTTTTGTGTAACCTTGAATCACTATACCAAAAAGGTTAATGTCGAATGAAAATTAAACAAATTTAGAGAAAATAAGGACAGGCCAAGGTTCATCGTGGTGTACCCAGAGACCTTCATTCACTCTCTTGATACCCAACACAGCAGTAGTTGAAATCACTTGGGACTAAAGTCAGCCAGTTTTGAGTTTCACTTCTTCTGAGCATGGCTGTGTGGGTGTGGACAGTGGCCCATTCCTTCTGTTTTCAACATGGCTGCTTCAGGACGCAGTGGGATGGTGAAGCTTCATACATAGGGCTGGGTACTTGCCTGGTGTCCAGGAACAGCCAACGGTGAGCCTGTGTGCTGGGTGTCAGTATCAAAGAGCACGAATGAGCAAACAGTTTCCCCACCACGTGTGTTACTTCTGTTGTCATGATAAAACATCATGACCAAGTCAACTCATAAGAGAAAGTGTTTAATTGGGCTTACAGTTTCAGGAGGTTGGAGACCCCATTGGCAGAACAAAGGCATGGCAGAAAGAACCTCTGAGAGCTCACATCTTGATCCAAAAAGAATGGCACAAGTCTTTTGAAATCTTAAAAGTCTGCCTCCAGTGACATATGTCATCCGACAAAACCACACCTCCTAATCCATCCCAAACAATTCCACTAACTGGTGACAATATAAATATATCAGCTCAGGGAGCTGGATCAGTGAGAATAAATAGGAGGAGTAAAACTTCAAGAGAAAAATATTGTAGAGAAGGAATAGGAAGAATTAAGGTAAGACAACTTTAATAAACCTTAGGATCCAAATACAATGTTAAAACAATTTTAAAATTTTTAACAGGGACTAAAATAATATAAAGTTAAAGTGTATTTTAACTAATAATAAAAATAGAATATATAGACATTAAAAATAAGACCATATGAAAGAAATAAGAATAGGAAGAGGAATGAAAGCAAAGTATAAAATAATCAAGGTTAAGTCAGGACTGGTAGGTAGGGCACACCTTTAATTCCAGAACTTTGGAGGTAGAGGCAGGGGATCTCTATGTTACAGGACAGTCAATGCTATACAGTAAGACCCTGTTTTGAAAAGCAAAAAAAAAAAAACAAAAACAAAACAACAAAAACCAAGATTATCAAAGTTAAAAAGAACTGATGAAATAAGAAGATAGATGAGTAGTGAGTATTAAATAAATGCTGAAAAAAGTTGAAGTTAAAATCAAAGTTGCACCAGGCTCTCTTTTGGGCCACAAAACTAATTTTAAGGGTAAGTGTTGTCATTTTGTCGAGCAGATGAGGGAGGGGACTTGATTGGGGGAGGGAAATGGGAGGCGGTTGCGAGGAGGAGGCAGAAATCCTTAATCAATAAATTAATTTTAAAAAAAAGAGTTAAAAAAAAAGAAAAAAAAATTAGTTATGATTGCTTGGTCCTAACTTGTGCTTGTTCCTGCTACTTCTTATAACTCAACCCACTTCTCGTTGTCTACATTTTGCCTTTCTTTCTTTCTGTATATCTTACTTTCCTGCTGTCTCCACATCTGGCTGGAAGCTGCCTGGCTTTTGGCCCCGGGATATGCCTCTCTTTTTCCCCTTTTCTTTTCATTATTCTTCTCTTCTTCCAAGCCTAGATTTCTCCTCCTACTTATTCTCTTGCTGGTCACCCCGCCAATCCCTATCCTGCCTTACTACTGGCCATTCCTCTTTTTATTAGCCCAATCAGGTGCAATTGGCAGCAACATATCTTTACATAATTGTTAAACAAATGCAGCATAAACAAATGTAACACATCTTTACATCATTAACAAATGCAGCAGAAACAAATGTAGCACACCTTTACACAAAGTGATAATCCACAGCAGAAATAAGTGTAGCACATCTTTGCCTAGTTAAAATAATATTCCACATCACAAAGTTCTGTAGACAATGGAGAAAAAGAAAGATTTAAGAGATTAAGTATTTAGGCTAAGAAATGTGCTGTGAAAGGCGAGAAGGAAGGATTAGAAATAGCTGAACAAGACAGTGCTGAACTGAAGGTATGACACAAAAAGGAAATCGTAAAAATGGTGGATAAAAGCAATAGAAACTAGGCATATGGCTGGGGCTTAATGCTGTTTGGTTGGACATTTCTTTTCTAGCGGAGCCAATCCTGCCACAAAGACTGCCAACCTTCAGCAGGCAGATGGTCATGACTCTATTAATACTAAAAATGATGCGTAGCCAACATGTAGGATAATGGATACTCTTGGTTTTCTGGATAAAGGGACTTGCAGCAGCCTGGCATCACTTGCAGCTGGGACATGGGGCACATGAGGGGGTGCAGCCAGTGGAAGCAATAGGCTTCCTTGTGTGTTCTAACCAGGGCGGGATACCCCCAGATGAAATCAGAGTAAGGAGCTTTTGAGCTTTCAACTAGGGAGGTAGTCCTGACATGTACCCAATGTCACTCTCTGGTCTTCATCTGTGACTCCATGTGTTTCTTTGCAACATGACTTTGCAGTTTGCTTGCCTCTGGAGGGAGGCCAGATTGGATGACTTTCTGTCCGTGGTTACTCTCATCCTTACAACCAGACATCTGCAGCGTGGGGCATAGGGACGTGGAAGGCGCACAGATTTAATTCACTGCTTACATTTTTTCTTCCCCAGAATATTTATTAAGCAGCAATGGCATGCCTTGTACTTGGCCACAGGTGCTACTTGAAAACGATCTGCAGAGTGCTTAACTGTTGTCAAATAATTACCGTAGAATCAGGGATAGAAAGGCGTAAATCGGGAAGTATGAACAGCAGCTGCGTGGTGTTTAACCTCGTACGAGAGCTACCGCTTAGTAGCTTAGGGGAACTTTCTTGCTAGGGAGAGAAGCACAACTGTTGAAAACAGTTTAGAACCACGTGGTACAAATTAAAGGAGTTCAGGGTGGTGGAGAAATTTTGTGTTCACCTAATAATGAGAGCATAGATGAATGGACATTAGTGGAAAGAACGAACGAATGAATGAATGAATGACACATTCTAACTTAGAGGCAGGGGTGCATGTTAGACAGGGTGTGAGAGGGAGTGGACAATGTGAGGGAGACAGGGAAAGCCAAAATTCACAGGCTGTAGCTCTGCACAGGGCAGAATGACTAGGAGCCTAGGTCCTTTGCAAACCCCGGGGGGGCCCCTTGACTGTGTCTAGGACAGCCACCAGCAGTCTACCAGCCTCTTCCTCTCTTGCTTTTAACCTCCCTGCAAGAGTGAGGAGATAGCAGTGAGCTAAGGAAGAGGCTACCAGTGTGGGAGGAGCCTGTGGGTGAAAGCCAATGGCCAGCAAGAGCTGGTATCAGGTAACTAAAATGAATGTTCTTTTTTTTTTCTTTCCTCTACTCACAGCGAAGACCCCAGGACAGCAAGGGCAAGAAAGACGAAGGGGAGGAGTCAGACACAGATGAGAAATGCACGATCTGTCTGTCTATGTTGGAGGATGGAGAAGACGTGAGGTAAGAGGCCACTGCTACAATGTTTCATGGTTGCACTAGTAAAGCGGAGGGCGAAATAGTCTAGAGGTGGTGACCACGAACATGGGGGCGTGGCGACAGCGTGCTAGCGGCTCTGAGGGGTCTAAGCCAACGCCAAGGCCTTTCTGGAAGAAGGGCTTTGAGAGTTACTTGCAGCCATGGTTTCTCATCTGAGCCATACTCTCACCCCTGGGTCTGGGTTTATCCAGAAAACCAACTCTCCTCTTTTCCAGACGCCTACCTTGTATGCATCTCTTCCACCAACTGTGTGTGGACCAGTGGCTCGCCATGAGCAAGAAATGCCCCATCTGCCGAGTGGACATTGAGACACAACTGGGAGCCGACAGCTGAGGGAGGAAGCTAGCCAATGGACGCCCCGTTTCCTTCACCAGGCCCCGCCCCCTCGCCCCCCACGGCCATAGCCCTTGCAGCCAAACTTTGCCTTCTGAGCCATTTGACGTAGAGAAGAAGCCTGCAAGCACATTTGGTGGAAAGAGGAGTTGGTATTAGTGTCTGAGGGAGAGGAAGGGGTGGGGGGACCCACCCATCCAGAATGGTGACTGCCTCATCGCCTTGCTGCGCAGGGGGAGGGAGCTGGCCGTGCCCAGAGCAGGGGCGGGAAGCGGGGGGGCCCAGCTGCTGAGAACTAGATGTGATCTCGAGGGTACTAGCTGGTGACCGGCCCCTCAATCCTGTCCTTTGAAGGATTGTGTATATACCTCTTGACCACGTAGAAACCATGTAGGGGTCTCTAGCTATTCTGTGGATGGCAGCCAGAGCATGTTAGCTTAAGAAAAATGTCGTGTGTGGTGCTCTCGTCATCTGTGGTGGACATGTCGCTATTACTGAACTTGCACCAAATATTTCTCATTGAGTTTCTTGTTTTGGTGCCTGACCGAACCAACCAACGACAGCCCCAATCTTCCCGTCTTTATGAGCAAAAAGGAAAAAAAAAAAAGGAATCAAAGGTTAAAAAAAAAGAAAGAAAAAGAAAAAAGCCAAATCCTGTTTACGGTGAAAAAGGATGAAAATTTTTCACCCAGGTTGGGAGGCGGGAGGGGGGTTCTCGTTTGTTGTTTTTTTGTTTTTTTTTTTCCTTGGGCTTTGTTTTTCTCATGTTTACAGTGCACGGAGTGTGGAAGGGGCATCTGAGAAGGGGGTAGGGCTTAAAAGGAACAGATGGGGTCTCTCTGGGTTTCTGAGGCTTTTGGGGAAGGCGAGGAGGGCAGAACCCTCGCCACTGAAGGGGGGCCATATAAAGGTGAGCTCCCCAGTCCTGGGGCCCATTTGCTTGGTCCCAGCTGTCTTCCTAGGTTCCACACTGAACCAGGGAAGACGCAGTCTCCAGCCACAGTGGCCCTATGTTCCTGGGAGCCAGCAGCCCCCTGCGCACTCCAGTTCCTAACTTTATCCTGAGCTCTCGTCTTGCCACAAAGAGGCAATGTAGCCACTGCCTCCCTATGCAAACAATTAACCAGATGATGCAGATGAAATAGCATTGGCAGCGTACACTTGGCCTTGGCCAACGTGCTCTCCGCTAGCACTCAGGGCTGAAGTCAAGTCCCTAAATTTGGGAGTAACTTGAGCATCCTCCAGGATCCTGTCTGATTAGCCCCTCAGAGATGGCCCTTGCTATGAGATCACTTGCCTGGGCTGGGAGGCCCGTGTCCCTAGCCTCTTGATCGTCTGATTCTGCTAATTCTAACCCAAGCGTAGCTCTTAATCACGTGTAAAAAAAAAAAAAACGCCAGGGCACCTGGCATGCTGTGACCTTCCTTTGCCCCCGGCCCTCCTCGTCGTCCCTCATTGGCATTGCTCTCAGAATCCAGCCCAACCTCGACCCCTGGCCCGTCTCAATGCTTCTGTATCAAGGAGCTAGGGTGCTGGTCGGATAAAGGAAGAAACCCCATGAGGATGAATCAGGACCAAAATTGACAGGGGACCACTGGACTCGAGAGAGAACTTTCTAGCACAACGGATACCATCACGAAGGAGCGGCTGTCTATCCACTATCCAGACGAAAGTTACACCCACGACCCATCTTCTGATGTCTCCTAAAATCTCTGTTGAGTGCCTACTGGGGCAAGAGTTGATGAAGATGATCACTAAGGCAACGTCTTTGCCTGGTGGAATTATGAGAGGATCGGGGAACATCCAACATTGCTTGCGGTGGACGGTCAGACAGTGAAGACCAGGACAACTTTGGTTGCTTGGACAATGTCTCCAACTCCAGGGCTGGATACCCACCAGGTGGGGAAAGAATGTTTGAGTCAGGATGTCAGGGAGCTGCTGACCGAAAGCCACCAGGACTTGTGAATTCTCTCCTGCTCCTCCCCGGGGCCGTGCCAAAACCAAGATTTCACCAGAAGACTGTGGCTCAGAGATAACTGGGGTGGTCCAGGCAGGTCTTTGCTCCCCGAGGCCACTCACTTTCTACCCTTTGCTTTGAGGCTGTCCTGCAAGGCTGGCAGGGAAAGAGAATTGGCAGAGACCCGGGGGGGAACTGGAACTAGTGTCCTTGATTCTAGTCCCAGCTCCTCACAGGCAAACGGAGAGATGCTGGAACCTCCACCCACACCCTTTGCCCTGCTGGGCCTCGGCTTCCTCAGCTGCGACCCAAGGAGGTTGGATTGGATGCTCACTAAATTCTCCCGATACACACAGTCTGTGATTCTTTCTAACGTCAATGCATCCTTCAAATAGAGCTGTTGCTGCCCATGCTGCTGAGAGGCCTTTTATGCCCCCACATATCTGCTTCAGAGGCTGAGGTACGCAGGCTGAGGGAGAGGGTAGAGTGGTTTCTCCTTGTTCCCGTTCACGCAGGCTCTTTGAAAGCCCCAGGCTAACATTAGGACCTGGGCAAGGGAGGGGTTGTTCCTGCCGCCCCCTCCCCTTCCCACCTACCTGGGGTCCCTGTGTCCTGATGGTAGGGGATGGAGTAGCACTTAGAACCCGCCCAGTCCCCGTTTCGGGACTTCTGATTGGTTGGAGGAAAGCCTCCTCTCCGGGTCCCCAGACTGGCCATTGAGCCAGAGCTGAGTGGAGATGAGGCAGGGCCAGGCCTCGGCATCTCACATCTACCATCTCCAGGAGAGAGTCGTATGAAGTTCTCCTGCTCAACTCAAGGGACTCAGACCCTTTTCTGACTGAGACGCATGAGTGCCTTTGACAGCGGCCCCAGGTTCAAGTTGGGCCTCCTAACCGCAGCCATGGCTCAGCAGGTCCGCCTAGGACACCAATCAACCCAACGCCACGAATCCAGCTGGGCACAGGCAGAGGGCAGCAGGGGCTGTTCCGTTCCTCCACCTGGCTAGGCCCCCAGGTCCCCGTGTCATTTTCGCCACCACCTGTGACAGGCCTCAAGTTCTCCTCTGCAAAGGCCCCCAGCCTCCGTGCAAGCATTCTTAACTCTTTACGCCTAACGAACAAGCACAGTTTTTTCAATGGTGAAGAAAAAGCACCAGACTATTTTTTTTTTCTTGAAGAAATCCCCCAAGCCGCCCTGCCTGCGGGACAAACATTCCCCACGTGGGGCTGTAGCAACGTCTGTCAGGTCCCCTTGTGTTTCATCTCCCGCGCGCGCGTGTAGAGCAAATGCTAGAGCGATTTCAGCTGATAGAAAAACAAAAAAAGAAAAAAAAAACACAAAAAATAAAAAACATGGCACGTTGCTAGTTTACAGGGTTTTGTGAGTTTCAATGCCTTATATTTAACAATCATAATTTATGACTAACTTGTAGATATCGTGGGTTCTTATTTAATTATTTTTATAGTTGTTTTGCATTTTTAATTATAATTTATTTATTTAGAAAGGATACTAATGTTTTTTATTGCTCCTATTACCTCATTTTGGCGTCGTTTCTGGGAGTGGAATGCTTTGCATGCATTGGTACGATGACAACTGCGAAAACAAACAAACAAAAAACCCATTTTAAATAAAAGTCTGCGAACTTTATTTCGTCCAAACTATCAGGGTGTGTGATTGCAAGCTGTCCTACTGTGGTGCTGGCCTCTTTGGATACATTCCATACGAAATGCAAACCTTTGATTCTGTATGCTGTGATCTAGTGAAAAGCTCCAACATAGTGACTGTATTTAGCACATATATAAATATAATTTGCACTCGTCAGCAGGCTGGGGTAATCCTTTCACTTGGCACCCTTGGCCCCTCCCCCAGCCCTCTTTCCCACCTCAAGCCTGCTTCCCTTGTTCCCGCCCCCTTCCTACCTCCTCAAGCCCACTCATCCTCCCTCCCCTGAGGACTGTCTCAGGGCACAGGGGGTCATTGGCTATTCCTGGGCTCCCACTCACTAAGGTTCCAGAATTGGGGTCCTTCAGTCACAGCGGGCATGGTCCTCTGAAAGTCAAAAAGCCTGTTTTATTAAGGGGAAGGCCGGAAGACTTTGGTTTTTACACCAGCTCCACAGCTGGCTCCCTGGGATCAAGGGCAAGTTCCGGGTTTCCCTGAGTCAGCTTTCTGTTCTTAGAGAGGGGGGCAAGATGGGTCCCCCAATTCAGAAAGAATATACCACAGTCCCAGGTGAGATCACAAGGATGGGTCTCATTCTCTTGGGAGAGACGGAAGAGGAAAGGAAGGGGGAAGGCACGGAGAGAAATGGAGACCAGAGGGAGTCAGTTAAGAATGACCTTAGAGAGCTGGTCAGAGCAGGCACCCGCAGGGTCCTCTTAAATACCGCGTCCTGCAGGTGGCAAGGAGGCCAACTAGGTAGCTACATCCTTGGGTGTGAAACGTGGACTTTCTCAGGGCTAGGTCATTCCCAGATTGAGCGGAGATCCATGTCCTGTTGCCAGAGGGAACTAGCTGGGAGACTAGAACTCCCAGACTAGGGTGTTTGGGATCCGCACCCTCCACCACCACCAGGCTTGTCTGGAACCTTCGTGGTTGCGCCATCCCTCTTTGGCCAGCACTGGGCTATAGAATTGCACCATGCCTTCTCCCCACCACCGCTCCTTGCCTGTGTTCCACAGAGGCTGCAGATACTGCAGATACGAGGGCCTGCTGTGAAGTTAGAGGGGTCTGGCTCCAGACTCGTAAGTCTGTGTAAGAGCTGATGGTGAGGAGGCCTCGAGGAAGCGGCCCTAGATTAAGCCTGTGAGTGGGCAGGCACCCTGGCATGCCGACCCTCCCCTCTCCCTCTTTTCCTCACTCACCCCTCCCCCTTTCTTGGCTCTTGACATCACTGCCTTTGCCTGGTGGGTAGCTCCACCCTCCACAGCAGGCCCCGTGGGTTTGGATAGCTCTGGCACGAAGGAGGAAATAAAGACCTGGGGTTGCCACACCACCTACCTGTGTGGCTAGACCAAAAGTGGTCCTTCGGCCCCACCCCTGGGATGGGGCTTCTTGCTTGCTGCTGCCTTGCTTCTCCTCTGCCGATACCCCGAGCCTTGCTTTCCTTGGAGATGGCCTGTGGAGTCACCCACCACGCTGGTGGAGCACAATCACCACACACTGCCAGGCCTGGCAGACACTGCCCCCTTCAGGGCTCCGCATGGCCGTGCTATGCCTTTGTGTGGGGTCAGAGGAAGACAGGCCCTATGCTCTGGCTGGCTATGACCCACCCTGAGCCTCCCCACTCTGGGATGCGGTCTTTCCCCCCTCAGCTGTGGAGAGGGCCACGCCAGGCTCTCCGAGGGGTCATTCGCTGCCCCTGGTAGGTGAAAGGATTACCCCTGGTGTTGACTGTCCTTCTTTTGTAATCCTCCTGCTGTTCTCTTCTGTTGTGCTGTGCAACCTTTTGCTACATAGACTATTTTATAGCAGAAAGCTAGAAAAATATTTATTATGACTATTAAAGCAATAGTGCATCAACGAGCAGGCGGAGACATTAGGAATTGTGTAAACGCTTAGATTCACTTTGGGTGGATTTTTTTGTACTTTATTTACAATGAATAAAAACGAAACTGCATTGCTAACTACACCTCACGAGTGCAGAGTGTTTGTCTCGGTGCCTGTCTAAGGCACGTGGAAGGGGAACGTCAGAAGAACTTCTGCTGGCCACTGTGTTCCCCAAGGGCTCATGTGTTGCTTGGTCCCCAGCTAGGTGCTTCTGAGAAGTGGAAACCTTTATGAGGTGGGATTTGGTGGAAGGATGTTAGGTTACAGTGGCCCGGAACTCCAGTAGTGTCGTGGGGGCTTAACCTCCTCTTCTCTACTTGTAAGCCACCAGGCAGGGACTTCCTCAACCACTCCATTCTGTCATGGTGTTCTGCTTCCCAAAACTGGAAACCCGAATGATGCTTTCCTTCTAGTATGGTGATTACACCAGGCATTTTGACACAGGAAAAAAGAAAGCTGGCTAACAGTTTCCTTTGTCTCTTAGTAGAGTCAGCCACCTGCTACCTGTCTTCGAACTTTATAGATTTTTAAGGGGGAAGTTCCCAGTTTTGATCAACTTTCAAACAGCCTGTTACATATTTACTTGTTCTGCAGCAAAACGGAGCTTGATTGAAACAGCTGGAGTGTGTTTCCAGCCCATCGGAAGAGCCCAAACTCCTGGGCCATGGACTTAGTTGCAATGTATTGTCTCGGAGGCCTGAAAACTCACGTTGTCTTATAAGCTACAAACAGACCATAGCAACCAATTACAAAAAAAAAAAAAAGCAATGGACATTTTTTAAAAAGAGTGGTTTTAGACTCATAGAAAAAATGCAGATAAATTGCAGAGAATGTCTGTATAGACACCCCCCCACACACACACGTACACCTGACGACCTTCCTCTGCTCTTAACACTGTTCATTAGTGCAATACGTGAGCCAATATTGACACATTATTATTAAAGCCCATAAGTTACATTATGTTAATGAGCCATTTAAATTCTTACTTCATGTTCAACCAGAGGAACCGAGTTCTGTCTGTGGGTTTTTATGCATTTCTTTTCCATTGGAACCATGAGTCAGGATCTTGGTCCTTGTCTCAGCAGCCAGCTGCCATGCCCGCTGTGTGAACATGGAACATGGCTATAACACTGTCGCTCCCAGGTGTTCAGCTAGGTCTAGCTCTCTAATCCGGGTCTCTACAGACCCAGCTCTTTCTAGCTCCTGTTTATGGTTTAGGTGGAGCGGGGTAGCAGGGTTGTGGGAGCTGGTGGGGATCAGGAGCAGCTTCCCTTCTGAACTTGGCGTCCACTCTCCACCCATTGAGCCTTCCCCGGTCTTTCCTCTTGCTCCCTCACTGCACTGCCAGGAGGAAGGTGGTTTCTCAGGAAGCACAGGGGTGAACTCTCTCTGGGCTCCATGAGTTATGGCTACTAGAATGATCCTCAGGCTAAGGAGAAGAGCCTGTCCTCGCTCTGGGGCGTCCTTGGTGCCTCCAGGACACACTGCCTGCAGCAACACACCCTGCCACCAGCTTCTGCTGCCCCACCTCCCCAGTCCCAGAAGCACCTTCCATTCTCAAGCTTTCTCTTACCAGGAACTTTCCTTTCTCAGACAAGGGAGGTACGTGACTTTGCCCACACATGCAGGGCACTGCCTTTGAACTGTGACTGGAGCTGCTTTCCTATGTTTCATCTGATGGAAAGCTCTTGCTGTGGGTTCCCCATGCATACCTGGTAGCCATGTAACGTTGGGAAGGTTACTGAAACTCCTGAGGCTTCACTTTCTCCGTTGATTGATGATATTGGAATAATCAATAGCATCTGTTTCATTGGTCTTTTTAGCACGTTGAAAACAACCACATCACATAAGTATGCCGGGAAAAATGGCACGATGGCGTACAAACACTGTGTGTGTGTTACATATGTGGATCTACTCTTACTATTGATGTCTATATTTTCGGAACAGCATAGCTTAGACAACCACAAACTAAACTGGTCAATTTGGTCATAAACTCATAGTCTAAAAATCGGAATGAATGCCCTTAGCTACATTTTGTTTGCTTGGGTTTTTGAGACAAGGTTTCTCTGTGTAGCCCTAACTGTCTTGGAATTCACATTGTTGGCTAGAAAATCACAGAAATCTTTCTGTCTCTGCCTTCTGAATTCTGGGACTAAAAGTGAGCACCACCATACCTGACTTGCTCACCTACATTTTTTTTTCCATTCTTGGAAATGTTTTTTTTCCCTCTATTTTAAAAAAATTTTCTTGTTTTTACATCCTAACCAAAGCTTCCCTTCCCTCCCCTCTTCCCAGCTCCCACCTCCACCTCCTCTCCCCCACCCCCACCCACTCTTCTCCACTGTTTCTCTTCTGATTCAGGTGGGCATCCCATGATATCAGCCAGCCATGGGATGTCCACCAAGGTTGGATGAGGCAATCCAGTAAGAGGCAACAGAGTCGGAGACAGGTCCCGTTCTCACTGTCGGGAGTCTCACACGAAGACCAAGTTGCGCAAGTGTAACATACATGCAGAGTGCTTAGGTCGGGTCCATGCAGGTTCCCTGGTTGTTGGTTCAATCTCTGTGAGTGCCTGTGTACCCAGGTTAGTTCATTCTGTGGGTTTTCTTCTGGTTCCCTTAACACCACTGGGTCCTACAATCTTCCCCCACTTCTGCAAGATTCCCTGTGTTCTGCCTAATATTTGGATGGGGGTCTCTGCATCTGTTTCTATCAGTTGCTGGATGAAGTTGGGCTAGGCACCAACCTATGAATATAACAGAACGGCTTTCATGTGATCTAAACCAAGAGCCCAGACGTGTTAGCAGGACTCTGGGCTCCAGTGGAGTGTTTAACTTAGATCTCCTTCCTGCATTGTGTTACCCACCTCACAGCATCATTGCTGAGTCTTTAATGTGACATTAGATTTGTTATACACATAAAAAATATTGTCACATTCACTAAATAAATGATTGCCGCCTTCATTTAAAGATAGACCTTAGAGCTTCAAAGCCTTAAAGCTTCAACCACCTACTTTCCCTACTTTTTGCCATTCAGATACAAGCCAGGTGCAAGGCTAACCAGAAACAAGCCCTAAATCAGCACAGCTGTATCGTCCTGAAGTTCCAAAGGCTTTGTCAGTGTTTCAGGAACTGTAGGATAACAGAATACTTGGAAGACATTACTAACCTTTATTTACCACGAACCTGAATTTGTTTTCCCTGAAACAGAAAAATATTTGGAACTATGAAAATCACACAATGCCCTTTAAAGATCAAATCATGGCATAATTTTTGCAGTTTTAACGTGGACATTACGATGGCCCACTGAGCATAGCAATCATCACCTAATATATTATGTAAAGAATGAACGCCAGCAAAAGGCCATCTCAACACTCCAACTGGGGAGGCAAGCCTGTGAATCTGAGGGGCAGCGTGAGAAGCCATCACGTGTCGGCCCTGAAGACAGATGAACTTCGTTACCTCTACTGCCGAATGTGGCAGGGTCAGTGATACTCCACGTGCCTGGCAACTGGTAAGGAAGAGTAGACTCTGTCACAGCCAGACCAGAGTCAAAGGAACAAAAGCATTAAGACTGAGGATGGGAGCCTGTGCCTTGGGCCATAGAACTCATGATAGATGTTCCAGCATATACACTTGAGGCAGAGAGGGTCTCACATGTCCAAGGACGCCTCCCACTTTCCATGTATCTGAGAATGACTTTGAACTTCTGCTCCCTTTGCCCCCATCTCCTGAATGCTGAGGTGAGAGGGGCGCATCACCACACAGCTTATGGGTTGCTGGGGATCAAACCCAGGGCTTTTGGGAATGGTAGGGAAGTTCTCTATCAACTGAGCCACACCTTTAAGCCCCTGCCTCGCCATTAACTGGCCAGCCTTTTCCCCAAATGTCTTTAGTTTTCAGGTAGAAACAAAATGGCAGAAGCTGAAGGAAACTGGGGAGAGTCTGTGAGATGTGTATTGGGAAAACCAGGGGCAACTGTCCAGTCCTTTGCAGTTTAGGGCCTGGGTTAAAAAAACATGAGGGGGTGGAGGAAGCAGGCTAAACAACAAGTTTTAAGACGGTAATGATAAGGTTATCCCAAGGACCTAGATTCAAAGTAGTTGCTTAAAAAAAGTATTTCTTCAGTTTTGTGTTAAAATCTGATGTAGATACCTATAGTATCTATTAAGAGACACATTGCATGCACCTTTAAGACATCTGTGCAGCATTTCAGGGCTTTGTAATGAGCCAAACAGAGTCCAGATAGGCAGCTTTGATAGGAAGATACAGAAGAAACTGAGGGAAGATTTATTTCTGCCTGTGCATCCTAAAAGCTGCTGTTTCTGGATGACGTTGCCTTTGGAAGTCAGTGACGGAGCTTGTCGACACGGTTTCCTTGGAGATGATGACGTCATTTCCACGATGTTCGTTGCTCACACACATTGGAAGCATACAGATGGTTACAGTGCTAGGAAGTCCTGTGTTGGCACTTACAAACACGACCATGAAGGGTTCACGTGGCTTCTGTTCTCTTGTCTTCAGTGAACAGAGATAGGTTCCCACAGCAATCCTAATACTTGAGAAGAAAGTCCCTATCCAGCAGGGCTGCCATGGTCTTGGAAGGACACACACTGAAAGGCTGTGTGTTTTGGCAAGTTGCCTAGGGGGCTACTGTTAGCATCTCCAGTCCATGATGGTCCATGCATTTCAAGTTTGCACATGTAACCGGGGCATTTTGTGTTACCTGGTAAATAACCCACTGGAGGAATGCTGAATTTTCCAGTCTTTGGACCCTAAATTTCCTCCTGTCCCCTAGCACCAAGCTCAACGGGAAGGACTTCTCTTCAGTCAGATGGCGGGACATTAGGAATTGGGCAACTGTAGGTGTTTCTGGAGAAATGTCCGTTGAAAGGGTAGAACCATAAGAATTTGAGTCCCAGGGCAGTGCCAGAGGGTGTTTGGGAGGTTATTCATGGTAAATGGGGCAAGTTTTCTGTAGGAGAATAGATGTATGGCTTCCCCACCCCTCCCCTTCTATGGGTATCTTACACAGCTAGGAAACAGCACATATAAAGAACTAGTTGGATACTTTAGATGGGCCAGAGCTGGGCTCCGCACACTTTCCTGGATTCCTAGGATAAAGATGTTCATTGCACTCGGAGAATAAGCCATTTCTGATTCCTCAGCACAGACTCTCAGGCATTCATCACACTGAAAGCCGCTTGCTTCCTGTCACCAGCATCTAAAACTGTCATCTTTGGCTTTCAGCTTGATGTCTAGACATTAACAGAACTGATGGACCTTTGCCTTCAGTTTATCCTGCTGAGCATGAGTTCCCTCCTGATACTGGAAACCACTGCTGTGTGGTTCTGCTGCCTCGAGTGGCATCCAAAACCTGATGAAACTTTTCTCTGAAGCTGCCTCACTGTTCAGGAAGTTGTGGCTGCTCTCCTCATTGTCAGTTAGCTGCTCTGCTGCCTGTCTCTGGCCAGCCGCTCTCACGGGGGAGGGATGCTCATGCTTTTTGTGAGGTGAGCGGCTTTCTCTTCTGCCAGACCTGCCTACACTTTGTCCATCGCTCACCTCAGGTGATGCATTCTGATGTTCATCATATCAGAACGGAAGTCAGATAGAAGTTGCCATTGAGGTGTTCTTGAAGAGTCATCCTCCTCCTGATCCAGGAAGTGGGAGATATAATTTCGCCCAGTTTAATTTTATCGTGTGCTCTACTACAAAATCATCTTCCAGCTGGGCGGTGGTGGTGCACGCCTTTAATCCCAGCACTCGGGAGGCAGAGGCAGGCGTATCTCTGTGAGTTCGAGGCCAGCCTGGTCTACAAGAACTAGTTCCAGAACAGGAACCAAAAAGCTACAGAGAAACCCTGTCTAGAAAATAAAAAAAAAATCTTCCAAGAAACAAAACAACTTCTGGTAGAGTCTTCTGAGAAATTTGAAGTTATCCCCCAAACAGTCTCATTAGTGTGTGTGTGTGTGTGTGAGATTTAAAACACTGTAGAAGACACAGAGGTAAGAATTCACTTTCCGTCGGAGATGTGGATGTCCCACATTCTGAGGTTCAGTGTAGAGGATCAAGGGAATGTCTGAAAAGCATTTCATTGTGTACAAATCTTACACAGATTTCTTGATATCAGTGGTATTTCAAGATGTTCTTGAAAGTAACCCCAGGACAAAAGAGGCCATACACAACAGGTTTGGAACCTGCGACAGTTCTGGCCAGGGTGCAGTCTTCCTCTTTAGGGTCCACAAGGAACAGTGCTGTCACGTGACTCGTGTTCTGACAGTGCCAACTGTCACAGACAGAATATGTAGATTATTACTCTACCCATATCTCTCTCCACTGTGGTTGCCTGATGTGCAGTTGCTACCCAGGTCTCTTTCTGTGATATCGGGTGAGTGGTCCTGTGCTCTGTGTTTTAATTTTCCGACAGGTCTTATTTTTTCTTTCTCTTTAGGGATTTCAAGGAAAGGCCAAACTCGTCATGGAAAAAGAGTAGGATTTCTTTTTTTTTATATTTATATATTTATGTATACAGTGTTCTGTCTGCATGTATGTCTGCAGGCCAGAAAAGGGCACCAGATCTTATTACAGATGGTTGTGAGTCACCATGTGGTTGCCGGGAATTGAACTCAGGACCTTTGGAAGAGCAGACAATGCTCTTAACCACTGAGCCATCTCTCCAGCCCCAAGAGTAGGATTTCTTTGTAAAGTCTTCTAGGAGAGTTTTCAGCGTCCTTATATTCCCCAGTCCTGCTATTGTTTTCTGCCGTTTGGTAGCTCTTCCCCTTTCTAGGTGCTGCCCACTGGACTGGTTCTATCTCCACCATTTTGAATGAAGAACCGGTTTCTTGGGTTGGCCACTAACCTTCCCTAGGGGTTCCTGGGTCCCCAACAAATTTTGTCACATGAATCCCTGTAGCCCTTCTGCCATGCTGAGGCCACGGGTGGAGAAGAAGGACACCGAGCTCCTCTGGAATGAAATCACGTGAAGAGACAGGCTGTGGCATGCTTTGTTATTACCAGGTTACTGTGTCCAGGGTTGGCTGTTGCACCTATTCCTGTTCTCTATCCTAAGAAAGAATAGAGCAGCACCTTTGAGAAGCCCCCAGAGAAAAGCCTGACTGAGTTTTACCCCATCTGCTTTGCTTTTCAATGACCCCCTTCCCTATTCTAAGCAGAAAGCAGGGTCACTGGGACAATGTCAGACAAGCAAGGGCTCAGGACACAAAAGTTAAAGAAGTGCCCAACCTCAGTACAAGCAAGTGCAAGTCTAGCTGGTCCACAAGAATGGGGGCCCCTTCTATTTCCCACCCTGGGCATATTGCCTACTTCACCATAGTCCTGACCCCAACAAGGAGATTTTGTTCTATCTGCAGCCCCCATGGAACTCTGTACCCCAACAGTCCTTATCCTGAGACCACGAGGAAGGGAAAACAATCCCTTTTGGGAAAAAAGCCCCCTTGTCACCCCATCTTTCCCTGCTGCTAACAGGGCCTCAGGGTCTTTGCTGGCCCTGCTCTGTGACGGGCAGATAGGCTAGTATGTCATCTCTTCTCTGGCCATGCTCCTCGCTAGAGCTCGAAGTCAAGCAAACAAAAGGAAGATTGTCTTTTCATCTCCCCACCTGCTTACTCCCACCCCAGCCTCTCTGAGGAATGAGGGCTCACACAGGTAGCAAGCTCTTTTTCTTTCTTTTTCTTTTTTTTAATTTTTAACGGGGATGGCTGGTTGAGCTCCATCCTTCCTTGAAAATTTAGGGACAAGTCTGCATTCGAGACTATTTAGAGAGAACTATAGTGGTATTGCTTTCGAGTATTTCTTAAGAAAGTATTTCCAAATAAATATTCCCGGGGGGTCTACCTTAATGAAAAGAGAAAACCCTCCGCTATTAGTACAAGCTATTTACACACAAATGGGTTCATAAAGTCTAGTAAACATTTATGCTCTAAGTGGGTTCAAACAAAGCCTTCCCGGCTGATTGTCTTATTTTCTCAGGTTGCAGGCTAAAGAGCTCTTTCCAGCCAAGATTTTGATGAAAGTAAAACCCAGCTTAGTCCAGATATGCACTTTCTCAGCTCCGGTGATGTGGGTCCAGAACAGTATTGTGGGTACTCAAAGGTGGATTGGTACCAGGCATCTAATGCTCTTCACACTGTGGAGGTCTCTGTATGGGACATGGAACAAGACGTGGGCAGCAGTAGGCGAGGTCAGGGTAGGAGAGGGGCCCCATGGGACCCTCTATAGCCCTGCTTGTCTCCTGGCAACAGAAAGGTCCAGGTGACATGAATGGTCTATTATCCATTGGCAGAGTCAGGCATCGTCTAGCTTCCGGAGGTTCATGTGGAGGGTGGGCAGATGAGTCTCCAGTTTCTCATTCGCTCTTAGACTACTATTAGATTTGAGTTCCTGTTTAGAGACTGGTGTTTTCTGTTTTATTAAACATTGGAGGTGTGTTTTCATTTATGTTTCTGTACCAATGACTTTAATAGGAGAGTCTTTGTGTGTGTTTTATTTCTGACACAGGGTTTTACCAATGCATAGGCCAGGTTGAGTTCCAACTAGTAATCCTCCTGCCTTGGTTTCCTGAGTGCTGATATTATAGGGAACACACCACCATACTCAGTGGTCTTGACTTAGAATTAGCTAATGCCAATAATATATGAAGTAAAATTTTTATATACATGTTTATGTGTGTGTGTCTGTGTGTGTATGCGTGTGCACACGTGTGTGTGTGTGTATTTGTGTGTATGTGTGTATTGCATGGGCCAGCATCACTCAAGTGAAATGCTGGAGGCCAGACAGAATTCAGATTTTGTATTGTATCTGCATATACATGATGAGATATCTCAGGGATAAGACCCAAGTTTAAACACAAAATATCACTTAGGTCCCATATGCACCTGACACGGAGCCCAAAGGTAACTTTGTGCCATATTCTTAGTGCACCTGTGTTTTGACAGAGCCCTTCACAAAGCTGGCTGGGGAATTTCCCACCTGTGGTGTCCTATCAGCAATTCAAAAAGTTTCAGATTTTGGAATGTTTTGGATTTCAAATGTTCTAAATAGGGCGATGCTTAATCTGCATTTATTCATTGTTCAATTACAACCAAAACATGGAAAGTCAAACTTGGAGATAGCTCCATTCAAATTTTAAGATTAAAACTCGTTTGAACTGAAAACTTTGGGCAGAGGATCACAGACTAAGAACCACTTCATCTACTGCTTCGGAGACAATAGACGCCTCAGAGTATCCCAAGGGGAAAGTGGGTCCATGAGATGAAGCCAACTGGGCGAAGAAAGCTAACACACGTTAGGGGTCAAGGAGACGCGGATGAGCGCCTGTAAGCAGGTGAGCTGATTCAGTTAGACCCCTGGGCCTTTATCACACACCACTCCTTTGCTGGGTCCTTCTGGGCTCTTCTGTGCCCACACTTCTGATAAGGATTCATCTGCTTTCTCATGAGCTTGATGGGTCACCCTAGACCAGAGACCATCACCTCAGGGATGGTGGGAATGAGAGCTGCACACTTTATTGGGTTTGTTGTTGATGTTATTGTTTGTTTGCTTTTGTTTTTTTTTTTAGACAGCGTATTACCATGTAGTTCTGGCTGGCCTGAAAGGCTCCAAACTCACAGAAGTCTATCCTTACCTCTGCCACTGCCCCCTGAGTGCTAGGACTAAACGCCTGGGTTACCACGCTTAGCTGCACACCTTCATTGAACATGAAAGTCCTGGTTCTATACCCTGAGACTCTGATGTCCACTCTCTCCCATTCTTGGGGAGCTTATCCTATTTTGTGCAAGGGTATAGGGAACTGATTGGGAGAAATCACTAATGCCCCAGCAAGCCTAGAAGGCCACACAGTGCTGGTGTTCTTCAGTGGACTGCAGATGTGGCTTTGGGGACAGAGGGTGAGGCAATTCGGCAAGAGAAAGGGTACCCAATGCACTTAGCTCCTGGAGGTTGATTGCATGAATGAGAGACCCAGAGGAAAACTGAGCTTGTGAGCAAAACACAGTAACCACACTGGGCTGAAATGTTCCTTTGCCCAGTGTAGGTATGATTAGAGGCATTTCCAGAAGGTTCTGTAATGTGAAGGCATTTGCAGAACTTTTTAGTGTAATTTCCAGAAGGATGGGTTGGGGTGAGAGGAGGATGCAGTTGCTATAAAGAATCAGCTTCCTGGGCAGGGAAGTCTTCTGCCAAATATGCCACGCATGGGCAGGAGCCCAGAAATCTGGGAATAGACAGAAAAGGCAAAATCAAGGTTCGTGCTTACTGGCTGGAGGCTTGGGAATACCAGAGAAGAGAAAGCATGGACGATCCTAAAATTGAAGCTCGTCTTTGTAATTTGGCCCCTATTTCATCTAAATTACCCTGGAGGCTGAAGTCATCCTGGTAACTACAAGGAAGCCTGTTCCTCCACAGTTGTAGGGTGGCTTCCAGGCTGTTGCCTCTTTTTGAGGCGAGAAAGGCTTAGGTTTGACTCTTGCTCCTGCAGAGATCACAGTTGGGTAGAGCATGCAAACAAAGACAGAACATGGAGTCACCAGTTCCTAGAGGCTGGGGTAGTTGCACTTCCTCGGTCCTCATGTAAACATGCTGGGCTGGTTACTTAAAACACTGGGTTTCAGGGAGCTGGAGAAATGGTTCAGCAGTTAAGAGCACTGACTGCTCTTCCCGAGGACCCGGGTTCAATTCCCAGCACCCACATGGCAGCTCACAACTGTCTGAAAATCCAGTTCCAGGGGATCTGACACCTTCACACCAATGCACATAAAATAAAAAAAAGGTAAATAAAAAACACTGGGTTTCTTTCTAGTTTCCAAGGAAAATGGATGCAGAGGAAATTTCTCACAATATTCCCAGGGTTATAGAGCTAGGAAGACACAGGATTTGACCCAGACTCTTACCCCATATTCAAGACTTGACATCATATTTCAGGGGTGTCCTGGGATGCCCAGAAGAAGTAGGAGGAGCAGGAAGAGTCCCTTCTCAGAGTACGTCATTAAAGATGTTCTGTCTCGAGTGTGGCACGTGGTTTCAATGCCCGCTTCTCTACCCTGATATCTCAGATGTGGTAGCTCCTTTTTCCTGCTCGCTTACGAAGCAGATCAGCAAACTTCAAGTCCTTGCTTCCCTATGCCCTTGTCTTTGTCAAGAAATGCTGATTCAGATAGCTGTGGTGGCTCATGCCTGTGATCCCAGCACTCGAGAGGCTGAGGCAGGAGGATCACCACAAGCTCAAAACCATCCTGGGCTACAGATGAGACTTCATCTCCAACAAACAAACCGACGTTGACTCCATCCTTTTGTATGCACAGCTAAACAGTTTTACCTCCATCAGCGCCACTTTGAATCTCACATCTCGTGTCCAGCTGTTCAGGACAGCATGTGGCTCTGCCTTCCAGAGAGAGCACAACCAGGCCATTCTGAACGCGTTCTTGTTAAAGCCACTCCTCTCTTGCTTGGGTGACTATCATGGCCCCATCCGACTTCCTTCCTGCTGACAATGCAGCCGTCCAGTGCTGTCAACATGGAAGTTAGAGAGTACCATCCTCTGCTCATAGGCTCCAGTGGCATCCCATTGCGGCCCAAACGTAAGAAGGGACGTGCCGGTGCTCAAGACTGGGACTCACCACCACTGACCTTGTTAAACACTGGGCTCCTCCAAGCTTATGCTGCCTTCTTCCCCAGCCACCTTAGCATTCTCCCACTTTCTAAATTCACCATTGATGTTCCCTTTGTCTGGGACTTTCCCTCTGATGCAGACATGACTTGTTGCCTCTCCCGGAGGGACTGATTCACTCCAGGCCGCCTTTCCATCACATAAGTTAAAGTGACCCTACATCCCGATTACATTTTTTTCTCTAATTTAATTTTCTTTATTATAAAATTTCACCTGACATACAGTAAGTTTATTTATGCTTTAATAGACTTATAAATACCAGGAGGTCAGAGTTTTTATTGCTTACCACTCTTTCCCCAGCATTGCCTAGCAGGGTGGCTGAAAGAGAATAGACAGGCTCATGTATTTGAATACTGGGCTCCCAGTTGGTGGAAGGGTTAGATGTGGCCTTGGGGGAGGTGTGTCACTGGGGTGAGCTTTGAGGTTTCAAACACTTATACCATTCCCAGTTAGCTCTCTCTCTCTCTCTCTCTCTCTCTCTCTCTTTCTCTCTCTCTCTCTCTCCTTTGTGGTCGTTATCCCAACACGCGAGCTCTCAACTGTTGTTCCATTGCCAGACCTGCCTGCCTGCTGCCATGCTCCCCATCTTGGACTCACCTTCTGAAACTATAAGCCCAATAAACTCTTCTATAAGCTTCAAGAAATGAATAGCTCAAGACCGAATCAGGACTTCTGGTATTCACTTGCCCCAGCCCCAGCAATCCACAGGAGTTCCCTGAGACAAAGGGCTTGACAGAGACTTCCCCTGAACAATCTTTTCTTTCATACTCTCCAGAGGTAAGCTCATGGAAACTGTCAGCTAGTATATAATATGCACATCCCAAGTACAATTTTCAATCTGGTATTAGTGCTCTTAGGAATGTCATTAATGGAGAGGTATGTTGCAAGAAGATCAAGCAATAGACCTTGGAGAAATGACCCAGACTGGCTAGGAATGGTTCATGGAGAATAGCTGAAGGATGGTTTGCTCTTGAAAGAATGAAACTGGGCATCTCCAAGACCTTGAGCCAACATGAGTCTCAGTAAAGAAGGTATTGTAAGCTCTGACAATAATTCAGCTGTATCTATCTATCTATCTATCTATCTATCTATCTATCTATCTATCTATCTATCTATTTATCATCTATCTATCTCCCCTCAACAGCATATCCAACCACCTATTCATCCACTTATAGTCTACCATCCACCAACCTACCCAAACCGTTTATCCCTCTATCCACCCATTCACTATCCCTCCCATCCATCCAGCTGTCCATCCATTCATCCGTCCATGAGCCACCCACCCTCCATCTACCACCCACTTACTTACATAAGTAAGCAGACATTTATTCACCCACTTATCCTTCCTTCCTTCTGAATACTATTCTTCCAGTACCACATGGGTTTAGTACACACTGTGCCCTGGGCCTTGTTCTAGGGGCACAAAGATGAATTAGATCTGGTTCTTCTTGAAGGCTCATGGTCCAGTTAGAGAGGCACCCACCAAACATACTATTCATAGGTGTGGGCACATCATGAGGCCTCCGAGATTTAGAGAGAGAGAGAGAGAGAGAGAGAGAGAGAGAGAGAGAGAAAGAAAGAAAGAATGGGACGATTTCCTGGAATAAAGACCTCAAGCTGAGACAAAGGGCATCAAACACAGGGCCTGGTGAGATAAAGGGGTGGATGGGTAGCAAGGAAACTTACAGCAGAGAGGAGAGCCTAGAGGAGGCACAGGAGGGAAGAGATGTGAGCAGCACTCTGGGCTTGGAGCTGAAGTGACTTTCCCAAGCTAGACATGGTCCAGGTCTTAGGAACCTGGAGAGGGTGGATGGAGAGGTGGGAGGGGCCCTCTACACCCAAATGAGCAGAAGCATCAATAGTTTAATTGGGAGCTTTCGGGAATGGTTTCTTCAGACTCTGACAAGCTCCCTAAGGAACACAAAGCAAGCAGCAGAGCAAGTAGATGATGGCAAGAAACTTGACTATGTAAGAGTACACGGAGGAGCCAGGTTTGCCTTATCCCAAGAGCAGGAAGCCAACAGTTACGCAACACATCATTAACAGACTGGAAGCACGGGACGCTTCCTGCCCTAGAGACAGGAGATGCCATGTTCCACAGTGAGACCACCACGGAGCACTTGCCAGAGGGATGTGAAAGAGAAGGGTGTGGGCTCTGAGCTGAGGATCCTCTCCACATTGTGATGGGGGGGGGGTGAGGGGTCTGAGAGGAGCAGAAGAGGGGGGCAGATAGAGAGACAGAGAGATAGTGGGGGATAATCAAGGTGTCAGGATCTGAGAGCACCCATTCTCTTGGCCTCTGCTCAGTGGTGGAAAGAAAATCCGATTTTCACAAGCCCATCGTCTCTCCTTACACTTCCTTCTGTGGTTTGTCTGCATTTGCCTCTGGCTTTGTTGGGACTGGGGGAAACATACACTTCTCAGCACGCAGATGCTCAGATGAGTTCTCGGTGGGGCGTGGTTGGTAATAATTTAATTAGCCCAGCTTTTTTGGGCAAAAAGTGTTAATTAGTTTTTGCTTAAAATACACATCTTGATAACCTCTTCTTCTCCACTTGTCTCCCCTGAGTGAAGCCCCGATTTTCCATCCACACTCTGCAGCAAGCCCCAGCCTGGGCACCACTGCTATTAAAAGGAAAGGAAATTAAAAAAAATAGTTTGTATAGTCATGGATTATGTCATGTGACGAATATAATTCCTGGGTCTCTGAGAGATGGAAAGGTGGAGGATCCCACAGTCACTTGCAAGGAGCAGCCTCTGATGAGTCCGGACCTCAGGTCTGCGGCCATAGCCCAGCTCTGGAGGTCTTGGGAGATGGCTGAAGAATACAGGGGGGAGGTTAAAAGGTGTAGCCAGAGCATCTCAGACAGACGGGAAGAGATCTCTCCAGGTGAGGCCATCCCCGCGAGACTTGTCTAGCCACCTGCCACAGGAGAAGATGGTGGCCACTCCGGTGCTAGTGTTGGTGACTTCCACCTTCTCCACCAGCCAGCCTGAGTAGTAGCCGCTGGCGTCATGCTCCAGCCGGACCTGGCGCAGCTCTCCCAGCTCTAGCGTCTCCAGGAAGAAGCGGTCAGTGCTGCCCCGCTCGAAGAGATTGCGCATTTTCTGTTTCAGTTCCCGTTTGCCCGTGTCCCCATTTGCTCCAAAGATGGTCACAAAGACGTTGGCGTCTGTGCCCGCCCCTGGTTCGTAGCCCGTCGTCACGATGATCTCGTACTTGACTGGTACCAGGCTCTGGATCTTACTGGCGAAGCTCTCTGTCGTCTTAGTAACCTCAAATACCTTGAAGTACTTCCTCTTCCTCTTGAGGGGGATGAGGCAATCACAGTTAAAGAAGTACCTGGCAGAGCATTAAAGAACACACAGACATCAGTTCAGGAGATGCCCCAGAGGGTCCCTTCATCTCCCATAGCCTCCAACCATCATTCCAACCAAGATGCCGAGCGAAGTTGGATGCCCCATCTTTCCAGTTGCTCCTTGTTTCTTTTAATTCTGCTCTTGTTCTTTATATTCCACATGAAATCCAAAACCCAGACCTGTTGGTCCTGTCTTTCAAATGCATCTAGAACGAGCTGGTCTGTTCCCCTACCCCACCTCCTAGTATCTCCCTGCTGACTCTGCTCTGGTCCAAATCACCATCCTTTTCAAGACGAATGTCTAGGACCTGTTAACTGGGCTTTGTGCTTTTTGCTCCCTAGCTCTGGAATGAACAACTGCTTCCAGTTCTTCCCAATCCAAATGGGTGTAGCAGGCTGTCTTCTAGGCCCCTCTGAACTCTCAGCAGCTGTGATTTCCCCACCCACAGGAGACTAACACAAGATGGAACCCATTATCATTCCTTCACGGAGTGGCGGAGGGATACGTGAGGTCCCACCTCTTCCTAAGCATTTATAGACGGTTAACCATTGCTCAGGGGTGGGAGGGCTAATAAGGTCCTGTCCCTCCTTGAGAATTTGTAGGTAGTTAATGGTTCTGATGGGAGGTTTCATGAAGTCCTGCCCCTCTCTGGAGACAGTTAGGTTGTCAGTTCTTGGAGGAGAAAGTTTTTCTCCAGTTGTTTAGCTGCTTATCACTTTCTTAAGCTCTTTTTAAGTAACCCCAATTAAACTCACTGGTTCACCAGTCTAGACATGGATGGAAAAGCCTTTCTTTGTCCTGCCATTGGTTTCCTGTCTGGAGTGAATAGCTGTTTGCTCATCTCCACAGGAAACGTTCCCACAACACTAATAATTCAGCAGAGTTTGAAATAAGCAGTCCTGGTGCTTGCTAATGACTTCAGGAAGGCAACAATGGAAAAGTGTGCCCAGAGGTGAAGACACCGGGGATAGCTGGAGAGCAGCCATCCTGAGAGGCACTCCACAGAAGCAGTGGCAAGGAGCCAGCTTTAGGAGATTCCTTCTGGGCCAGCTGCTCGGTTCACACTGCGAACCCAGAGCAAGTGTCCAGGACTAGACTGCAACGTTGTTGGCAGAATACCTCTAGATCAAATAGAGGAAGGAAGCGTGACTTGAAACTGCAGTGTTCAGCAAAGGGGCAATTTAGTCTGGTCCTTAGTCCCCACTGGACCCGTGGAAACAGGACCAGCACTTGCCCTCCAACCTGTGGTAGCCTGCACAGACGCAGGACCTGTATCTGCTCTGCCTCCAGAAGAACTTCCCAGAGGAAGGATTTAAACCAGTATCCACCCCTCCTTCCGTCCCCCGTGAGAACACACACAAGACAGGACCCACAGCACCTGCGCCAAGCGTCTGCCCAGGTGAGAGCCCACAGAGGAAGAGGCAGCCCTAGGCACACAGAACACACAGGTGGATCCTATGCCCCTGAAATGACTAGCACCAATTCCCTCCCTCTGAAACCTCTAGAGAGTCCTCACATAGGCAGAATCAGCACCCAGGTCCTGTAAGGAACAGACTGCACAGGTTGGTGTGGTGTGGGATTGGGAGTCTCCTTGCCCCCATTTCCCAAGTGTTGAGATTGTTTTAGGTTGCTGATTCTCTCTCTCTCTCTCTCTCTCTCTCTCTCTCTCTCTCTCTCTCTCTCTCTCTCTCTCTCTCTCCATCTGAGGTCAACCTTGGATGGAATTCTTCTACCTGAGTATCTGTGTAGAGTCTCTCACTGATTAGTCTAGGTTTGTCAGTTACTGGACCTCAGAGAGCTGGCTGTCTCTGCTTTCCCAGCACTGGGATTACAAGTGTGTGGCACCATGCCAGGCTTTTCTGTGGGTACTGGGAATCAGGCTCAGGTCCTCGTGCCTGCATGCAAGCTCTTCCTGACTAAGCCATTGCCCAGCCCCAACTGTATTCTTTTACTACATTCTCTCTTGATTCTACACTCACTTGGAGCTGCCTTATCTTCTCCTTTATCCATTTTGCTCCCCCTGCGTTTTCTCTGTTGCTCTAACACTAATTTCTAACATTACTCTGTGTCTTTACTTCGCTCCTTACCTGAAGCAACAAATATCTTAAGATATGACATTCTACCTGTGCTTCTTACTCCCCCCAAATTATTTATGTTGAAGGGTGATTGCTTTAATCTGACTTCTGCTGTATTCTCATAGGTCTATATATTGCTTCTGGTCACTATGAAGACAGGATTCTACTCTTCGAGCAAAGCTGGAGAGCAAGCATGCAGACCTGGTATTTAGCCACACACCCAGGTCAGTGAGGATGAATGACATCTTAACCCTTCCACAACCTACCGCTACCTGAACATTCCAAATAGACTGGACAAATATGCACGATTAAAAGTAACCAGAAGCATTCAGTCTTGATCTAATACACAAAACTCAATGCAGAAACCCAAGAAATATAAAAATATCAAGCAATGCAACTCCTGAGAATCACTAATTCCACTATAACAAACTGTAGTAAATATAGATGGGATAGAATCCTAGCAAATAGTTAAGAATGGTAAGAACATTTCACAAAATCAAAGAGGAAACATGTAAGTCCAGAATAATCACAAAGAGAACACACATTTAAAAACCTGAAGAATAAAATAAAGAAGTCAATACAGGCTATTAAAGTGACATTCAATACAGAGAAATACTCTAAAAATGGGGGAGGTGGAGAATGGAAATGAAAAGCTCAGTAAGGAAAAAACCTTCAGAGGATTCACCAATAGATTAAATTAAGTGGAAGACAGAATATCAGGGCTTGAATACAAAGTATAAATTAAGAAATTCAGACAATTACAAAAATAAAATGATAAGGAAGCACAACAGCATACCCAAGACCTAAAAGATGCCACAAAAGACACAATCTTGGAGATTGGAGAAGTTCAAACTAAAGGTTTAGAAACCATAGTCAATAAAATCATGGCAGAAAGCTGCTTAAACCTAGAGAAGCAATGATCACTAAAACACAAGAGCCATTGAGAATGTCAGACATAAAGGACCAGAAAAGAAATTCCACACATCAAACTTTAAATAAAACATGAAGATTACAGAAATGAATTGAAGACTTCAAGAGTGAAGTGCCAAGTAATACATAAAGGCAACTCCATAGGTGTAACAGCAGATTTCTCAACAGAAATTCTAAAACCCGGGACGGCATGGGACAGTATATTTGAGCTCTGAAAGACAGTAACTACTGACCCTGATTACTATATTCACCAAAATCATCCTTTATAATTTAAAGAAAAAGAAAAACTTTTCATAATAAAACAAGCTAAAGAAATTCATGACCACTATGCTAGCACTACAGAGGATATTTTAAAGACTGTTTCTACCGTAGTGAAAGAAATATCCATGAGGTCACAGGAAAGAATAACTACACTGGAACAGCATATGAGCAAATAAGAAGGGGATACCAAATATCACAAAATAACAAAAAGACAGTAGCCAGGGCAAAGTTCTCAGTAATAACTACAGATATTAATGATCTTGATCCTCGAATCAAAAGGCATAGACTAGTAGATTGAATTTAAAAATAAGGTCCATCTATCTATTGCCTGCAAGAAACCCACCTCACTGCAATATATGAGCACAGCTTCAATGTGAAAAAAATGGAAAATGATATTCCACATAAACGGAATTAGAAAGCAAGCAGGTGTAGTAATACTAACGGCTGGCAAAATAGGCTTCAAAGCAAAATTAATTAGAAGAGATAAAGAAGGTTGCTTCATATTGATTAAGAGATCAGTCTACTAAGAGGATATTGTAATTGTAAACCTATATGCATTGAGTATTGATACATTAACTTTATAAAACAAACACCAATGGATGTAAATGTGCAGATTTACCTCAACACAGTAACAGTCCGCTCTCACCAGCAAACACGTCATCTGACAAATTAACAACACAGTAACAGTCCACTCTCACCAGCAAACACGCCATCAAATCAAATTAACAACACAGTAACAGTCCACTCTCACCAGCAAACACGTCATCTGACAGACAAATCAAATTAACAACAACAAAAAAAAAACACCTAAGAACCCTCACAGCTAAATGCCACTGCAGACCAAATAGACTTAGCAGACAACTACAGAATATTCCACACAAACACTGCAGAACACATTTTTTTCAGAATCCCATGTAACTTTCCCTAAAATAGATGACATTTGAGGACACTAAACAAATCTTTAAAATACAAGAAAATTCAAAGGATTTCTTATATCCTATCTTTTTTTTCAATTTTTGAAAATATAATTTAATTACAACACTTCTTCCTCCCCCCTTTTCGCCCGAAACTCTACCCCATGCCCCTCCCCACTCTCCTCCATTATATCCTGTCTTATTGCAACAAAACAAAATCAGTATCAAGAGAAACAATAGGACATAACTCATGGGGGCTGAACAAAATACTGAATTATAAATGACTCATCTAGGAGATCGAGAGGGCTACTGGCACACAGTGGAAGTAGGGTTAGGATATTTCTACCTACAAATCATTACATTCAAAAAAATCAGAGAGGTCTCAAATACAGTTTAGTGATGCACCTTCAGGCCTAGGAGAAACCAGAACAAGCCAAATCCAAATCAGTAGATGGAAAGAGATAATAAAGATAAGGCAGAAATAAATGAAATGAAAACCAAAAGAATAATATAAAGAATCAAGGAAATAAGGAGTTGGTTCTTCGCAAAGATAAACAAGATTGACAAACCTTTAGCCAAACTAACAACTGAAAAAGAAGACCCAGACCAATAAAATTAGATATCAAAAGGAGACATTACTGTTTAGGTAGAAGCTCTGACTCAGGCCCCTCCTCCCTTTCCAAACCCCGCCCCTCAGAAAGCCCACCCAGGGGCAGTCCCTCTCCTTGAGAGGCTCAAGACTGTACCTACAGGGTATTTAAAACCCAGACCCTAGACCCGCCACGGGGTTTCTTTCCTGCTTTCATCCCCTGAGAATCACCCAGGAGTTGCTTTGTTCAGATTAAACTTGGTGTTATTAATTCGGCTGGATTTGGCTTATTGCATTGGCGGAGAAACACACAAAAACCCAGGGATTTTTAAAATACTTATCAATTACAACAGATATCAGTGAAATTCAGAAGATCATTAAGGCATACTTGGGAAACTTATATTTGAGCTTGTGAGAAAGCTAAGTGATAAGGGTGCTTGTTAAGGGGCCTGACAACCTGACTTCAATATTAGGAACTCACCTGATGGAAAGGGAGAATCAACTTCCACAAGTTGTCTGTCCTCCCACCTCCCCAACCCCGTCTCTCCCTGTCTCTCTCTGTGTGTATTCAAAAAAATGAAAATACAGAAGAGCTTAATTTCTATATGTGCACACTTACAAAAATTAAACCTAGATGATACAAACAACTTAAATAGACATATAACAGCCAATGAGAAGGAAGCATAAATGTGAAGTTTCTCAAGGCCAGGCTCAAATGGATTCATTGGTAAATTCCATATGTGTAGTCAAAACACTCATACACATAAAATAAAATAAATCTAAAAGCAATTAAAAGCACAACAAGGAAAAGATTGGCAAGGAGAAGTGATAACCATAGAATGTGAGAAAAATCTTTGTTACTGATACATCTGCCAGAGGATTAATATCCAGACTATATAAAGAACTTCAAAAAACCCACTAAATTCTGAAGAAGTGACAACCTAACCAATACTTGGAGTAATAAAATAAGCTTTTCTTAAAAGATAAGGTAAAAATGGCCCGGGAATATGGGAAATGTTCAGCATTCTTGGCCATCAGGGAAATGACATCAAAACTACATTGAGACTCCATATTACTCTGATCCAAACGACTGTAACAAATTAAAAATGGCTTCTAAAAATGGTGAGAGTGTGGGGAAAGGGGGACCTTTAGACACCGCTGGTGGGATGTAAACTGTCCAGCCACTGTGAAAGTCAGTACAGGATTTCTCCAAAAAATAAAAAAATAGCATGACCCAGGCACTGCTCCTCCTGGATATAACAGTCAAGGATTCTAAGTCCACATCCATGTTCACTGCAGTACTGTGCGCAGGAGCCCCATGATGAAACCATGCCTGTCCACATGAGCGGAGGAAGGGCTACGGCATGCACATACAATGGAGTTTCATTGGCCACAAAGGAAAGGAAACTGTCTTTTTTTTTTCCTGGAAAATAGATGCAAGAAGAAATCATCATATTAAGAAAATAAGCCAAACTCCAAACTACTAAAAGTCACATTTCTATTCCTTAGAGATCCTAGGTTTTTATAAAATAGGTATACAAACATTATGTGTATACATACACATACATACACATAGGTGTAGGAGGAAGAGTCGGGGAGGCAGGAGACCAACCGAAAGGGGTACATGAAGGAGAAGAGAGGAGAAATGGTAAAACCCATGGTGTACTTGAAAGAAATACAAAACCCAATCCTATATGCTCTGAAAAGGTGCAAATAAAGAATTAAACAAATTTTTTTGCATCTGTTCATTTATTTTGTATCTTTGTGCTTGAATGTGGACAAGCGCCTGTCATGGCATCCCTGTAGGAATGGGCTCTCTTACCATGTGTGCTCAGGGATAATATCAAGGTTAGCAGGCTTGGTGACAAGACATCTACCTGCTGAGCCACCTCTCAGGCCCCTGATGCCCAGAGAAAAATTTTCACTGGGAAGAAAGGAAGAAAGAAAATTTGAAGGGAAAAAATGAAGGTTCTTCACAGGAAATTTTTGTTGTTTTGAGATCTCTCCTCATCAGATTTATGACTTGATGTGTTTGGGGTTTTTTTTTTGCATACCAGAATATCTTCAAAGAAGATGCACGTTCATTGTTCAGTTTAAAATTCTTCTAAAATGTGGAGCTTCTGTTTTGCACAGATTCAGTAATATTCATAATTGAATGTAAATGCACATATGATATGGTCACATGCGTGGGTTTCCAAGTATGGTCTCTCTCTTCCTTTCTGTTTGGCTGCGTCTCTTTCTCTCTGGTTCCTACTGCAGCACCAACCCTTACCTTAGATAACCCTCATGACAGCCGAGGGTGCAGCCTGCCAAACTTCCTCCCTTCCACCCCTTCTGACAGACCCACGTACACACAGACATATGGGGACGTCAGTGTTCTCTTTTCTGCACGGCATCGCACAAAACGTGTTTTCCTGCATCTTGGTCTCCCCCCTTGATAATACTTCCTGGGAGTTGATCCAAGTCATCTGGTACACATTTATATCATTATTTTAAATGGCTTAAAAAAATTCCCCGGTACAGATACAAGGACATGTTTCCTAAGAGAACTAGAAACATTGCCCAAGATGTGGAACTCAAAGCCAGTGGGGTCGAGGCTCTGGCTGGATGTGGGGGAGGGGGCCTGTAAGAATGAAGGTGAAAACAGTGAGCAAAAAGGAAATGAACTGGCTTAAAACTCAGGTATAGCATAGTCACTATGGACACTGCACCCATAGGAACCAGAAAATATTGGGGAGAATGAGGTACCCTAAATGCTCCCTCCTGATGGCTGTCTCTGATGGGTAGGACCTAGGGACATGTTGCTGTCTTTTACCCACTCTTTGGTCTTGTTTGAATTTTATAATGATTATCTATTGGTTATACTATTCAGATAAAACAGTATAGGATTTCAGTTTTTTTAAAAAAAATGGATAAAAACCTCTCTGTGCATCCTTCTACTGGAACCTTCAGGGTATTAATGATGAACAAGAATGCCAAGGGCTGGGGATGCAGTTCAGTGGTTGAATGCTTGCTATGTAACATGTGCATGACTCTAGGTTCTATCCCCAGCAGAAAAAGCACACACACGTGCACACACACACACACACAGAGGCAGAAAAAGCACACACACACATACACATACCCGCACAGAGAGATATTAAATAATAAGATTATCCAATACAGAGGGACAATGCACAGTGTTGGTCAATGGGGTCCCTTAGACCCCCAATCAATACAAGTTATGGCCATTGCTCTTCTTCACTCACGGAAACAAGATGGTAGACACTACTCACTATAGTCACAGGAGATGGAGCTACCTGGATGTTGCTTCTGTGTGGGCAGTGACCTCCTTCCTAGGGACAGGAGGGGCTTCACTGTGGAAAGAGCAGGGACAGTTCTAGGAAGCAACATGGTGGGAGAAAGGCCAGAAGTGGCCCTGGGTGAGATGGCCTACAAGCCACCAGGGGATGCTAGTTGTGTGGTCCCCATATGGCTCTGCCTTACCCTACCAGGTAAACCTTGGCATTGGCCTTCCCCACTAGGCGTCCTTTTCTTCTCAGCGTCTCCCAGACCTTCCAGTGCCATAGAGAAGTGGTCCCAACCTTCCTAATGCTGTGACCCTTTATGTGTTCCTCATGTTGTGGTGACCCCCAACCATAAAATTACTTTTGTTGCTACTTCATAACTGTAATTTTGCTACGGTTATGAATCATAACGTAAATATCTGTGTTTTCCAACGGCGTTAGGCAACCCTCTGAAAGGACAGCTCAAGCCCCACAGGTTGAGAGCCACTGCCTTAGGGTCTTTTCTGGTCTGGTGTAACAGTACCAAGTGGTTTTAACTATACCAATTGACAATTGTGGCTGTGTTGCTTAGGTTACTAAGGCAGCTCTTACTCTCTCAGAAATGGCCAAGTCTCCAAAAGACCCGGATGGCAGAAATGCAAAGCCACCAGCACCTGGAAAGTAGGTGTGGTATTGAATGCCTGGGTGGCCTGTTCTTGCCCATACAAGTCACCCTGGTTGAGAGCTCCTAAGCCTCCTCATACCAGCCTCATCTCTGTGTCATTATAGAAGGAAGGAGGGAAGGAAGGAAGGAAGGAAGGAAAGAAGGAAGGAAGGAAGGAAGGAAGGAAGGAAGGAAAGCAGTAAAGAAAAGGCTCTGAGAGCTGCTGCTGTGTGCCTTTCTTGTTCTGGTAAGGGAACCTTCCTGGATTGAAAGGCAGGAGACACCCAAGGTCACATGATCTAGTCTCCTGTCTCTGGTGGCAGATACATACATAGTTCCGATACCTCCATCACAGGGGTTCTCAACCTATGGGTTGTGACCCCTTTGGGGGTTGAATGACCCTTTCACCGGGGTCACCTAAGAGCACCAGAAAACATAGATATTTACATTATGATTCATAACAGCAGCAAAATTATAGTTATGAAGTGGCAACGAAAATAATTTATGGTTGGGGTCGCCACACCATGAGGAACTGCATTAAAGGGGGGCAGCATTAGGAATGTTGGGAACCACTGCCCTGGCCCATAACAGCTGCTTCTTCTGTCCTGCCTTACAGGTTTATATCCACGGACCAGGTAACCTTGGTCTCGGAGGACACACCTTCCCACACGCCCTCTCGCCCACACTGCACCCCAGGCTCAGCCCAGTACATACACATTTCCATACTCCATCTCAGTGATGGTGATGGTCTTGAGGTGCCAGGCAAGTTCTCTCTTGGGGATGAACCGGTCCTCCCTGGCCAGGTGGCCCACGCAGAGGGAGGCGATGTCTCCCAAGAAGATGCTGTCAAACTCAAATGTGTCCGTGCTCCCCCTGCAGACAAGCAAGACGTGATCAGTGAGCTGCCCAGGCCTAGTGAGGCAGGCAAACAGGGAAAACCTACTGTGTTCCAGGGTGGCATGGAAGGATCGTGCAATGCAGTAGCCAGCCTGGCATTCTGTGAGGGATTTGGGCTAGTTTTAAATCAAGACAGAGACAATGAAAAGTCCCCTCAGCTCCTGGGTTGCAGCATGTAATCACTAATCAGGCTGGAACCTGGGGGAGGCTGAGGAGCTGGCCGGGTGTGGAGCTGCAGAGGAAGAAGGAAGAACCCTCTACTAAGGCCCAAGTTTTGAAAAATCTTACGATGAGTGTAGGGGGGTGTTGGGGAATCTACCTGGATGGAATCTGAACCCATGAGGACATGGTAGTGAGGAGGCAGGGTGTGAGCAATCTCTTGGTACTAGTGTGAGGAGCACAGACTCTGTCCTCACCGGAGGGGAACTTGAATAAAAGGTTGAGTAAACAGAATGGGCCGTCCTGCCAAGCTTGCGTGTTGGAACCTAGTCCCGTGTGACGGAATTTGGAGCGAGGCCTTTGGAAGGTGAGTAAGTGGTGAGGGTGGAGACTTTGTGAATGGAATCTTATAGAACAAGCCCCAGGGAGCTCCCGCACCCCGTCTGCTGCAGGAGGACACAGTGAGAGGACCCCCATCTGCAAACCAGGAGGCAAGTATCACCAAATCTGCCAGCAGCGTCAAGAATCTGGGAAGGAGATTTCAGTTTTTGTAAGCCACTCTGTTTCATATGGCAGCTTTCTGGGCTAAGATAAAGGAGGTTGAGTGGGGGTAGGGGGTGGGGGTGGGAATGGGGGGATGGAGACTTTGTCATTCTGGCAGGAACAGAGATGCAGTGTTCAAGCCACTAAGGCCTCCCAGGAGAAGCAGGGGAGAACTCTGGGTTGGGACGTGAGATAATACGTTCAAGGGAATTGCTGGTCTGACACACAGTAGGTACTCAACAAGTTCTTTCTGGTTAGTCCATCTGTAAACCCCTCAGTGGGGGAGATTATTGAGGTCTCTGTATTATTCTCCCCACCCCCATCAAGCACCTTCCTTACTTCCGAAAGGCCCGCTGCCTGGAAGAATTCTCCACCAGGAACTCCTTGGATCTGTTCTTCCTGCCCTCCAAGATGAGCCAGACATTCTCTCTGGTTTCGCCCCCGTTGCCAGTTTCTATGACAATCTCGTAGGCTGCAGGGAGGAGGCGGGAGAGGGTCAGCGGCAGGAAGCAGCCGCTTGCCATCAGCCAGTCCTTCCTCCTCAGGGAATTTTCTCTGGCCTTGGGCCACAGTCTAGGTGTAGGAGGCAGGTTAGCCTTGCTGATACCCAGGCACTGTAATCTGAACTGGTGACTCCAGGACTGCAGTGGGCAACCTCTTTGTTGGCAGGTATGGGAACAGCAGCCATGGGGAAGGAAGCAGGTTAGGAGGGGCTCTCAAGAGATGTTGGGGCCTGGTTCTCACAGCCAATGAAGCACTAAACTAAAATGTAAGCAACCACATCCCCAGAAGCTGAGGGAAAAGAGGCAGGCCTGGCTAAGGAAGGACCCTGCGAAGACCCAGCAGGCTAAGGGCCCAGAGAGCACACAGCCCCATTTCCCTCAGCCTCACAGTAGCCCCTGCCTTGCTGTCCCCGACATGAATGCATAAGCCCCTCTCCACCAACCTCCATAGAAGGGATGCCAAATGTCAGGAGTACCAGACAGGTGACTAGAATTCGCTTTCTAGCTCCAGGCATCGAGCTCAACCCTGACCACCCATAAGACAGAATACAACATCACCTTAGCCAAGGGCTCCTGGAGCCAGGGTGCCACTGGATTAGGGGAAGAGCTGTTTTCATGCCTTCTCCTATCTCAGCTCCTAGTGCTCGCTCTAGCCTCTGAGCTCCTCCACGCGCCCTCTCTCCACCTGAACGTGTCCGCTTCTTCCTCATCTCCTCCCGCTTTTTTCCATTCCGCCTTCTCAGGGCGGTGGATGCCAGTGCCCTAATTAAAGTGGTAGCCTGGTCCCCACCACTCCCGGTCTGCCTTGCCTCACTGTTATTTCCTCTTATTCTCTTCATCTTTAAGGACCATACACCATTTCATTTATTCATCTTGGCTTATTGTACTTCCTCCCCCTTCCCAAAGGCACACATGCCCATTAACAAATTTCCAACTGCCAACAACAGTGCTCAGCACTTGGGCACTTGCCAGGCCCTCAGTAAATATATTTTTTAATTTAATTTATTTTTATTTCATGTTAATGGTGTTTTGTCTGCATGCATGTCTATGTACAATGTGCATGCAGTGCCCGAGGACTCCAGAAAAGGGTGCTGGACCTTGCACTTACAGACGGTTGTGAGCCACCATGCGGGTGCTGGGAACTGAACTTGCCTTCTGCAAGAGCAGCAAGTGCTCTTAACTGCTGAGCAATCTCTTCAAGACCCCCCTCCCCACCCCACATCCTATACCCCACACCCTGCTGTGTGGGTAAATATTTACTGGAGGAAGGAATGAATGGCTGAGTGGGCCAAACAGGGAGCCTTCTGAGGATGGGAGCCCTTGAGTGTGGCCTTGGAGGACAGCTGTGACTGAGGAGTAGAGGAGAGGATGGAGGGATGTTCCCAGGCAGAGGGAAGAACATGAGCGAAGGCATGGCATGTGATCCAGCCCAGGGATGGCGCCAGCATACAGGAGTCCACGTCAAACGCTTGTCTGAGATGCCCCTTATACAGATAGAATAAATGGATGAGCAGTTTTGAGACAAGAACGACAGAAACACCTGACAGCCATAGAAAAATACAGGGGAGGGCAGTGTGCTTCCAGTTGGCATGCAAATTTTACTGCCTCCTTCCCCCTGTCAGGACTCTTATCCCCCCGGGAGCTCCCTACCACATGCTGGGATGGGCAGAGTTTCTCTCCGGGACATGTCCTACCCTTCTCTGAGGCTATTCAGCAGTAAGGATTCAGGCTGGCACTGCCAGCAGCCAGCTTCCTGGGGTTCAGGGAAACTGGCACTAACATTCTGGAGGAAATCAAGCTGAGAAGAGAGAGTCACCCTAACACCAGTGGCACCTCTGGGGACAGCAGAGTTGGAGCCAGAGCCACCTCAGGTTTCCAAGTTCTGGGAGCAAACACATTTCCTGAATCCAGCATGTACCACGCAGAGTCCTTACCCACTCCCAGAAGCTTCCGTCAGGCCTATCAGAGGACGGAGGCTTCAAGAACACAATGAATGATGGATTCTACCACCCCGCAGAGCAGTGAGTGTTCCGTCCACGGAGACTGGCCAGCAGAGGAACACACTGGAGCTGGAAACAGTGCAGATGAACTGACAAAGCAAACCCAAAGGGTGTTGAGAGTAGCAGACAGGAAAACGAAAGGCTGGAAAGGCAAAGGCCCCCTTCAGCTCGAGGGCGTTCCAGCAGGAGAGACGTGTGTTCTCCTAGGTGTGTGTGTGTGCACACTTGCACACATGAGCATGCACTTTCGCTGTTTAAGCCAGACCCTGGAAAAACCACCACGCAACGCCTGAAGCCTTGACCTTGGGATTATACATAAAGAGTGTCGGCAGCTCTTGGCTTTGGGTGAATGTTGGAGTTGCCTGCAGAGGTGAATGTTCAGAGATGGCTGAAGCAGTTTCAGAGAATTGGAGATGAAGCCTAGAAACAGGAAGCTGGCTGATATGGGCTGATATGATAATAGATCAGCAGCACCAGCTAAACCCAATAGGAAGAAGGCATCCTACAGCCATGCAATGGGCCTTGCAAAACCTTTCCTTAATTTCTGACACAGAGGTATAAATTACATCCTGACTTCTCTTTAGGGTAGATGTGGGGTGTCCAGGGCTCAATGAGAATGTGATATAGAATTCCTTCACACCAAGGAGGCTTTGTTCAAGACCAAGGGGCTCTTTAGACTCATAGACTGGGTGCCCAAAATGACCGCAGGGTCACCAGCAGGAAAACTTGGGAGGGAATGGGAATGTCCTCTGAAGTCAGAGTGAGGCATACTTCTGACTGCCCAGGGTGGATTTGTCTCGACCTTAAATAGAGGCAGATGAGAGTTGGGACCAAGTTCAGTGGGTGAGACCTCCAGGACCAGCTGGCACCGGGGAACAAGGGTGTGGCTTCCTGTCTGTCCCCATGTGAGCAGTGCAGGTTTCCATGACGCTTCCTGTACAGTCACTACAGTGACAGGTGGGGCCAGGCCCTCTCCTGGCTCCCTGCTTCTGCTCTCCTACTTTCTACATCCGCAGAACTCACTCCACCCCCAACAGCCCGAATCCTGCAAGTAATGGCAGCCATTTGGCTGTTCGGAAATCTGAGAGGGAGAGTTGGCAACGGAGACGGGCTTCGTGGAGTATTCCTCTCCTAAACACCGATGGTCTGAGCAGTCCCCAGTGCTCATCCTGACGTTAGTCAGGAGCTTAAGCTCCCCCTCTGAGTGTCTCTCAAGGCTCTGTGTGAAGAGAGTGCCGCTTCCATTCACCCAGCATCCATTCATTGAGCCCCAAGGTCCACAGCACTGCAGAGGGGGACACACATGAGTGACATTGCTCTGGATCTGTGTAGGTCACAAAGCAAGGTATATCGCCCACAGCATCCAAAACAAAACTGGGCACCCAATAACCCTTAGAAAGTCCAATTACAGAAGCAGAGAACGCATCCTCTAAACAGGTCGTAAGTTCTCTGCCTTACAGAAGACTCAGTGAAGGAGAGCTCTGTTTCCCTCTGAGAGAGTGTTCATCAATGTTCACACAATCTCCACTGCCTCTCAAGACAGCTAGGTCAACCATGGGGCAGTGTGGATGGCCTGGCAGAAATGGTAGGTAGTGTCCAAGTCAAGATGCCGACTTCTCTCTCAAGTGTATAGTGGTCATGATGCCAAGAGATGCCCAGCCAGGGCACGGTTCTCAGGTCCCCTTGCATCTGGTAGAGTCATGCGACTAGTTCTCCCAAACAAAACACAGGTTAGCATGCCAAGACGGCAGGGAGAGGGCCTCTGAGTTTCCTTTTTGCGAGAAATGTGGAAGCCACATCTTAGAAACAGCAAAGACACAGGTGGAAAGAGTTGAGGCCCCTACATCACACCACGGAAGACAGCTCGCCTGACTCGCACACTGGACTCCACACTGGAGAAGTGAGAAGGAAACTCTGCTGTAAAGAGGCTGAGAAGTTGTTGGGGGGGGGCTGCCTTAATAACTGGCTGAAAAATCCCTTCTTTATTGGGATCTGCCTCTGGTGAGCTTTCCTCTCATCACCAGGCCCAGATGCTGCCCTGGGTATTACAGAAATGTCTTCTAAAGTTTTGATGGCTGCTCACCTCAGAAACTGATCACTCATTCTTTCTCTGCATCTTCCATGGGAGAAGGTGGCTGGTGGGAACCCTTGCTCTCCCTGACTTCTGTTTCTAGAAACTCCAGGTTGGCAGACATCATCACACTCGCCAGTCAGAACAATTCATGATGTAAAAATAGCCTGAGAGAGCGTCACAGCTGCCCTGCCTGGCCCTTGGGTCAGCTACAGTCTGTTTTCAGTGGGGTTTCCTTCGCTAGTACCTGTGATTCAGGGCCACGAGTGTCTTAGCAGTTCTAATAATCCACTCTTAGGGAGTTTATGGAGGAATTTCCTCTGCAGACACATAGACCCATCTCGTTCCCATTCCATTCTCTACCTGCTCTCACATACACCCCCGTCCTGTTTGAGCTAACCCCTCCTCAACTAGAAAAGTCAGCCCTGAGGTCACAGTGGGCTGGGCCCACACAGTCCCACCACATACTGGTCTCTTCCAGCTCCTCACGGATCTCATTGTTGGCACATGCGAAGTCGCGGACGGTTTGTCTGTCACCCTCACTCTTGGACAGCCAGCAGTCACACTGGAAGCGGAAAGTCTCATCACGGGAGTTGTCCTTCACGTCAACATAGCTCAGGTGCCAGCCGGGAAATATTCCTGCGGAAGAGAGCACTGGGAGTGGGAAGTGCCCCCTCACCTCCCTTCTTCCATCCATAACTGTGTGGCCCTGGACAAACTCCTTGTCCTCTCTGTGGTCTGGCATCCTTGTTGATGGAGTGACTAGTTGGATTAGGTGGCTTTAAGTACTCCTCCAACCTGAGGAACACAGGGGTCTTTGCAAAACGCTTTAGAGGATTTATGCATCAGATTTCAGTTGTGGGCTCCAGGAAACTGCCACACCTTCCTCCTGCAAACTTCTTCCACTAAGAATCTGTTCACCATGGATATTTCACTAAGGGACAAGGCTTGTTGCTTCTATCGGATTTATGATGGAGGTTTTCTAGACCTTTCGGGAGCCCCTTAACTGAAGGATGGATTCTGCTGCTTCCTGATCTGTGTTCTCTAAACTCCTGTCAATGACCCCATGCATCAGTTCAGGTATTAGCTCCACCAGGAACCCTTCCCCGATGTTCCTCCATCACTCTAGAGGCTACATCAAGAGTCCCCCATTCTCCGTGGTACCCTGCACCTATCTTGGGTACACATGTTCAGATTCGTGTTGCCCTTACTTACATGTGTCTCTTCCCTGTGACCAGGGATGTGCATGCACAGACCGAGTCTCGGTAGGGTTTTTAGTGCTCAGTCTAAATGGGCAGATCACTGGCTGCTCCATGAATGCAGAGTGAATAACTAGGGTTTGCACTGGGGGTTCTTGGCTGACCTGTTCAGCAGTCATTGAAGGCCCCAGAAGCTGCCATTTTTGGGGATGTGTTCCTGAATTTGACACATCTTGGGCTGATCATGAGCACGGAGCTTCTCTGTTGTAACTGGCAGGGCTTTTCTCAGAAGTGTCCCCACCACAGCAGAGCTGGCGTGTGGGCCAGTGTGGGTTTGCTTTGACAGCCGTGTGTGACTTTACCACTGTTTCTGTCATTCTCTAACTCAAGCTCACTGAGAGCGTGGAGCATCACAGGTCCCACAGAGAGAGCAACCGCAGGGCTTTGGCAGGCTGTACCATAATGTTTGCTACTCACAACTGGTCCACAAAGCAGTCCCACAAGCAGCACCCAGCTGGGTTCTACTCCCACACCCCTGTCTCTCAGGACACCTAGAGCTCTGAGGCAGTTCCACAGTTACAAAGAAACCTTTCTCTCAGATCAGATACCATTCCAAAGTAACATCTCTAGAGATCCTGCTTCTGTTCCCAAGAGTATATGAAATAATTATAGATTTCAGGATGTGGATGTTACATTCATGGGTGGGATGCATATGCTGGCATTATTCAAATTTTCAAAAATATTGCTTGAGAATCTCATATATAAGCATACAGGGTTTTGATCAAATCTGCCCCATCCCCTCCATTGCAATCATTCTCATGTTCCCTCTCCAGAGTTCTCACCACTTCCCTCTCACTTCATATATTCTTTCAGAAACCCACTGAGTATGCTTAGTGCTGCCACTATGCAAGTGGGCGTGGGCTATGTGCTGGAACATGGGTAGCCTGATCAGGGGCTCAATCTGAAGCTGGCTCTCTTCCCCCTAGCACCCACCAATTGGTAGTAGCTCTGGAGCTGGGAATTTGTAAGCCCCTCCCCATGCATGCTGGATTTAGGCTGACTTGCTCTTATGCTGGTCCTCTGTGAGTCGACGAGTGCACCACCCCAGCCACGTTCATAAGATACTATTTCACAGAAGCCTTCTGCTACCTCTGGCTCTTACAATCTTCCTTCTCCATCTTCGCGACAATCCCTGTGCCTCGGAAGTTAGGGTGTGTGGCATAGATGTTACACTAAAGCTTGAGGACTCCACGTATTCTCTGTGCTTTGACTGGTTATTAGTGTCTGTACTATCAACATGTAAAAAGACGCTTCTCTGATGAAGGCTGAGTGATGTACTAATCCATTTGTATAAAGGTAACTGTGGAGGGGGCAGTGTAATACTGTGTCCATTAAGCTGAATTCTCCCCTGGGGCCTATTGCCTGCCCAGCCGTGGGTTCGTGGCCCAGTTCACAGTATAAGCTATCAGTTCTGTCTTGTGGAATAGGTCTTAAATCTAATCATAAGGCAGTTGGTTATCCTCAAAACACTTGTGCCAATATTGTAGCAATGGGCATAGCATGCCAGTCTAGTCATTGTTGTACCTTTCAGTACCATAGCTGGGTAAGACTGCTGTTGACTTTTCTCTCCCAACATAGCACCTCTGGCGCTATGGAAGCTAACCAGCAGGGAGGAAAGCTCCAGCTTAGAACCATACTGATTTCTCTGGGCCTTCTATGACTCAAGTATATGGTGTCTTCAAAGTAAAATCATCGCATCAAATTAGCAATGGCAATAGTTTGCATGGTTTTATGAAACCCCTAGCCCAGACTTGGCACTCGGCTTTGTGCTTCATAGCCTATGACATCTGGAGAGGCATTACTCCCTGGTACAAGGTGACTCCATTTAGACTCCCTTTATAAGTTGTGCATCTATTTTAAGAAGCTCCTACAGCTGTAGGTTTCATATGTCTTTTACAAAGGTCTTTGGTGTTGTTTATGTCTCACTGTATTTCTTTTTTTTTGTGAAATCAGATCTTCACTGAAGAAGGAGTGAGGTGTAAAACACTGTCACATCAGGCAGCCGTGAGGTGAGTTAGCTTATTCGTGAACTCTCTTTGTACTTGATAAATCTTTCTAGCTTTTCTGCAAACTAGGGCCCATCCCACCTGTAGGTTTATAGATTGGCCGCATGTTGGAGGTAGTTCCTGTTAGCCGTGAAGCTGACCACGGAATTACGAGCCTCCATGCCTGCAGCACTGGAGTGATGGAATGTGAGGGTCAGAGCCTTTCTCTCGGGGCGTCTCAGTAGAACACAGAAGGGAGGCACAGGCAGAGGAGACACATTGCTGGCTGGGTTGAAAGAGATCCACATGGAAGAGAAGCTGGGCTTCCCCTCACCTTGTGCTCGGCCATGAGTAGTGTGTGTGAGGAGGGGTCGTCTCAGCCTCACCCAGTTCCCCTTTGCTGTTAGAACTCAGCAGTGCAACTCTTTCCCCTAAACCAAGACTCCTTGTATTCTCTGTTGATTTTCTTGCCCTGCTTTGGAAATGTTGAGTGTGTCGGACAGAGTCTAATGCCTATCTGATGACCCTAGGTACCTGGTGGACCAATAGGGAATCACCTGGAACTAGCTGTTAGAGAGCTCACTTCTTGCCAAGTCCCTCTTTCGATGTCCCCATGTGTTTACACACACAGAGGAAAGGCCCCGCACAGGTCCCCACAGTGGAATACAGATGCGTGTCCCTTTATTAATCAGAGATGCACCGATCCCAAAATGCTGACCTCGTCCTTGCTGCTGGATAGCCGCTGAATTCCCCAACTTTCTCTCTTCTGCATGGTGCTCTTAACAACACCCCACACACCATAATGATATTTCAAAGTCATGGGTCAGCTTTTGCCACATCACCTCATAAACCCTCCAGAGGCTTTCTTATCAGTCCAAGAAAAAGTCCCAGGCTGCTCCCCAAGGACAGCATCCCTTTCCACGTCTCTACTCTGCTACCTGAACTGCACTTCTGATACCTTGATTAACAGGATCTTGCTTACCCACTGCCTGAAGGAATGATCTCCAGGCTCCAGGTGCCAATGCTGCCTCATGGCTGAGGTCTCTGGGAAAGGGCCTCTGTTTGCAGGATTTCCTGAGGCTTCAACACTCGCTCTGTCTCCACGTGCTCACCCCTAGCTAACCTGAAGCCACTTTGTTTTCTCATCATTCTCTATCATATTGCTTGTCTTTGCCAATGAGGTTGCAAGCCCCTGAGATGAGGAGGCTGGCCTGAACTACGGTGTGCTATCCAGTAAAGATTATTACACAGTGAGTCCACACCAAGTCTGAACAGGAGAGAACAGGAAGACAGCAGATGTGGCAGTTCTAGAAGAGGAATTTACAGCCTTACCTAGGAGGTAGGTCTGTCCTAGTACTATTGAGTATTATACCCCAAATGTCCTAAAATTCACCTTGAGTAGAAGGTCTAGCAACTCTGAACCACTGTGGGGTGCCAATGTCCCAGATAGGAGGGGACAGGCTGAATGAGAGTGAGGCTGGTAACAGTTTGGACTTCCACACGCTCCTTACTGCCCATGAGTCTAGCGACTTTCCGCGTCTGGTGGGATGAAGGGCTCCATGCTTCCTTTAGCAGCTTTCAATCAACCCTTATATGATAGATTCATTAGGTCTGCATTTGGCATCTCCTCTCCTCATTATGGCGACAAGTTATTCCTCTATGGTCAGTACCTGCTTCTTCTCTGCACAACATGGCTCTGCTCTAATGGCCTCTGAGCCTCTCTGCCGTTCCCATGCCCACACTGCCCCTTGTTTAGCTACTTTCATCATCACCATGACCCAGCTGGAACAACTTAAGGAGGGGTTCATTTGGGTTCACTGTTTCAGAGGATAGGGTTCTCCCAGCAGGGAAGGCAGGGTGGGGTTCACACAGCAAGAAAGCATGGTAAAGAATCTTACAGGATGGCAGACTCAGAACAAATGACAGCCATCCCTATTTCCTCCAGCCAGGTCCAGTTTCCTAAAGGCTCCACAGCCTTCAAAGTGGGGCTGCTAACTGGAGATTGTTTAAAATATAAACCCATGGGGGATGTTTCCAGTTCAAACTGTATCATGTTTGTACTCTTGGCCATGAACACTGATATCCAGAGAAATCTTTGCTGCTGGGGTTGTAACTATGCCTTAATTCTGTTAAGATTATTTTTATATTCATGTCTGACTTCTCTAACTTCAAGGGTTGGGAATTGTGTCTTATGACCTCTTAATCGTATTACTTAACATTCCACGATCATAGAAGCGATAAATTATTTTCACTTTCAAAAAGCCAACTGTCAGTATTTTTATCCAGTGCAAACCATTGAGATTCTTCTCAGGTAGAAAGATTCACTTCACCAAGCAACACCTTCCCTAAAAATAACTCGAAAGAAGCAAAAAGCCCATCTGGGTGACTCACATTTCCTCAGCAAGATCATGGATGCTTTGAAGTGAGCTGTGGAAGTATTGGAGAGATCTGGATATGGAAGAATACAAGATTCTAGCTATTATCTTTCTAAAACACACACAAGGGCTTCATCATAGAGGCTGCCACAGGAAATCCCCTGGGATTTGGCAGCAAGGATGAAGGGTAAAACCAAAAAGTTAAAGTCGATGTGATAAGCATGATTGTGGGAGCTGATGTTGCTATTTTCTTGACTTCTGTGCACATTCAAAAGTTTTCACTAAATTAAATAACTCTCTCCAAAGCTCAAAAGTTTTACTAATTTACACCCCCAGTAACAGATCCAGGGGATGAGAAGAGCGTTATGGTTTAAGCTAACTAAATACATTTGTTTAGAATCTTTACCTTTTGGTGAAGGAATCTCAAGCAGAATACATTCACCCTCACACATTTCTATGCAAGGAAGAGATGGAGTTGGGAGAAAATTTTTAATATGAAGAAAGTATGGCAAAGAGAGCCATTAAAGACATACTCAGCAGGCTTTAGCCTCTATGAACGTCTAAATATCCATCCCTGAAAGAGAAAGCTACTGCAGAGAATTGAGCAGATGACCTGATTCTTATCAGGACTTACGTCCCAGCCTCACAGGTTCACCTGCCCATGGTATTATCTTGCTTTCAGGACTGATTGGAAAGGGTGCCTCATCTCTCTGCCTATAAGGGAAAGCGAATCACGTCAACAACTCAGGATATATTTGAATCCAAGAGTCCTCCTAGGACAAAGCCACCAGATAGTCTTTGATATCCAAAGCAAAAATCAGCGTCGTCAAGGTCTCTAGGGAGTCTAGGATCGAATGAGATTATAGCATCTAGCTACTGTGTGGCAGTAATGGCGCTGTCCGTAGTGCTGAATGCACTCCCTCCTCTTGAAGGCTTTTGACGGCAATGAAAGAGAATAAACTGATGCCGGGCTTTTGCACAGTAGAATATACAACAAGAAAGTCTAGATATGTGCACAACAACTGTCTGGATAAGTGATGTAAGCATCTAGAGGTCTTAATTATGAGTTCAGTTGAGATTTATGACCAGAGCCTTTTATTATTATTATTATTATTATTATTATTATTATTTAAAGAAATCTTTAGTCCTGGAGGAAGCAATCTCCTATGGTGAAGGCAAAAAGTACATGGAAGGATTTGAGATCCTTAAAGAAAGATATATTTCAATTCTACTAAACTACATTAATTCCCTGTTATATAACAGGTAGTGGATTGACATCATGGAAAGAACAATGGCCAAGACAGCAGAACTCATGGAGCCACAAGACAAGTGTGATGGCTGGTTTTACTGCAGCTTGATACAAGCTAGAGTCATGTTAGAAAAGAAATCTCAACAGAGAATATTCCCCTAAAAGATTGACCTAAGAGCAAGGCCATGGTGTCTTTTCTTCATTGATGATTGATGTGGGCATGCCCAGCTCACTATGGGTGGTACCACCCTTTGACTTGTGGTCTTGTGTGCTATAAGAGAACAGACTGAGCAAGTTATGACAAGAAAGGCAGTAAGCAGCACTTTTCCATGGGTTCTGCATCAGTTCCTGCATCACAACTCCTGCCTTGAGTTCTTACTCTGAATTGCTTAGTGATAGATTGTTATGTGGAACTAAAAGCTGAAACAAACCCTTGTCTCCCTAAGCTGCTTTTAGTCATGGCATTTCTTTGTAACAGTGGAAACCCTAACTAAGATAGTCAAGTAAAGAGACAGAATTCAGTTACATATAGGTCAACTGTTTTGAAAGAATTTCATACAAGGCTGGACAATAAGTTTCAGTGAGGAGGTGAAGACATAAAAACACCTTCTAACCAGTGGTGGGGAAATACAGTTATGGCAGGATGCATGTTTGGGCTCACAACACACGGCAGAACGCCTGTGACTGAAATGAAGCGGAAAGTCCAGAGTGTGAGTCAAAGCCAGTCAATGGTTCTATTAGCACTAGACTGTTTCCTTTTTTCCAAGCATAGAGAATGGCTTGTTTCTGTCCCCTAATTCTCACAAGATTGATTGTGAGGCTGTGGAGACCCAACCTACTAAAGTTGATACCATCTTAAGCATAATGACTGGACCATTCAGCCTTGTGCTTAAGTTGTGGCAACTAGCTTCTCTGACACTGAGCTCATGATGAAGCTGTGTCCTGGTTTACTGTGTTTTTCTAGGTCTCAGTGACTTGGCTCTCTTTCTATCAGCAGCAGATCCTCTGCAGCAGACACAAGACTGAACTGGGACCCAGGGAAGTCTTTATTGTTCTTTAAAGGTTTGTCCTTGTTGTTTTATTTTCCTGGAACTACCACAAAAAGTCACTGTTGTTTAGAAAAACAACAGAAACATATTATTTCATGATTCTGGAGTCCAGAATTCTGAAGATAAGCTGTGTCCATTTTCTTTGAGTAAGCTCCTCTGACTTTTCTTGCTTCAGTGACTCCCAGCAATCCTTGGTGTCTTTTGGCCTACAGCAGCTGGCTAGCTACATTTCTGATCCCATGTTGCCTCCCATGCATCCTTCCATGATCTCTCTTCTTCTTGTAGGAACTCACATCATCTCTGGGTTTAGAACCCACTCTAGATCAATAATAATGTCATTTAAAATGAGTTCTATAGCTGTATCCATAAAGATTCCATTTCCAAATATAACTGTACTCTGACATTCTGGATGAGAAAGAATTTGAGGAGCAGAAGAAGACACTATTGGTTCTACACCACCTACCCTCTTACCCTTTGCAAAAACACTTTACTAAATGTCAGACATGATTTGCTACATCTGGAAACCATTCAAATACCTAGAAAAGAGGAAGAGCTCTCCATGATGTCTAGAAAAGAGTCTGGAGCCATTCATCCCAGATCCAGAAGCTGCAAGAAGCTGGCATAGAAGGTTGACCTGTTTACTCCCTCACAGAATTATTAGCTACCTATAAGAACAAACCTGGCATTGGGAATGCCGATCAAACAAGGTCCCCATCCTTTAGAGATTGGAAGTCTGTCAATTGTAATTGGCAAGACCATCACAATCAGCATACTAAAAATAGAGGTATCTATAGAGAGCACAGGAGTGGAGATGGCATCTAACTTCATTCAGCATAGTTGGGAAAATTCTCAAAGAACTTGATAACTAACCTGGATTCTGAGGGATGCAGAAGGATGTAGCAGAAAAAGGGAACTGTGGGTATGAAACTATTTCTTGGATATCAACATATGAAAAGCTTGGTTTGGGCCAAATGCATGACTTCATGCAAGGTGGCATTTAAAAAATGGTTGATCTACAAACAGAGGGAGCTATTAAAGAGAAGAGTGTAAGGAAAACAGAAAGAATTCAGAATGGAAACAATGCTCTTAGAGAGTTTCTACCACTTAAATTCAAATGTACCACAATATTTTCTGATTGAAGTGGAATTTTCAGAAATAAAAAGGCAATTCCACATGACAATAAGAACCAAAAAGTAAAGAGTGTGGCTTTCTGAGAGGGTTTCCCTGGCTTTGTGTATGGAGGTGAGGGGCTCTCAGGAGACAAGGAAGAGCCATTTTGTTTGATGAACCTGAACTCATAAAAAAAGAAGCCCATCCTCCTCCAATCTCTCCATTGCAGGCCTGAAATATTTTGCTGTGTAACAAAACTTCTCATCCAGAAATTCTTGGAATTTGTAGGGAGAAACAGACATTTTATTTTAAGATTTATTTACTTTTAGTTTGTATGTATGTTATGCCTGTGTCTGTATATGTATGTATACCACATGCATGCTTCACACTCATGGAGGTCAGAAGAGGGCATTGGATCCTCTGGAACTAGCATTATAGACAGTTGTGAAAGCCAGGTAGGTGCTAAGAACTGGAACTGAGTCCTTTGTAGAGCAGCAAGTGTTCTTAACTATAGAACCACCTCTCTAGTCCCAGAGAAACATTTAAACCATTTTAAATTGCTTCACTATTTGAAAGCAAATGCTACTTCATATTTTCTCTGTTACATTTATGTCTACGAGTCTATGGAGTCAGAACCAGTACACCACAGCTTGGGGTCTCAGAAGCATTGGCCAGTGGAGTTCCCCAGATGAACCCCTCCTTCCCAAAATCTGTAGAGGTAATTTCTCCACCCCTCCTCTTTCTTCCCTTTAGTTATCCAACTCCAAAGCCAAATTTCTCTAAACCTCTGCTTGGCTTTGCTTGAGCTGTATTTTCCCTCATTCAGCCTTATCCATAACTTCAGTCCTGTCTGCTATAGTTTAGATCTGAACTGTTCCCTAAAAGAGCCATGGCTTGGTTCCAGGCAGCACTATTGGGAGGCTATGGAACCTTTTAGAGGTAGGACCTGGTGAAGTTCCTCAAATATGTGAGGCTGTACCCTTAAAGGAGGACAGCATCCTTTGCCATGCACCATGCCCCTGTGTCTGTGCTCTGTGCACTGGCACCCAGTTCGCGAGCTTTGGACAAGGGGGCTGGAGGTTAAAATACACAGACAGAGAGATAGCGACACGGGTCATCCTTGAATTCCCCAAGAATGCCCCTTTATTGTGTTCAAGAGCAGATTATATAGAGATAGCCATGCCCCAGCCAAACCCACCAGAAACCACTCTCCTGCCATCAGAAATGTCTGAAGGTCTCGTGCTCAGAGCAGCTGTAGACACTCAGATCAGGGGATTACAAGAAATTCAGGATCTGGGGTCTCACTGCTCCCAACAATCCTCCTTTTTGTCTCCTGGGTCCTGATATGGGAGCTTTGCTCTGCCACAACTCCCGCCATGAGGTCCTGTCTTGTCCCAGGTGCAAAGCAATGAGGTCGATCAATCATGGGCTGGAACTGACAAAACTACTTAGCTACATGGGTGAACTGTCATGATATAGTAACTGATATCGACATTCCAATCATGGGGGTTGTTAGAGCTGCAGTGGTAGAGGGCCTGGGCTGATCATTTTGTTAAGGACTGATCATGCCAAGTAAAAAGACCCCTCCCCGACACACCCAAGAAACATGTAAACTTGGACAATACTAGAAAGAAACATTATCTTTGACTCTTGAAATGCTCCAGTAAAACTTAGAATTCTTTTTTTTTTGATTCAGTAATCACACATTTATTGGAAGTTATGGCCATCATGGGTATACCTACACAAATAAAGACAGACAATGGTCCAGCATATGTATCTAAGAAAATGAATTTTTTTTGCTTATTATAATATTAAACACATTACAGGTATACCAAATAATCCTACAGGTCTGGCAGTTATAGAAAGATCAAACCGTACCATAAAGGATATGCTGAGCAAACAGAAAGGGACCAAAAATACCCCCAGACTTAGAATTCTTATGAGAGATGTAAGCCTCTACTTTCTCGGGTTGGAAGGAAGGGTACAACATGAAGTCAGAAACACCCAAGAGGACTCTAGAAGGTTCTTTGTGAGAAATACACAGTGAGGAAGATGGAAGCCCCAGGAGAAAATAGATGAGAAATAAATAGGTAGATAGGGTTAGACTTATACACTTATAGATAGGTAAATAGGGCTAAGATGGAGTTTTATATATGGAGGACAGTGATGTGAGCTCTGAGCATGGACTTGCAGTCCTGTGCCTTTTATACTTCTAGTTTGGGGTGGGATGCATGAGATATGAACCATTTTGCCAAGCATCCAAGTATCTGCCAGAGGCCAGGATGAAGATAGCCACACCTGGTGTAGTCACTAATGTCTATAATGCCAACACTCATGAGGTTGAGGCCACAGGATAGTCAGGTCAGAATGGCGTACATAGTGAATTTTGTGCCAGTCTGAGCTGTGAGATCTGAAAAACCTAAAACAACAACAAACAAAAAGAAAGAAACAAAAAGAGATGAAAGAAGGAGAGAAAGGGAAAAAAAGGAAGTAACTAAATAAATAGTCATATAGCCACAAACCCCTTCTCAGGCGCTAGGATCTGGAGTGAACAGAAACCACTGCAGTCAGAACCTTGGACAGTTCCGTGGCTCCCAAAGGGAGCTGATTTCTCCAAAAGTGTGGTCCTTTCTCAACATTCTCAGAAATGGTGTGGCCTTCCCTTTTAGAAAAAGGGAAATGGGCTTAGTTGACACAATTTCTTCCCCACCTTCTTTTCTGGACCGACTGGAGGTTATTAAGGAACTCCATCTCACAGTGTGGCTGATAAGTTGGGCTGCTTGGGGGTCCCAAACCTTCCTCCTCAGGCACTAGACTTTGGTGCTGCGGCTTCTGTAGTGGAGGCTATGGCAGACGAGGATTGGAGGATTTGGGTTTCTGAGACTTCTGGTCGTTCCTTTAGTGGGGAGCTAATGTTGACATGGTTCTCATCACATTCACCCTCTCTTTCCATGCTGACCCCTCCAGTCGAGTCTGTTAGGCCTATCTAATGAGACTTGCGCACGCGCGCGCGCGCACACACACACACACACACACACACACACACACACACACGTGGTTTGGGGTTTGTACACCTGTCTTGACTGAGCAAGTCACTGTGGCATGTCCTGACAGGGGCTGGGCCTGATCTTTTGAAGTATCAGGGGCAGAAGACAAGTCTTCGAGAAGGTATCATTCATCCATTCAGACTTTGGACACCAGCCAGCAACTGATAGGAGGGTCCTGGCAGACGGCAGTTGGGGAGAGAACTCGTATCTCTGTGATGGCTCCTCTGTGGAAGAGGAGAGGCTTACTACAGACATGTGAGAAGGTCCCATGGAAATGTCTCTCCACAGCCTTGTGATGCCACCTGAGATGACTAACCGTGATTTTAAACTGACTACACCAGGAAATGAATGGATTTAAAATGTGAACAGGTGTGTGAGAGGAGGTGGGACTGTGCCAGGCATTTCCTAGTGGAGGAGGGTGGGTTATTTGGGAGAAGCTATGGAAAGGCAAGAACTTAGGCCCCTCTCTGCCTCTCTTGGCTGCTGTGAGATGAGCAACTTTCCTTGGCCATGCCCCTCCTCCTTGGCTATGTTCCCTGTCGGAAGCAGGCTGACCACGGACAAAAGGTTCTGACACTGCTCAGAATAGATCCATCCTCCCTACCTGCTGTAGTCAGATGTTCTGTCTCAGTGACAAAATACCTCACAGAGTCCCAGGCCCACCAGAAACACAGAGATGTTCAGGTCACAGATGACCAAATAGGTGCAGGAAACCCGACAGCTGTGGCTTCTGGGCAAGTCTGCATCACTACGTGACTGCTTTGAAGAACAGCTTCTCTGCCTGGTCTGAGTTTATTGTCACACGGGAAATGCTCTGACTGTGACCCCATGGTGAAAGGAATCAGGGACATTGCTCCTTCAAGAAGCTCAGCCAGCTCCTGAGCTGGGTTTGTCAGCAATCACTCTCAGTGAGATTTGAGGTAAATCAAATGAGGCAGACAGCCGCAGGACAGCTCTGTGGGAGGTGAGGGTACAGCAAAGTTAGGAGAGGACCTTGAGTGGACAACTTGGGGGAAGCTAGTTTCAAGTCAGGACACTAGAGATGAGTTAAGGGGAGTGGCAAGCACGGAGGTGGTAAGCCAGGCAATGAACCTTCAACTCTGATATCCAACAGAAGCTGCAGGTGCAAAGCCAGTGTAAAGAGATGTCTGCAGAGAGCAAAGTGGTGGGCAAAGGAATGAGGAGGCCACGGAACCCATCACAGCGATGGAGAAAGTATTTATTCTTAAGTGCCTTGGAGTTAAAAGTAAAGTTCTTTCATGACTTTCATCATGCTTAGATTTATAAGTAAACATACCTGCATTCAAATGCAGGGTTGTAAGACTGATAGAAAATCCATGGAAAGTAGACTTGGTGAGACTCACTTTTTCCTTCCTCCCTCCCTCCCTCTTTCCCTCCGTCCTTCCCTCCCTCCCTCCCTCCCTCCCTCCCTTCCTTCTTTTCTTCTTTTCTTCCTCCCTCCCTCCCTCTCTCCCTCCCTCCCTCCCTCCCTCCCTTCCTCCTTCCCTCCCTCCTTTCTCTCTATTTCCCCCTCTCTCTCCATTCCAGGGATAGAACCCAGGACCTTGCACATGCTAAACAATTATGCTACACTTGAGCTACTGACCCAACCCAATTCTGTTTTTTCTTAATTTTTATGCTCGAACTAAGTTGAATTTGTCCTCTGATATTGCAAAAATGAAGAATCATTAACCTTCCATGGAGAAAGCAGAAGGAACTAAGCTTCAGGTAGAACAAATGCCTGGGAACCCAGGCCCTCTAATGGATGGTACACCCAAGTGGTGCGATCCATGGCCTTCCTGCTGGGGTGGGCAGAGTCTGCCCACCTAGAGAGGCAGAGGACCCAGGGAACACTGTCCCAGGAAGGTCTACCCCTTAGCACCCTGGCATCAGGCAGTAGCTACCTTTGTTGTCATGCCAGACCCTCAGTTTGCAGAGGTGGCCCAGGCTCAGCATGTCAGAGAAGGTGAAGGTGTCTGTGTTGTTCCGTTCAAACTTGTTCCAGTTTGCTGACTGCTTCAGAGCCAGGGTCCCGCTGTCCCCATTTTCCCCGAAGATGATGATGAACACATTGGCATCGGTGCCTGCCCCTGGGAAATACATAGGTGAGGCTCTAGGAGCTGGCATCTCTTCACAAAGCCCTCTGCTCTGGTCTTATTCCCAGACTCCTGGAGCACAAGAGGACAGAGTCTAAACTCAATGAAACTGAGGGTAAGGATCAGAAAGTCCCGAAGAGGTCTTGACCTCTTAGGTGTTTCTGGGAAGCATGGAGTTGGCCTGGTCCAGCTGCCTTGAGAGGCACACATCATAGGTTTCTCAGATAAGAGTCCATAGCTCCTAGGGCACTGTGTGCCTTTAAGTTCCCAAGAAACTGAGGCACTCCCTCAGACAGTGGAGCGTCTGGGCCATTTCATGATTCTTTGTGTTCCCTAAAAGTCAATGAAGCATGCAGAAGCTTGACAGGACGATTGGTCTTAGACATTAATCATATGCACCTTGTATAGCTTGCAAACATCATTGTATCCTGGCAACTATCATTGTATTGATCCTGGCAACTGCCATTGTATCTGTTTCTGATAAGAGTATAATGCTCTGAATAAACTTGTCTCAGCCCCAGCCTTGCTGAGATCCCTTCATCCTAGTCTGGTTAAGAGTCATTTCTCAGTAGGGCCAGTAAGCAAGCACTGGTACTACAAGGTGTCCAATTCTATCCCTTACTTTCTCTTTGAGTGTTGCAATTACTGTTAGTATAACAGCGGACAGAGTGACATTAATGCTTAGCACAAAAATGCACCTGTTCCCAGGGAGGGAAGTGTTTCAGAAAGGCATTGGCCCCTGTTAAGAAGCCAGAACTCCTGGAAGAGGCGTTCGTGAGGCCACTCAGTCACACTTCTGTTGCTACCAATGAACTTCATTATTTTCTGACAGCACACCATGAAAGGCTAAAAAGAGGGCCTTCAAAGCCTGTGGACACTGGGAACATCAAGCAATAAAGAGGAAGGTCCACCGTGAAGAGGAAAGAGAGGAGAATGCTGGAAACAAATGGCCATATTTACTGACCCGCGTCTTGTGCCCGAGATTTCCGCCATGACAGCCCAGTCTCTTTGGCAAACTGCTCTGCTAAAAGTGCGAGCCACCATGATCAATAAGTCATCCATGGTAAATGTGAACAAGTCTGCCAAATTCCTCCTAATGGTCCCTGGAGAGAGGCCTTGACTGGAGGAGGAGAGGTAGCAGGCGCTGCCTCCTGGCTAGAGGAGATATGCCCTCTCTTTCTTAGAAGCTGTTTTTCTGGACATTTTAGTCGCTTGACGGCTCCATTTGTCTTTCTGGATTTGAGTTTGACAACTTTCTGGGATGTTTCTGCGACTCTTGCCCAGATGTATACGGGCTGACATCTGTCTTGGCCTCACCTAATGGTAAGTTAGCTCCACCAGATTGTGAGATTTGTGGGGGCCCTGGAGGTCACAGTTTTATCCCCAGTCTCCAGGCCAGAGTCACGACTGTGAAACACAGATCACCACGGTGCACAGCCCTGGGTGATAGGCATTCAGCGGTGGTAGGAAGCTGCAGGGTTCTGAGCCAAGCAAAGTCTGTGTCCCTGAAATTCTCCTCTCCTCTTCCCTGTGAGGGGACAGGGAAGAAACCAGTTTGGCTACTACTGGGAGCTAATACTCTGTCTCCACAGAAAGGGACATGTTGTGGAGATGATTTGTCTTCAGAAGGCTATGTGAAGTAAAATACCCTGGTCAGAAGCCAATCGCAAGTCATGGTTCAAGAGTGGAAGGCAAGAGAAGAGGAAGTGGGAGGCCACAACCTACCCAGGATGTCACTGGTCTTCACAGAGACCGTGTAGGAGGTCCACTCCATCATCTCCTCCCCATCAATGACTGCACACATTTCACAAACCAGTGTCTTCTTGCCCTTCCTTTGGGACAGCCAGTCTCCATAGTAGAACATGGTCAGGTCTCCTGTGTTCATGTTCTTCAGCAGGATCTGGAGAGGCAACATACAGAAATACACTCTCTTACCCAAGCACCATTCCACGAACCCCCAACCCAAGCTCCCTGATTCAGACTTTTGGGTGTGGGAAGGGCTCTGCTTATGGGCTTTGCTGAAAGTCCCATGTGACCTGGAAATTGGAAATTTATCTAAGAAAGGCTTCCACAGCAATGTCTTGAATGTGTACAGAAAACACTGAATAAGTGAGAGAAAAGGAAATGAATCGAGCCATTGTCCGCCTGGGAGAAGGACACTGACATTTGCCACATTGGTGTGGATGCAACATTGCTGGTTCAAGGAAAGTCTGCAATGGCTACACAGGGTAAGGGAAGCTTGGGGAGAACCAGGACAGATGGCCTTTGGTGGATGAGGGACAAGCTTGCAGAAGGACTTGCAATTTAAATTAAACCGGTTCATCCTGTTCTTCCCATCCCGAATGTGTATAGTGAAGTCTCAATCATCAGAATCTTGGAATGCGACCTTATTTAAGCTAGGGCTGTAATCAGATAAGATGAGGTTGCAAGGTGGGTCCTAAACAAAATAGGATGGGGAAACTTACACATGGAGATGCGTGTGGATGGTAAGAGCGCTGCATGCCAGCTGGGAGAGTCTAAGGACAGCCAAGGTCAGACCCTATGCAGAGCCTTCGGGGAGCACATGGCCTGCCCATACTTTGACTCCTGCTCTTCTGCCCCCCAATTCTGGAACTTTCTTACAGAGCTACAGAATATTTTCACACTGTGCGAGGTGGTATCACCTGACCCCAGCACCAGCCCGTTTGACACAGGAGCACGCCTATGCAGCTGTGGATCTGTGTCATTTGTTCTCATGAAAACATAGTAAGCTGAGCTGTGCACTGGGAGCCCTCTGCTCCGTCACAGTGAGTGTCATGGCTGTCCTCTGGTCCTCAGTGTCATTGTCCTGTGAGGCCAGGGGAGGTTAGCAAACAGTGATGAGGAAACACAGACACCTTCTTTCCTCGGGAGAAGAGAAGCCTGAGGCTGTGTGTGGTGTGCTGTGTGCTGTGTGATGGGGCGGGGTGTGTGTGGGAGAGATGGAGGCAAACAAAGACTTCGTGCTCTGCTTTTTCTAAGTTTCTCATGGTCCCTGCCCAGAACGCCCTCAGCCTGCCCAGGAACCAGGGATGGGCACAGCTTGGCTGCCTGGGGGCTCAGGCTCCTCCAGAGAGAAAAGTCAGGGAGGAAGAAAGAAGCTACCAACCAGTGTAATGGCAGGACTGGAAGCCCACCATCCACCCAGTCTCGCTGTCTCAAGTCTGCTTCTCTCAGAAGCCCTCCACATCCCTTCTCCCAGGTATCTCCTACCGCAGATCTTCCCCATCCCAGGCTCTGCCCACTGTGCTGTCTTCTCTAGCCATAATTCAGTTCTTAGTAGACACAAACAAAGCTCCATTCTCTGACTGATTCACACCAAAGCCCAAGGTCAGGATGGTTGCATTACAAGGCCACTTAGAACCCAATAGCACGGAGGGGAGGGCAGGGACGAGGGAGGGCACTGCATTACCCTCTCCAGGAACCACTCTGGCCGGCTCCCCATCCCATCAATGCGGATGCGCATCTTGGTAAAGGGAGCAATGTCCAGAATCTCCATGATGAAGGTGTCATTTTGTTCCCGCTCAAACCTGGGGATGGGAAGCAGAAGACAGGAAGCTGGTAATCTGGCCCTGGCTATAGACCAGACACCTCGCTGCTCTCAGCAATCCCCCAGCTGCCCATCTTTTGCACCCCAGGTGGGATCCTAGAAGACTGGGTAAGCAGGCTTGGCTGGGAGACATAACCCTGAACCAAGAGCAATCCCATTTGAGTTCTGTTCTCAGCAGCTAGTTTCTTACCTTCCTCTCTGGGACTGGGAACCCCTCATTTGTAATCTGAGGAGGATGATATTCACCTGAGACTTCACAAAGATCCCAGAGAGCAAATGAATCTGGAGCCAACTTTCAGAGCAGAATGAAATTCCCTCCCTCCTTCCCACCTTCCCTCTCCCTCCTTCTCACTTTCCCTTCCTCCTTGCTTTCTACCCTCCCTTACTTCTTCCCACCTTCCCTCCCTCCAATCAGCAGTTAGACTTTGGGCATCTGCAAACCAGGTGAAATGTAAGAACTAGAGAATCAGCTAGAGAAAAGCCCAGAGATTAGAGTTGGGTGGGCTTAGTGCTGGAGCAGAGAGAAGAGATTAGCAGAGACTGAACATGCTACACAGCCATACAGACAATGCCTAGACATCAAGTCTCAACCCACAGCCTCTTTGGCACCCAGCTCATAATGATCACTTGTTCAGCAACTACCAGCTTCCTTATTTGGTTCCAGTTTCCCAGTTCAGGAAACCTCTGACTTTAATTCACTCATACAGGATGCTCAGCTCTTCTCAGCATGCCTCACCATGCCTCAGTGATGCTTCACCATCCATCTTCCCACCTGACATTTTGGTGACATCACCTGACTTCTGTTTCAGCAAGCTTTAGATAAATAGCCTCTGTTCTCATTGGGGCTTCATTTATTCCCGAGATTTCTGGGTTCAAATCCTAGTGACCTCGGACTGTTTACTTCATCTCCCTGTGTCTCAGAACTTCATTATAAATGGGAGATGCTAACAGTGCAGAGTAAAGGGTGTACCCTGAATAAAATAGGTGGCAGAGCCCTTTCAGCAGGGCCTGGCATGGAGTGGGCACCCAATATCAGCCATTTTATTCCCAAGGCTGTCACCATGGGAATTGCATAACAAGAGGGTAAAAGTGCTGAGAGAGGGCAGGAGAGCATCCTTAGCAGACCCCTGGGATGGGCTGCTCTGTCTGTGGGGAGGAATATCTGCCTGGTCCTCACCGCTTCAGTGGCCCAGGCCCCATCATCACCTTCATCGCTACCATCATCACCCTCACAAACCATTTGTTAATGTTTTAATAACAGATCACTTTTATTCTGCAATTATTTTGGATGCAGAAAAGTCCCCAAAGTATAATTCCATTCACCCTGCATGCTGCTTCTCCTACTGAAGGCATCTCACACCCACACAGTGCATGGGAACAAACCAGGAAATGAGCAAGAAACAGTAATGTCAACCACACAGGACTTAAGAACAGTTTTGATAGACCCAGACAGGGGAACAAGAGAAGGAAAGAACTGGACTGGAGAGATGGTTTAGAAGTTAATAATGCTGGCTGCTCTTCCCGAAGACCAGGGTTCTATCTTCAGTACCCACATGGCATTTCACAACTATCTGTAACTCCAGCCCCCGAGTATCCAACACCCTCTTCTGGCCTCCATGGGAACTAGGCACCCAGGCGGTACACAAGCATAACGTGCAGGTTAAACACTCACACACATAAGATCAAATACTTTTTTCTTTAGGAGGAAACTTGCTGTGACTTTGGCAGTTTATATTTAATCTGGCTTTTGAAAGAGAGCAGTGTTGGAAAAGAACAACTGAGGTAAGGCAGCCAGGAGGCCTCGTGGCGTGCAGAGCGTGGGACAGAGCCAGTCTGGCCGAGGACCGAGTTAAGAGGAGGCAGGATGTGATCAGGGTGAGGGGTCAGGCCCCCTCTGGGTACCTGGCCTTCTTTTTGTCCAGCTTCACCTCTTCTGTGCTCCCGTTGATGCCATAGAGGGTCATAAAGATATTGGAGTCAGTGCCTCCACCGACCACGTCACCGGTCCAGACCGTCATTTCATAAAGCACCTACCGTGAGAGAAACAAATTCTTGACCCTCGGTCCCACCCACGAAACCACTCAACCCATCTCACTGTCCCCAGGATGCTCTCCAAGTCCTGAGGTTCTGAGCGGAATCTAGCACATGCCCGAGGAAGCAGAGCCAGGCCGGCCACTCCTGGTCCCCACCACACTCACGCAGCTGGGGAGAGGGGGGCTCTGACAGAGGCATTGCAGGCAATGGCTCTCGTTAGTCCTCTGTGAGCTCATCCACGTGTGTCCATGTACTGGAAACATTCAGAGCTCCACCCAGATCCAGGTCTGGCTTCCACTAGCTTTTGACCTGATACAAATGTCCCGGTCCTGTCCTTGCTCCTTCTATGGAGAAATATGGAGATAAGCCTTATGATGACACTTGACAGGTAATGAGATACACAGGTGGCTCGAATACCTTTGGTGCTGGTGCCGGGCCTACCATGTGTGTGGAATGGCTATCCAGGTATGTGTGTATGGTACAGCCAAATGGTACATACATGTTTATAGTATGGCACCATCCGTGTGGTGTGGTATCATGGGTATGGCATGACACTATGTACATGGTAAGGCCATACATTGAGGGTACTGCAGTGATTGTCAGTGTCCCCAACATCCTGCCACAGTCAGCTTGCCCCTGATGTCTGTGAGTAAGGAACACCATGGGGGAGCTTTGAGAGTTGGGATTTTGCTCCTAAGAGGCCAGGTTCCCTTTTTTAGCAGGCCCTGGAGAGAGGGCTGAACTTAGGCTTTCTGGGTGTCTGAATCGAGGCACTTTGGTGGTTCTTTTTGGGAGGAAGCCTTAGGTGGAGGTGTACCTGGGTGAAGGATCCTGTCGTTCTGGGCTTTCTCATCCTTCGTAACAGGCACCCACAGACCAACAAGTAGTTCTGCGAGTCTGGGAGAGGTGGAGAGATGGCAAGCCTGCCACGTTCTGTCTTACTCGAGCCTAATACCCACGCTGATTGGGAAACTTGGACTGTGGACTGTGCTGTGTTGTGCACAGGATACTATTGTGGGGCATGAACGGGCAGGACTTGCGGAATTACTGGGAGCAGGCAGAAACCTCGTCCTTTCTTGCTCTTATCCATAGAGCCAAGAAACATAGGCAGTCAAAGTGAGGGTGCTGATGGCTTGGACCAGCTTCCAAGGCCATGCCCTGCCAGCCCCTGTGTTCCTTGTGTTCCTCATTCCCTCCACGCACAGACATGCGGCTCTTTGTGTAATTGGAGTATTTCCAAAGGAGAGACGGAAGCAGGGCTCCTGTCACTCTGGTTGGTGTCCTGGAGAGAGGCCGGTCCAGAGGGCCCTGCCGTTTGGGTAAGTGGCTAGCCCGCCTTCTTTGCGCTGTGAATAGCGGGATGCAGATCTGCAATGTCTCAGACTGAACTGGGAGGAGCTGTGACTGCACAGGGCGTGGTGTGAGACGGAGCGTGCCTCAGAGGCACACAGAGGCTGGGAAGTGGGTCAGGGTAGAATCCAGGGATGAGCAGCAGGCTCACCCACACCATCCATCTGGCCACAGAGGGAGATGTCTGTGCTGTAGAAGGTGCCCCTCCCCTGCTCCCCTGCTCCCCTGCTAGGGATTTCCTGTGGAGGATGTTGGGGTGCAAAGTACAGCCCCTCTTGCTGTTCCCATCACAGGACAGGCAGGCCTCTTGACCACAACCTTGACAGGTAACCTAACTGAATAGAGCTGGGTGACTGGTAGCTCTGTGGCTCATGTGGAAGAAAGAGAAACACAGGGTCCTCTGGATCACCAACTAGATGTGTGTCTTTGGGTTCTCTGCCTCCCTCCTGCCAGACCCTGACCACCTGCCAGGTTACACAACTTTGTCCCAACCCACCCATTAGACAGAAAGTAAAACTCCTGTCTTCTTGGCTGTTCAAGCTACAAGGGGTCTCACGTGACCAGCATTGCTATACCGTGAGATCTGCAGGCCCCCAGTCTCTGGTGTCCTTTGCCCTTGCTGCTATGCTGTAAGTGCGGCCACCAATGACAAGGCACATCTGGGCAGAGCTGGTACTATCCAAAGCTCCTCAGGGACTGTCAGTGATCTCATTGGTTTTGGCCAGGACCGAGCATGGGGCGGGCACTGAAAGAAAATGTTATTTTCATGTGGCAGAAGAGAAGAGCAAGGCCCAGAGAAACCAGGACACTTCCCTGATGTCACATAGCAGCAGAGCAAAGGAGAGCAATCTCCTGGCTTGAGATAAGTGAGTCCAACTGTCTTTCCAGGCTGCAGCTTCTATCAGTACCCCAGAGACGACTCCCCTACACCCCTCATTTTCATCTCTCCTGTGTCTCCCGCTCGCCGGGCACACACACACACGCACACACATACCTTCACCCCAATGTTCACCACCATGGCATCCAGGAGGTCAAAGACACGGGAGGTGACACCATCGCCTCGGTCCTTGGCAAGCCAACAGTTGCAGCGTAGTATGTATTTGGTACCCTGGGTGGGTACCGCCAAGCACAGCTCCTCTACCAGCCAGCAGCTCTCAGGGGAGGCTCCGTCATGGCCCAGCTGTGAGGTACACCGTCCCTGTGAGGATCTGGGCAGAGCTGAGAAAGAAGTCTTCCCTGCTCAGTGTCCTCTGCCCGCCTTGTACGCTCACCCTCAGTGTTTCCTCCTGATATGCTGGACACTCGTGGCCAGAGAACCTTCCTTCGAGGAGAGGAAACTGAACAGGTCTATGGGCTAATCAAAACATGACCCTGGGTGGGCCTGACCTCATAAGGTGAGGTCTTTAAGAGAAAATGTGGATGCTACCTACGGATGGAAGAATTTGGAGATGTTTGGAGAAAGGGAGCTTGTCTCCTACTGGCCTAGCTCAAGAACACTGACTGGTTTGGGTCAGCACCTCAAGGCAGGGGCTGACAGAAATGGAAGGCCTCACTCCTACAACAGCAAGAGAATGGATCTGGCCAATAGCTAGTTGGCTTGGAAAAAGGAAGAAAGCTCAAGAAAATATCATAGGCCTGGTTACACTTTGCTTTCATCTCAGGAGGCCTCGAGAAGTCCCCGCTAGACTCCGGATCCAGGACAGTGCCTGTACCTGAGTGTTTCCAGTTACCAACAAGTTGGTGATAGCAATGAGAAAATGAGAACACAGGATATCTTTACTGAAGGGGCAGAAAATGGGGAACTTGAAGTCACCAGCCCCCCAACTGATGTTGGAAGCTAAAGATCTGCCTCTAACTCAGAGGGGCTCCAGGTCGCCTTTCTGTTCTGTCTGCTCTCAGCTCCCCACCCCCACATGCTGACCAGTTTCTTTCACTCCCCAGGAGCAGTCACCATCGTGGGGACCCAGGGTCAGCACCTCTATTTTCTTGATGGTGCCCACATCCAAGCCGCCAACATAGAACTCTTCCACAGAGCCACAGCTGAAGCCTCGCTTCCCCTGGGGATAATCCAGCCAGATGCGGTTGCTGCGTTCATCATCTTCCCCAATGAGCAAGATGAACGCTCGGCTATCAGTGGCTGCATCCTTATGCTTCCCAGTAGTCACTGACACATAGTAGGGAATCACTGCAAGAGATGGTGGAGCTAACTTCACAACAAGCCCCGTGGGCAGATGTGCTAGCCTATGGGCTTAGGAACTTGAAACGACCTTGGGAAGGCCATCTCCTTCCTTCCTTGCTCAGAGACCAACTGCCACAAAGTCTTCCAGATAGGCTGCAAGTTCATGGCGGTGTGTGTCTGCTCTGCGGACATCAGACAGTCAGTAATGCCTGATGGGAAGATCCAAGAGATTGTCCTTGTGTCTGCTGGAGTGTCAAGCTTCTGAAAGCCTTATTGGCCAGTTATCTTACTTGAATCTCTCCCTACCAGGCAAGGAAGTATAGGGCAACTTCCCACCAGGTCTGGGGGTTATATGCCCGAAACATCAACCACTGTTGAGGAGGAAGGTCTCACAGAGAGTGTAAATTGGGGGACACAAGCACAAGTGTATTATACCTGTAACACAGTTGAGGGAAGTCCTAGAGACATCTGTTTCCAAACCAAACCATGCCAGTGTGGTCAGTAAACTCATTTAGATCATGTAGATTCTAGGCAATCAAAATCCATTTTCCTTCCACTCAGGATGGTTCTAATTGGTAAGTCAGTGATTGCTACATGGGATTCTGGGGTAACTGTTTTAAAGGCCCGGCTCTCCTGGAAGGAATACCCTTCTATCCATTCTGCTTAGGATGTGGATATGATGGCTGGCACTTGGGCTCTCATTGTGGAAGGTCACCTGGGTGGCCTTTAGGGTAAGAGCCTTTTAAGAGGTTTCAGAGTGAGGGCTGTAGGAAGCTAGCTCCCTGGGCATCCCAGAGCTGTTGAATTAGCTTTAGATGGCTTTGGCTTTGAACTTTTACACACTAGGAAAGTGCTGAAGTTGTTTAGGTCACTGTCTCCAGGTCCCTGTCATTTGCAGTCAGGAATCAACAAGCCAAGAACCCTTCTGCTGGCCTGTCATCCCAGCTGACAGGGGACACGGCCCTGCCGCAGTAGACTTAGGTTGTGTGTCTCTCTGAAAGCTGTCCGGACTAGCCTCTCCTGGCTGGAGTCACTAGTGGGTGCTCTGTACCAATACAGGCCTTGTTAGCTCCCCTGGCGTCCCCACAGGGGATCACAGGATGGCTGCCTTGTGGAGACTGTCATTTTTCACACAGTGGGAAGGTGGGGTGTAGATAAGAGTGTCAATTTCTGCTGGCCTCCCAGACCTACACCATGCTTTCCTGGAGGCAGGCACCATGTTGGTCACACACTTAAATTAAGAAGGCAGGTTTTTTAATGTTTGAGAAACAAACACAGCACAGCCTTATCTCAAAAATATGATTGGCGAAATGAGTTTCTCAAAGAGTTAGGATACTGCTTCATGGAGGAAGCAAACATAGGCCATGAGCCGAATGAACAGCTCGGAGCCTCTTTCCTGGACAAAGGTACATACGACATCACAGTTTGGGTGGCAGATTTCCACTGTGGTCCTGCTTTCTTTCTTTCTTTCTTTCTTTCTTTCTTTCTTTCTTTCTTCTTTTTTTTTTGATTTTTTTCGAGACAGGGTTTCTCCGTAGCTTTTTTTGGTTCCTGTCCTGGAACTAGCTCTTCTAGACCAGGCTGGCCTCGAACTCACAGAGATTTGCCTGCCTCTGCCTGGGATTAAAGGCGTGCGCCACCACTGCCTGGCTTGTGGTCCTACTTTATGTTGGTTTGTCCCAGGTCACCTGGCCAGAAATCATGTTCTGAGAGTCTGGGTGAGGGCAGAGTTTAGGACAATACCCTTCTGGTGGACGAAGGAGACCATCATCAAAACTCTACCCATTGCTCCATTTGGAGGGCTTCTCTCTGCCTGCTCACTGCACAGGGCTGCTGTGCATGTGAACACGGTGAAGCACAAAGCTCAAGACCCACTCCATCAGTGACATCGGGGCCTCAGCGACAGCCTGTCTGAGAACGGTTTGAAGCTGTTTCCCTGTGCCTGCTCATCTTCTGAAGAGCTCCCTGCTCTGCTTACCAGGGCCATCCTGAACATAGTCAGCCATGGGTCCTGTCACTGTGGCAATGTCCACATCTGCCATCTTGGAACTCAGGGCGATCTCCCAGAAATCAGCAGGGCTGCTGCAGTTGCTGCTGCGGTCGCCAGTGTACTCCTGCAAGGAAAAGCACTGGCACCTTCTGCACCAAAGATCTTCCCTGGGCAGAAAAACGATGACAGGCTGTGGTTGCATGGGGGTCCCAAGACCCCTTGGGGTACCTTCTCATAAAAGAGCCTCTCTAGCCGCCCATCCTCTTTCTTCAGGGAGAGCCAGCGTCCACACAGGAATAGAAACTCATCCTCATTGGTGTCGTTCCAGATCTCCACCTTCTCCACGTACCAGTCGGCACACCATTTGGTGTTGTCGTGGCGGAGCTTGATCTTGTAGATGACACCCAGATCAGCAGCCTCGATGATGAAGGTGTCAGCCTGGAAAGTCCAAACATGAGGACTTGGTGGGGATACCTCACTTTAACCCCTCTAACTCCATCCTCCAAAATTACCGGGTTGAGTAGACATTCCCAGATGGGGATCCCCTCAACAACCAAATTAAAGTCCAAGCTCAAGGTTCACTTCCTCACTGGCCCTGTTATATAGTCCACTTCCGTATGCCCCTCCTTGGGGAAAACTGCCTTTACCCAGATCTTTCTTGGGATGAGCCTGTCGGTGTTTGGAAGAAAGTGTCTCACAAACTGTGTAAATGTTTGAAAGCTCTGGCCAATGCAGATGAGGGATGTTGGCCCATGTCTGCAGGCCAGAAACTACAACCATTGAGCTCACTGGAGTCAAACTGAGCACACCCTCCACTCAGCTGCCTCTGTGTGGAAGGAAGATCTTGACATGTGCACAGAGTGTGTGCAGCTGGACAACGCTTACAGTGGGAAATCAGAAGCCATCTGGGGCCTCACCCCTTTGGGAACAGCGGAGCAACTGTGGGACAACATTCTCCATGGAGTGGATATATGTGTGGTTACAAAGAAGAGCCAGCTCCATCTCCGGTTGAATACCCTGGTGTAGAAAGAGTTCCACTGCATCCCACTGAAATGCCAAGAGCAAGATGAGAAGCATTTAGCCAGTACTATGCCTTGTAGGCAAAGGAGAAGCTACACTCACAGCAGCACCACATGGGGCTTCTGTGACACATGGGCCCGAATACAGAGAAAACACATGGAAAGGCAGAGGAGAAACTGTAGCTGCCCTTCAGAATGGGCTCAAGTGGCCTGCTGGGAACTTGCCAGGCAGACTGTGCAGGGCAGGTCCTGAAAGCTGCAGATAACCATGGCAGATTTGGTGATATCCATGGTCTGTGTGTCCCTGGGGGATCACGGGTAGTGATTGCTCTACTAATAGGTGGTAAGAGCTCTGCTAGCAGGTAGTGAGTGCTCCACTAGCAGGTGGTGAGTGCTCCACTAGCAGGTAGTGAATGCTCCACTAGCAGGTGGTGAGTGCTCCACTAGCAGGTGGTGAGTGCTCCACTAGCAGGTGGTGAGTGCTCCACTAGCAGGTAGTGAGTGCTCCACTAGCAGGTGGTGAGTGCTCCACTAGCAGGTGGTGAGTGCTCCACTAGCAGGTGGTGAGTGCTCATCTAGCAGGTGGTGAGTATTTCACTAGCAGGTGGTGAGTGCTCATCTAGCAGGTGGTGAGTATTTCACTAGCAGGTGGTGAGTGCTCATCTAGTAGGTAGTGAGTGCTCCGCTAGTAGGTAGTGAATGCTCTGATAGCATGTGGTGAGTGCTCTGCTAGCAGGTGGTGAGTGCTCCACTAGCAGGTGGTGAGTATTTCACTAGCAGGTGGTGAGTGCTCCACTAGCAGGTGGTGAGTGCTCTGCCAGCAGGTGGTGAGTGCTCTGCTAGCAGGTGGTGAGTGCTCTGCTAGCAGGTGGTGAGTATTTCACTAGCAGGTGGTGAGTGCTCTGCTAGCAGGTGGTGAGTGCTCCACTAGCAGGTGGTGAGTGCTCTGCCATTGGATGGCTGACTGGCAAGCTGATGGCAACTGCTGGGGAGACCAGGTTTGATTCAAGGCAGAGACAGATGAGGAAGGGCTGCTGGCTATGGAGCTGCCTTAGCTGATCTGGGGGTGCTTGTGGGGAGAATCTCAGATCAGGCAACGGGTTGAATGTGGGCAGGGGGAGGGTGCTGAGAAGAAGATGGCATCAAGAATGACTCCTGGCTCCAAGAATGAGTGGCTAAAGAAATGGAAACTTTCAAATGCTCAGCAATAAACTGAGAATTGCGTGGCTAGGAACCGGGCCAGATGCAGCTTCAGCTCTTCCTGTGGGGTGACAAGACCAGAACTGGGCATGGTGGCCCATATCTGGAGTTCCAGCACTAGGGAAGTGGAGGCAAGAGGACTCTCACAATGACCAGGTCGGCTTGGGTCAAACAGTGAGTTCTGAGTCAAACTGGGTGATAGAGTGAGACCCTGTCTCAAAAGGACCCCAGAGAAACAAAAGTCCAAAACTCCAAACAGCAAAGCCAGAAAAGACAGCGAATGCAATGGGGCAGACTGTTTATAGTGGGGTGGGGTGGGGTGGGGAGCTGAATCTGAACTTAGAGAATAGATTACATCACTTTTCATTTATATTTTCATCCATTTATTCTCTGTATGTATTTGTCGAGCACCTATTCTTTCCTAGGCTCTGGCATGAACAAAAGTCTATCTATCAGCCACATGAGACACACTGCTATTATACCCATGCATTTACCAGACATTAACAGCAGGCATCCACGGCAAGTGGGGGCAGGGAGCTCCCCTAAGCCTTAACAAGGCCCAACACCATGGATCCGTGGCCCAACACTGGGCACAGTTGGGTATCTCATGGTTTAATTCAGCTGGCTTTCACAGTCACTCGAAACTATTTTATGAGACAAAGAGATGCTAAGTAACTTGTCCAAGATTACATAACCAATTAGTGTTAGAATCAATGTCCAAGTCCAGGTGATCTGAGCCCATTGTCTGGGTACTGGATCAAATGTGAAATGTGTCCCTGGTATAGAGCCAGGAACACCACAGGAATTCACTTTGACCTCATTGGCTTTCTATTTTTCTAAAATGGAATGAGCAAGATAGGCCCTCTCCTAAGTACCGTTATGTCTCTTGTGTTGTGTTCTCTCTCTCTCTCTCTCTCTCTCTCTCTCTCTCTCTCTCTCTCTCTCTCTCTCTCCCTCTGTGTGTGTGTGTAAGATGATGTACATTTCCTCTTTCTCAGTACAGATGTCTAATTGAGGATCATGTTATTATTCACAAGCCAGAAGCAAGAAATTGAAGTTAAAGGCTATCCAGGTGACTAACAAGAGGGCGGGGACATGCCCTCTGAGGACCCAGCAGCCAGACCAGGGATTCTTCTATAAGCCTGGCACATGGGGTCCCAGGCATTACAGATCCATTTACAGGATACCTGCTACTTGTCCCAGGGCTAATTCCCTCCTCAGCAGTAGCAGGTGTTTCAGTACAAAGGGGTCTGGCTGGCTGAGAGTCAGGCTCTCAGCCATGCAGGGGCTGCCTGCCAGGCATGGCCATGGGCAAGACTGCAGCCAGACTAGTTCCATGTCTGTTCTCCTCAGAGATCCTCTGGCCTGTGGGGTTTGGGGTAGACTAAGGCACATGGAGATGACAGAGAGGAACTGGGGGCCCAGTGAAAGGTGTGGCAGGGCATGCAGAAGGGACAGGAGAGGGAAGCTGATGGGCATAGAAGGGACAATTGGATGGATTTTGTCCTTCTGGTCCATCACAGTGCATCAGAGCTAGAAGTGCCACAGATACTGATCGGCCACGTGACTCCTGCCTTTTTATAGTCCCAGAATCTTAGTATGCTTAGCCCTAACTAGACAGGCCAGGTCAAGGTGAGTCTACCTGGGTGACAGGGAGGAGCCCTTCTGCTCCCCAGTGTTCTTTGCGTTATTCCCAAGGGCCTCAGCCCTGTACAACACACTTTAGCCAATTTATATTTGATTCCTCATCATTGAGACAGGGAAACTAAGTCCAGCAGAGGTAAAACAGACAGGGAGCAGAAGGCAGAGCCAGGTTTCCAGGCCCCTCATCAGGTTTCCGGCCAGCCCCTGCCACCCTGCAGCCCCCACTTCCACATGCATGAACCGCCCACAGCGAGCTGACTTTCTAAAGAGGCTGTCCCCACAGAGAGGGCAATCTAGAGATCAGGCCCGCCTTCCACTCCACCCCACCCCATGTAGGACCCAGAGAAGTGCACTGGCTGCGGAAGGGGAACACTCTGTTCTTACAGAGGAAAAGCAATGTCAAAAGCCCAAAGGAGGATGCATGGTACCCCACAGAGTGCCAGGACATTCTCAGGACCAGAAGACCTGGCATTCAGATGACTAGACCTAGAGAGGAGACAGGTGGCATGAATCCAGTGCGTCTCTCCTACCGTTCCTCTCTCGAACTTGTTGGTGCGGTTTTCTGATTTGCCAAGGTACCGTTCTCCGGTGTCCCCGAGATCTCCGTAGATGGTGATGTAGACCCTGGCATCGGTCCCTGCCCCAGGAACGTTCCCTGTGAAGATCTGCACCGAGTACAACACAACTGCCCATCAAGTTGGGCAGGCAGACAGACAGAGGGACGAGAAGGGTGACAGCAGGTTAGCTCTAGCCAGCAGAGTTTGCCAGTAGACAAAGGTCTGGTCCAAAGCAGCAGCATCTTCCTTTCGCTGCTTGGCTAGGCAGTGTCAGCAGCACAGTGTATGGGGTCTTTGCATTCAGGAGGCTCTCAGAGAACCAAAAGATAAGAGTTTTTGGAATGGCCCCCAGTCCCTTCACCCACAGCATCCAAGAAGACTGTCTTAAGTATGCCGTCACTACGACCACTGAGTCTTTATACTGTGATACTTCTTCTTATCTAACTAATTAGTGTTGATACACTGGAATGTGTGTGTGTGTGTGTGTGTGTGTGTGTGTGTGTGCCTCCTTACTTATTTTGACTTATTCTTCAGCTCATTGGTAGTACTCTTCACCTTGCCCTAGTACCCCAGGCAAACTGTTTCCTCCAAAGCCACGGTGACTGGTGCCTTGTCCTTCGTCCCCCATGGCGCCTGGGGGAGGGCTCAGGATCAGGGTGACAAGTACACAAAGATCCTGAGGAGAATGGAAATGAGTATGGTGTCTTGGTTTTGCTCTGCTGCGTGGCTCAGCAAGGGTAGCTAGTAGGTGTCTATTACAATGAGACCGCTGTATCCCTTGCCTCTAGACCTGGGGGCAAGCAAGTCCTGTATATGTTCCTACAGATGCTCGGAAAGCCTCGTTCTCCCCTCTGTAGCCTTCTGCCCTGGGGAATTTGGAATTTCAGGCCAAGGATCACAGGACTTGGCTGGACTGTCCCTAAGAGAACAGCATGGGGAGGAAGCTTTTAGAGCAGTGGCTGGAAACTGGGAGGATGGGGGGTTCCTGAAGCCCTGTTTTTGGTCACCCAGAGAAATGACGCCGAGTGTTGACACAGACCTAGAGCTCAATGGCAGTATGTGGCAGGAGAACCAGGGCAGTGCGAGACCTACCCTGGTCTGAGGGCCATTCCTGTGAACCCCAGGGGCTTACAAGACCTTAGAGAATGTTGTCTTTCCTACAGTGACTGAGGTGGGCTTTCTTCCAACCCCTGCAAGTGGGCCCACAGCCACCTCTAACTCAATGAGGCAAATCAGTGTGCTGTGGGCAGCTTGCAGCCACAGTTACAGACATGTTCACACACACACACCCCCCATGGTTCCCTGTGTGCCCTTCTTCTCCTCTGGATTGCACAGCATCAATGCTGCCTTCTGGCTTTCTTCCACTCAGCCCGTAGTCACTAAATTCTTTAGTTCCACCTTCAACCCTCTTCTTTCATTTTGCACAGCCTATGGTTGTTGTCCTTGACCTCCTGGATCTTTATCTTGAACCCAGGTCCCTGTGCTTCAAATTTCCAACCCCTGTCACCAGGGCCTACTTCCACTGAGACTAGACCCTGGCATCACAAACTCATGGGTTTGAGTGGTACTTGATCCCTCTGGTACCCATCTCCTTCTTCAAACTCTCCCTGCCCTCCCCCGCCTCTTCATTGCCTCTCATTCTCTAAAGTCCCTTGTTTCTTTATGAGACTTGATGGACAGAGCTGTGTCCCTTGATACAGACAAAAGTCCGGGACCATTCGCTCAGGCCCCACCCTGCTCAGTTTGGTGCAGAACCAGCAAGCATGCCGTGGGCTTCCACAGCTGATGATGAAATCGTCTCTGTGTTGCTTAAAAGAGACAGCATTACCCAAGTCTGTCGGGCCAACACCAACTTGAGACAACATTAGGAATCTTGTCACAGCTTAGACGCAACAGTTGATGACTGTCCTCTCCCCGCCACCCCCCTTCATTCTGACTACATTCAAGCCTGAAATTATCACGGGTGGGTGGACCTGTTAGGACGCCTTTTCTAGGAGCCCTTGTCCTGGACTGGGATGCTGTGTCCTTGGGGCTGTGACTGGATGGTCTTCTAACAACCCCAATCCACCTCCTGCTGCTTCCTCTGGTCCTTTGGGAATTAAGGAAACCAATTCAGCCTCCGATGCTGAGCAATATGGGTATGCGGGATCCAGCTATTTCTGGATCCTCCTCCCTCTCGTCCCACCCAGGCCACACAGCTTGTCAGGGAAGAGGTGTTTCCTTAGAAACCTCAGAGTGGGTTCTGTGGAGTAGGTTTATAGAGAACATCTCAAGAGTGTTGCTGGGAACGACAGCCCAGGGTGTCCATCTGGGGGTCCAAGCAGAAAAGAGATACATCTCCCAAACCGAACAGCCAAGGATATTCAGAGAAAGGGGTGTGGATGGAGAGAGATCCACCCTTGGGCAAGATGACTCAGATTAAAGGAAAGCAGGGGCTCTTGCTGTTTTATACAAAACAGAAATATATTTGCCTCTTGTCTTTGGACTCTCAGCAGCAGGAAGATCTGTGCCCTGCCTCCACCAGCGTCCTATGAGAATCGTAGGTTTCCCTGGAATCCTGGGTTTTACTCCAGTTTTTCCAAAGCTATAATACCATAAATTTGGATTGTTTTCCCAAGTTCCCAGAGCTTCTCTAGTCTGTGTAGACCGCCCAGTTGGAGAGGACGGTGGGCGCCATGTGTGTATCATCAGTGGTAGAGACTTTTACAAATGACGCTGATTATCGAATAGTTAAGGTTTACTCAGAGCTGAGCAGCATAGGGAGTGTCACGGACAGTGCTACCGTGGGGCAAAGGAAGGACACACGTGTGTGCATGCACACGCCTGTGCAACAGTGCAGAGAGGAGAGAAGGCCGAGGAGTGAACCTTGAATGCCAGTGGGCACAAGAAAGGACCTAGAACTAAGCAGACTATTTCGGGAGACAGGAAGATAACCGGAATATGGTGATGTCACTGAGACCAAAGGCAGGAAGAAACGCAAGAAGTGGGTGGTCAGGATGATTCAAATACTGCCTAGAAATAACAGCCGTGGATGATCGTGATGAGTTCACCAAGGAAACAAAATCTCATGACCTTAGACAGATCCAGAAGCTGACCTAACCCCCAGAAACATGCCTTGCCGGGATATTTCTACCTTGTTTTTCTGTCTTAAAAATAAAGCTTTTACAGTACAGGGCTTCAAAACAGAGGTTCCTACATTAGACAAATACTCTCCCACTGAGCCACACTCCATCCCTAGACTGTCCTGTAAGAGTAAATGGGATCACACTACACCAACTGTTGGCCACATAAACTGAACATACAGAAAGCCAGGAGCAGGGGTGATCTGTTGGCATGTACCATACTGTAGAAGTAGGAAGGGATCTGAGCACAAAGCTTGCAGTGAAGCAGGCAAGACTCTGGGGACTAGCCTGCCATCTACCAGCTGTGTGAACTTGGCAAGTTACATAGCCTCTATGAGCCTCAGTTTTCCAGGGATAACACAGATCATCCTTGTGCATGAGGATGCTCAACCTGGCAGGGGCTGGTGCCCTGTGAGAAGGGATGTGGTCCTGGAGCTGTGTGACAAAGGCCACCTATCCCGTGTGCACTTACTGTCCAGAGGCTCCTCCACTTCCTTGTAGACTTGTCGTAAGGACCCATCTTTCATGTACTTCTCAGTGAAGATGTCGTAAGGGACCAGTTCTCGGATGGTCTTCTTGTCGTCCTCAGAGGTGGCAAGCCATCGGTCACATGGGAAAGTCAAGGTCTCTGTACCCTGGGGTGAGGAGGAAGGAGGAAGATGAGCCCGTAGTCTGTAAGGTGGGAGCACCAGCTCCAGGGATTTGCCAGCATGTTCAGGCTCATCAGAACCAGAGACGAAGAAGACGTTGCCTCCCTGTATGAAAACATAGGGACCCTTCCTGCTCCGATTCAGAGACATAGCCTTACAGACTTGCACAGCCGCAGCAGGGTGAGTTAGCTTTTGAAGGTTATACTTCTTAGATCACTTAAAAATAAATATCTGAGCCCTGTCCCTGACACTTGGGGTTCGTGGGTGGCGAGGGCTCTGTGCTTTTAAATCCATCTTGTCCCCAGAACTGCACTGCCTTTTAGCTGTGGAAGTTTGCATTTTTTTTCTAGTGTTTTCCAATTTATTCAGGTTTGATTTTCCTCTGGAGTTGACCCTGAATAGAAGTAAGGACATTGCTGGTCACTCACCGGTCCTGTGGCTTTGGGACTCGGGCAGAGACACAGACCAGACTAGATTGCCTAAACTCTTTTCTTTGACCACCAGAAGAATCTGCTTTGGATCTGAGCTAGTTAACATGTCCTGGAGGCTGAAGCAACCATCAGGCCAGTCTGCTGTGATGTGAGCTCATTCTGGGAAAGGCAAATGAAGTAGGACAGACACATCTCAAACTTACGTCTTTATCGGGGAGGAGCCTGCGGATGTCGACATGGGAACAGTGCCACCCAGGGTTTATGCCTGTGTTATCGTGGCCAATCCGGATTTTTTCAATGATTTCACCCACATCTTCTAACTTCATAAAGAAAAAAAAAAGGCACTACGTGTTAATAGAAGGGCTTCAATCATATTGTGCCTCCTTGGGGGCATCCATCTTCAGATCCCTCTGAACTTAAGTGGGTGATTTGCTCTCCATATGTCTCTACTGAGCAGCCAGGCCAAGACCCTCCTCTGCCATTCTTCCTTCCTTCAGTCTTGACTTAATGGACCCTGATTTGGGCACTCTGATCTTTCAGGCATGTCTGACTCCTCACAGAAGCCGTTACCTTCCCCATCCTCCATGACGTGATGTTATAGTAGCACATTCTCTGAGAAGTGAGTTGGGTCTCAGAAGAGATCTGGTACAGCCCATGCTCCTATCTTGATAGATCATGTTCAAATCTACCACTCTTAAGAGCCCCTCCCTTTCAGTAATTCCTTTTCTCTACTCCAACAAATTGTGCTCATTCAAACTTACAGAAATGGTATCTTCGTCAGCCAAAGTCAGGGTCATGGCTGGGGCAGCCCATTGATGTCATAAGTAGGTCAAAGACTCCAGCATGCATTTTTTTTGTCACCTGATCTCTAGCTCTAAGTGCCTGGCCAAGCAACATGCTACTCCATAGACTGACAAGGATGCCACAGCTGTCATGTCCTTGCTGCCCTTCCGAGATGTCCCACTACCTGCCGCCTGCTCTGAATCAGAGAACAAAATCCGTGGCCACAAATGGTCCTTCGAGGCCTTGCAAACCCAGAGGACTCAGAGTCACTAAACAAAGATCGGGGCTTTCAAGTGATTTTTAATAGACCTTATCATTATCTACCAGAGAAGTGCAGACGTCCAAGAGAAGGGTGTGGTCCCCAGCATCTCAACTGACAAACTCGCTGCCTGAAGTGACTAGGAAATGAAGAGTTCCATGTATCTTCTTCTACCCAGGGCTTCTTTTTTCTTCTCTGTCCCATAGGCTTTGAGGTTAGTGGCTTCAATGGCACTTCTGAAACCTGAGTTCTGCAGCAAGCACTGAGTTGCTTTCATCAGGGGACTGTCTTGGCTGTGGCACTATAGACACTAAAGAGGCCTTCAAAGGACTGCTGCCCAGGGGTGGTGGCCTCCTAGATGGGCTCAGAAGACATGGCTATCAGAAAGGGCTTTGGCATTCTTCCTTGGAAGGGGTGAAGGCATGATCCAAGAAGGCTCAGGAGCTGCTGTGACCCTAAATTCACCGTGTAATGTCATTTTAGTAAGTCACAACCTTTCTTGCTCTGGGTGCTTATGTGTGAGATAGGATTGCTGCACTGCCAGCCTCTTGGGACCGTCATGAACACTCAAAAACTTGGTCCATATTGAGTGCTTAGAATGGCGCTGACATTTCCACGGAGCTCAGGCGTCCTGTCAAGTGCTCTTCTCCCGGCCAACCCTCAGGGTGGACCACAGAGAGAAGCAGCCATTGGCTAAGGGCTACTCCAGAGTCAGGGCTGGAAGGGGAGATGTGGAGTGAGGATCCGCCATAAGAGAGTAGAGAGGCCGAAGCCGCAGGCAGGAAAGACAGGCAAGGAACAAAGCCTTTCCATTTGTTTCCAAGTTCTACATCCCCCTAAGACCCAAGCAGTTGAGAAAGAAACACCAACAGCAAATGAGCTGGCAATTTATAGCTGCCTACTAATGGGACCTCACTGATGAAAGTCCGCAGAAGTCCTGCTGAGGACCTGGGCACTGATGACGTCACACTCTGATGCGCCCGCCACATCATCTTTCCTGGCGAGACTTTACCTTGTAAAGTCTGAATTTTCTGCAACAGACCTCCCACCAAAGCTGACTCCTCCCAGAGAGGGTGGGGAGGAAGCTTTGTCTCTGGGGCAGCAGCTGGCTGAGGATAAGGACAAGCTCAACACTTTGTTTCCCACCAGACTATATGGACAAGTTACCACTGGTCCCCGTTACTCAGAGTGCCAAGGCTTTTAAGGTTCCTGGCTCCTCTCCCAGGCTGGTTTCATTGCTACTTCCTTCTTAAGTCCCTTCATGCTCCCCTGTGACTTCAAGCTCTTCACCCAGGGGTATGCTGTTCACCTCCCAGGAATGCCTCTCCTCCTCCTGAGAATGCCCACTTCCACATCCGCCTCTAATCCACCTCCTCCAGGGCTCTTCCTTCTGAACACCAACAGCAACCTCAATCCACTTGGAAGCCTACCACAGAGTAAAAGAGCATGCATATCAGAGCCTGTTCCCTTAGGTTGGTTTCCTGCATGCTAGCTGTGTAGTTTGGGGAAAGCCATTCACTTTGCTGTGCCTCAATCACCTCCTTCTTTACCAGGGACATAAGAGTATAGGACTGTTACAGGGGTCCAGTGACTGAACAGAGCTGAATCCCGTATGTTAGTACCTCTGACCCTCAGGACCCGTGGTGGCAATAATCCCTAGATTTTCTGCCGAGAGCATAGTACTTGGCTCACCAACTATATTAAAGCTCCTTGCAGGCAGTGTGGGCTCTTTGCTGTTGTGTCTCCTGCCTAAGCTAGCTCACAAAAGAGGACAGGGCAGGCATCATGAGCTGCTCTGCATAAAGGCATGTGGGAATTCCTCGGTGCTGAAATCCACATCCCTGGTAAGCATCAGATGACAGAACCCCTTGTCCAGACCTGGCAGGACCTGTGAAGCCCACAGCAGTTCTGTGTCCAGCTGACTGCGGCCTGAAAGCCAAGCAGCAGACGGCCTCATGTGGTCCCCTGTGAGAGGTTTGTGCTACCCAGCACCCCAGTTGCCTGCCTGGAAGCCATGCCACAGACACGGTAGAAACAGGAAGATGTCCTGTTGGTACGCCTCCTGTTTCCCTGGGTCCTGGTCATCACTTTTAGTCCTGACATTTGTCCTAGAAGGCCCAGCTAGCTTTATCATCCACTTGTCTGACTGGACATATGGAGGCTCAGAGAAGCTTCATCCCCCATTAGCTATAGCCCATCTAGATGAAGGGCTACTCTTGACCCAGCCCCTCTGGGGCAGTGCACAGAACCAGGTACCTCCACAATGAAGCGGGAGGCAGACTTCCTCTCGAAGAACAGCTTCTGCTCCCTCTTGTTGGTGCACAGGAACTTCTGCCGGGTGCACACGGCGTCACAGCCGTAGATGACTATAAAGATGTTGGAATCGGTTCCGGCAGCAAAGACATCACTGGTGTAGAGGATGATCTCATAAGGGACAACTGGGAGGGAGAACAGAGGGCAAGGCCAGGGGTGGCAGGAAGAAAACAGGAGACACCATAGGTGAGGTCAAGTCCTTCACAGCATCAGTGGCCTTTCGCAGAGAGAGCATGTCAAGCCTCGTGTCCACAGAGAAGCCCTGATCTACTACAGCAGACTGGCTGAACATACAGATTATGTAATTTTAAAGGTTCAAGTTCAAATACAGGACCTAACTTGATGAGTGAGGCCTGGGCAAGTTACTTAGGAGCCTTCGTTTCCATTAAAGTGTCCTCGGCATAAAGCTTAGCAGGGTTCTGTAACCTAGAGCTTCGGATTTCAGAGACAAATTGCCAGTCAGGGCAGCCAGGCTGCAGCGGTGGCATGCCTTTCTCTTCTCATCCTGTCCATCGCTCTCAGCCCCTGATTTGCTCCTAACGTGCCAGCTCCCTCAACCAATCCATGTCACACCTGGCCTCTTACTCAGCTTCCCCGGCTTTATAGATGTCCCTTACAGGGGACTGGCCAGGCGGAGGAGAGGATTCATCAGGTCATTCAGCAGCTACAGGACTATCTATCCTTTGAAGGAGAGTTGGCACATGAGCCCCACTGATAAGCACCTTCCTGGTACAACTGCTCCATGACAAGTGACCAGCGTGTTTCCATGCGGGCTGAGGATCTGCAATCCAGGGGCTGTTGGCGGGATCTTAGATAAGTAAGGATTCTTGAGCCCCTCTCTAGATTGTCTGTGGGGTGGATCTAATTCACACCTTACTCTATGGCTTGACGCAATTAAGCTAAAGCAACAGGGTCTGCTACAGGGTGAGATTCATTAGTAGGTTATGAAATGAGGTTAATGAGTAGTCGGCAGTGTTCTGAACAGAAAACACTATTAGGTACCACACAGAGTGACATGTTGGTTTGTCTCACATGTATGTGAAGGACTATACTCATTATGGGTTTCTATATATGGGAAATCTATATCTCTATATCTATCTATCCATTTATATCTATATCTACCTATCTATATACATATATATATGTACGTGTATATATGTATATGTATATATATGTGTGTGTGTATATATATATATATATATATATATATATATATATATATATATAGAGAGAGAGAGAGAGAGAGAGAGAGGAGAATATAAATACAGGTTGGAAAAAGGGCTGAATTGGTAAAATGTCTGTCATGCGAGCAAGCATGAAGACCCAAGAACCCACATAAAAAGCTAGGCATTGGGTCACATGCCTATAACAACAGCACAGGGAGCTAGGACAGAGAAGGCTGGATCCCTGAAGTTCAGTGGCCAGCTAGCCCAGCCAAATTGGTGAGCTTCGGATTCAGTGAGAGACCCTATCTTGAAAAATAAGAGGTACACAGCAATTAAGAAGACACACAACATTGAAGAATGACCTCAACACGCAGCCACATACATGTACACACACATATATTATCAAGTAAATACACCACATCACAATATATATCACATATGCACCAAAAAAAAAAAAGAAGGGAAAGAGAGAGGGAGGAAGGGAGGAAAGGAGGGAAAAAGAAGGAAGGAAGGAAAAATTGAAACCCTAGGGGAGTTCTCAAGCAAATATACAATATCTTATGCTATTGGATCCTAAAGGAAGCCATCCATATTAGGAGCTACCTGGTCTTAGGGGATCCCAACCTTCTCCAGATGAGGAGTCTGCTTTCCTGAAAAGGGACAGTGGCATCTGTGCCTATGATGGTGCTAGCCACCCACCGAGAACTTGTTATGGTATTTAACATTGTATCCTAAGCAGCCATTTCCATCCCCGCACTTCCAATGGGGCAGGTATTACTGTGCCCATTTTATCAGAGGAGAAAGCAAGACGCAGAGGGGTGAAGTAGTCCAAGGTCCTATGGTGGAGCCTGTGCCCATGCTTGTCTGACTTCAGTGCTACAAAGACCAGTTCTGGGGTTAACTGGGGGAAATTACTGATGCCTACCCACAAGCCACAGGGAGAGGTGGTTCACATAAATGACCACAGGCCCTCTGGATTGAAAAAGACCTCACTTAGAGCTTGTTGAGAAACAGAAGCTCAGCCTTGCTGGGCCCTCTGGAGTAAAGAAGGTAGTGGAGATCCTTCCTCAGAGACCTTGATGAGGAAACAGAGTCCTGGAGAAACTAGACGATGTCTTGTCACCAGCTACTGTGGGGCCTAGTTTAGAATAAATCCAATATTATCTGGTTTTTGGGTCCTGGGCTAGGCCCACAGTATTCCCTCAACCCCAGAGCTTAGGACATTTGAGGAAGGGACAAAAAAATTGAACAGAATCTCCGAGGTGGGTTTGGCCCCAAGTCAACTGTGGAGGAAGAGCTGGAGCTGGGAGGGATAGGTTATAGGGTCTCCCGGGAGGGCATGCCTTTCCATGAGGGTTCCTACATGGTGTGTAGCGTCGTGTCTGAAGCTCAGCGTGGAAGAGGTCCCTGACGATGGCCCCGTCGTCCTCATTCTTGGCCAGCCAGCGGCCACAGGGAAAAGTCATGCACTTTCCAAGAGAGGGAGCATCCACTTCTACCCAGTCTACAAACCAGCCTGGGGCCTTGCCTGGAGATGGGAGAGAGAGAGAGAAAACGGGGGCGGGGAGAGAGAGAGCCCACTAAGAACATGTACAATATGGCTTCCTGTGGGTGAACTCAGAAACTCCCAGCACCCTTCCTTTCTTGATGTGGTCATCCAGAATCCATCAGTCCTATAGCACCCTTTGGCTGACAGCATTGCCCAGATGACTCTTACTGAGATGTGTACATGGCTAAAACTGCATCCCACTCGGGCCGGGCCAGGGAAACAAGCATAAAGTGGCGCTGGCCATTGTTGGTCTGGGAGGAGCACCGTGAGGAGGTAACAGGGTAGGCAAGCCCAAGCAATGGAAGCAAAAAGGCATCCAGGGTGGGCAAAGCTCTAAACAAGGAGCTAAGGAAAGCTTGCATTCTTGGAGACCTCAGCTGGGGATGATGCTCAGAGCTTTCTGGTTCTATTTGTGATGGACGAAAGCAGAGACAGCACTCAGCTTAGGGAAGGAAATGAAAGTCAGGCAGAGACCCGCATCCTACAGTCCCGACAGCACGTGCTTCTAGGACAGAGTTTCTTCCTCGAGCTAAGAAATGAAAGTTTGGGGAAGAGCGGAGACCTACTGTACCATGAAAAAAATATGGACACAACTTTTGTCGGGCTGCTTTGTCATGAAGTCCTGGGTTCTAGGAAGAACTGGCTGGCTTATTGGCTCCTCAACGGGGGTCCCTAGGCTAGCAACTATGCATGAGCAAGGGACTCAAAAGATAAGCACAGAACCCCAAGTCAGAGATACTGGGGTGGACCTAGAAGTCATGTTCTAGTATCCCCTCCCACTCTGGGTGACTAGTGAACCATCAGATTAGAGACCCACTAAGCTTTCTCAGGGGCTCTATAATCCAGTTGCACATTAAGATTCCCAAGGTTGGAATCTGGATAGAGGTTTCCCAAGTCACCTACGTCCAGGTCCCAATGAAGATCAACAATCCCAGAACCGGTGCAGCCAGGGCTCCACTGGGCAAGTGAGACTGTTGTTATAAAAGTCGTGCAGCCCACACTGACCTTTCCATGGGCTCTCTAGTTTTACCTGAGAATGGAAGGAAGGGAAACCAGACCTGTATTGTCATGGCCGATCCTAACTTTCCACAGGTCTCCCAAATCCAGCGTTTCCACTGTGAAGATTTCAATGCTGTCCCTTTCAAATTTGTCACTGTTGGTCTTGGAGGACTTCAGGAGGGTGATTCCTGCCAACCAGACAACCCCAGCAGGACTGAACGTGACTGAATGGTTCTAAGACTCTCCCAGCCTGACTCATCCACTATTCTTCCTTCTTCCTCATAATGACCAACCTTCTGAACTTCCACCAAAGATCAAAGATGTCACGCCTCCCAGTGGGCACCTATGTGTGCGTGTGTGTGTGGTCTGTATGTCTGTGTGTGGTGAGTGTGTTTGTATGCTGTGTGTATGGTAAGTATGTGTGTGTGGTATATGTATGTGTGTGTGGTATATGTATGGTGTGTGTGTGTGGTGTGTATATATGGTTGTATGTGTGGTATATATATGATGTGTGGTGTGTATGTGATGTGTGTGTTTATAATTTTTTTTAAAACCTTTTCATGTAAACTTGCAAATCCCCATCTGCATCTAAAGAAAACCCCTCTCCATTTCCTTGCAGGAGACGGCAGCAGAGCATCCAGGCAGTGTGGGCTCTTCTCCCACAAGCCTGGCAGTTCTCTGCATAGGGACAGAGCCAGTGACAAGGTCACCTTCCCCAAGCTCATGTGGGGATGCCATGTGCAAACACTGTCTGGAGACACACCCGGACTCACAAGGAGAGATGGCTTCAGGTGCCCTCACTGGCTGTGGAATTTGGGGCTGGCTGTGGTGTCGGCTTGAAACCTGAGGGGGACTGAGTCTTTAACATCCTCTCCTACCTTCTTCTACCATGCTGCCTTGAAGTCCCCTCCCCAGGTTGAGGCCCTCAGACAGAAAGCCTTTTGGCAGGCAGACTGGAGTGCCCAGTTCAGCCTCCTGCCAGCCAGTGGTCCTGGGGAAACTGCTTGATGTCTATGACTTGTCTTCCTCAACCCTCAGAAAGGTGGCCTGGTGCTCTCCCCACAGGGCCACTGTGAGGTCTGAAGAAGACGAGGATTCTAAGCGCTCAGGAATGTGGCTGACAGCAGAGAGGCCCAGGAGAGAAAGGGCAGTGGCAGAGCCCCTCACTTCTCTGGGAAACGTTGCAGGGACCATCGCAAGCACAGTGATTATCAGCTGTGACCTAATTCATTATACACCATCAGCTTTATTCAACCCCCTAAGTAATAGTGACAATCGATGTTCACTGACCCCTAAATTTTAAGTGTTCTGTGTAATAAAAGCAACAACCCTGAGACATGCATAAAACTTCATCTCTAACAAATGGGAAAGGCACAGGGTGGTTAAGCACTTGCCCCTGATCACACAGCCGATACCAGAACGAATGGGAGTTTGAACGAATCAGGTTTCAGAGCTATGCTTTGGATCAGCACATCACTGCTGTAGATGGGAAGCTTGGGGTTAAGTCCATTCGTTCTTCAGTGGTGCTCAGCACAGAGCTTCCAGCTAACCCACAGAGACTCCTTGAAGAATCGTTTCAACTATAGACACAGGCAGAACGGCCAGGGGAGGATGGAGTGGAAGGCGACAGCATTAAATGAAGGTGCCACCCTCGCGGAGTCACCATCCAGCTTCTGGAACAACGCTGGCACCCCCTGAAGACCTCATAGGAGGGGACCCTGGGGCCCTGCAGGGCTGAGTTTTATTGGGCTTGAAAGAGTCCTTTCTTCCAGGTGATTTTGGGGGCACAGTTAGGGCGAGGGTTCCTTTGCTGCTAAGTCCACCAGGGCACTCAGGAGAATGCTGTGTTCCTTACCATTGTCATCTTGCGTGCCAAAGAGTGTGATGAAGACATTGGCATCTGTGCCGGCATTCTTCTTGTCCCCAGTCTTGACGGTCACTGAGAAGGTGGTGGATTTATCTGCCGGGGGAAGAGGGCACAGAAGTGAACCATAGATCACCTGGGGACCCCAAGGAGCGGGAGAGAAGGCTGCTTGATCTGTCCACTGTGGCTTTGTCACTCCGGTTCCTCCCCTGTATCATCCTCTACCTGTGATGGCCATGGTCACCATAAAAACAGGTCTGTTCATGTGGTCAGTCCTGCAAACAGCTTTCTTTGTGGTGCCTTTAACTCCAGAAACCCCCTCAAGATATAGAAATGTCTCTGCCCTGCCTATAGGAAGCCCTTGGTCTGTAGAGGTGGTACACAGTCAGGGAGGCATGAGGTGACTTGGGTGTTAGCAGCCCATAGCCAGGAGCTCTGGTCTGACCTCTCTGACCTCTCCAGACTGGACAGGGCTTTAGGGACTGAGATGAACATCACGGGCCTCTAGTCAGCTAATACTTTTTCCACAGAAATATACCTCAGGAACCCAGAAATGCCCCTAGAGCATCATGGGCCTCTAGTCAGCTAATACTTTTTCTGCAGAAATATACCTCAGGAACCCAGAAATGCCCCTGAGGGAGAACAAAAGATAAATCAGAACTAGCTCAATCATTTTGTCCCTGAATAACACAACCCTAGCTGTGAACCACCTTACTCCAAATCCTATGCTAGGCATATGGGAGCCTGCCCCCTCCCCCACAACTTCTGCAATCTCTCCACGGCAGGAGGAAAGGGCAGGACAGCTAGAGTATCCAGCAGGAAGTGCCCAGAACCCATAAGTCGGGAAGAAAACAGAAGGGAAAGGGAAAGAGAAGTGGGTGGGGGGAGAAAATGGAGGGAGAAGAGAAGAGAAAATGGGGGATGGGAAAGTCATCTCTAATACAAGGAACCTTTTTGTTCCAGAGCCAGGTTGTCAAGGGGGTTGTTGTCACCATGTCCTCCACCCTCCTCGTCTTCGCTGGGTAGCACATAGGACTCATCCACTGGCAACAGCTCCCTGGACAGCTGCCCATCATCCTCCTCCACTGCTAGCCACCTTTGGCACGGGAAGTAGTACCTGAGGAATAGGGTGAGGAAGATTGGGGTGTCTCTTCGAGATAATCTCATATGGGAGTTGAAACAGGCTTAGAATGAAGGACCTGCATGGGCTCAGACTCCCCTTTTGTGACTTCCACGGCATTGCCCACCCATTCTGCCCAGTCTAGGAATTACCCACAGTCTGCTGGAGGTAAATAATAAATCCAGAGACACGCTCAGCCCGTGAGCTGAGTAGAAAAATCTAGAAAGAGAGGGGCTTATGAGAACCGTTATTACGCCTTCCTGGACGATCTGAGTTGGCTCCTCGGACACAGTGATGCACAAGGCAGGTGCGCCACACCCATGTATGCCGTCCATGAACTTTGATTGGGGGAAGACAGAGTGTCTCTAAGAAGTAGAAAGTGACCTCACAGTCATCAAGGGAGATGATGTCCATGAAGACTCCTCCATAGAAAAGTGTACCCAGTACACTGGAGGGGCTCGGAGAGGAAGGTGGACCAGAAGGGGGGGGTAGACAGGTGCTTAAGGACTGGAGGGGCCCGGAGAGGAAGGTGGGCCAGAATGGGGGGTGGTAGACAGGTGCTTAAGGACTCACTTCTACAGGTCAATGCTCTGGTTCCTGTTCCCAGACTCCTGCTAACCCTTGTGTAGTATTGAGCAAACTCCTTCCTAGGATTGTCAGATTTTGAAAACGGAGGGCCAGGACCTCCCCCCCCCCAGTCATGTTTAAATTTTACACAAACAATGGATCATGTTTTGTCCATATCCCACCTGATATTTGGCATATACTTGTGTGGCTAAGGGTAGGCTCTCTGGAGGAATCTGCTAACTCAACCACTGTTGCTCTTCTTTCTTTCCTTCCCCCCTTTTCTTCTCCTCAGCCATGCCAAGACACCCTTGGAGGCTGTAGGTCAATGTCAAAGACCCAGGACAACTCAAAAGGTCTGAGCATGCAGCCCCTCTATAAGCTGGGGGCCATTGCTCTCCATCTGTTCCCTTTCTCCTTGCCCTGATGTGAAAGGGTCATTTAGGAACTAACTCAGCTCTAGGGTGGGCGGTATCCTGGAGAGTGTCTCCTCTTGTCTGTGTCCTCAGCAACTCCAAATGTTAGAGAAGAAGATCAGAGGGTGTGACGTCAGCCCAACACTTGGATGGCCAAGGAAGATGGACCGGGAGGGCAAGAGTGAGTCACTGTGCTGAACTATCCCTGCATCTCTGGGATGAAGCCTACTTGATCATGGTGGATGATTTTTCTGATGTGCTCTTGCATTTGATTTGTCAGTATCTTATTGAGTATTTTTGCATCAATGCTCATGAGTGAGATTGGTCAGGGGGTTGAGAACACTGACACTGTCCTTATCTTGTGAGAATGTCTCTTTTCCTCCAAGATTAAGCTGTGCTCGTTGTCATTGTGAGGGCTGTTGAAGACAGCTCATTACAGACCCTCACTAAAGATGATTTCTTACTAATGAAGAACAAACCAGCGACACGTGCACAGAAAAACATGGGGCAGGATGGAGAAATGAGGAAGGATGCAAAAACCAGCGAGGAACCTTCCTTTCGCAAGAATAGGAACACACTCTGCCTGGACACCGATGTAACCAGAACCCCTAACTGTGCAGAGTAAAAAGTTCTTGCAAATTCCTGAGATGCACAAAACAACAGTTGGACAGGAGAGGAAATGTACCTGGGGGGGTGGCACTTTAATTTCTAAATATACAATTCTCCACATATTCATTTAATGGCAGAACAGTCAAACTTCCAAGAGGAGCTTTTTATCTTTTTCCAAATCACTTAATGTCTTGATTTGGAAAAGGTAAGAATAGCTGATATTCTTAGAGGGTAATGAAAGAGGACAAGTGCTGACAGACATTCAAATAGATTACAAAGCTACAATAATTTTTAAATTGTTGGGCTGGACCAGATGTGTCAAATCAACAGAACTGAGTAACCAACCCTGCCTTAGCCGGAGGGGAAGCTGAGCGCAGTCTCCCTCCAGCCTGTCTCTCAGCTTTCCCTGTCCTTTCTGAGCTGAAAGCCTTTGACTTGCTGGGGCACCTTGGGAAGTAAGCAGGGCAGTGCCAAAAAGCCAGCTTCTTAGAGGAGGAAATGACAGCCATAACGAAGCAGTGACAGGTGCTGGGTAACCTAGCATGAGTTTGGCAGCGGATCCACGCAGGTCAGGATCCTATGGTTACCAAAATTGTTTTGGCAATGAGAACACTGAGCTATCTGTGAGGTATGCATCGGGTATCCTTGAAACGACCAGGTAGGGTGAGTCTCGTTACCTCCTGTTTTGTATGGAAGTTGGCCCAAAAGAAGGACAAGGTTCAGGACACAGCAGGCTATAGGCCAAGAAATTTATCCAACAAATATTAATTTATTAAGGGCTTACTAAATTTCCCATAGTGTCAGACCCTCGGCAGTCCTGATGCCATTCCAGAGCCAGCATGCTTTCCTCTGCCGTCACTGAACTCCCCGTGGAAGAGCCCTCTGCCAGTTCGATCACCCTGGATCCCCTCATCTAATAGGCAGTGTGACCTAGTGGTAGGAACACAGCACAGCACTGAAAGGCAGAGGCTGGTGGATCTCTGAGTCTGAGATTAGGCTGGTCTACACGGCAAGTTCGAGAACAGCCAAGCTTAGGCAGTGAAAGGCGTAAAGCTGGTGAAGATGTAATTGAGTGAGAATCATGTTCCAGCCCCAATAAGCAGCAGAACTTGGCATCTTTGGCCACACGGTTCTGGTTTTAGAGTTAAGGTGAGAAGAAAGGAGTTACATAATAAAGTCACTGAGGCTAGGTACATGTCAGGGTGTCCCTGAACGGAGGCCTAGGAGAGAGGTCATTGTGTGAAGCTGTGAAGTTGAAGCCCGAATTGCCTTCAAGACCCCAAGATGTTAGAGATGCCAGAGTCGTGGGATTCCTGCCAAGGAGAGCTGCTAACAGGGAGTGGAACTGGCCCAAGAGAGAGAAGTTTCCTGCAGTCAAACCTGAATGGAGTTGGAGCTCCGAAGAGTGTTTTGACATCAGACATGGAGATGAAGAGTTTGGCGTTTTCCCAGTTGGTTTTTGCTCTTCTTTGATCTAGCATTTCTATGCTCCTTTCCTCGAGTTTTGGAATGGTAATATATGCTCTGTACCATGTGTTGCAAGTATGTGATCTGTTTTTGATTTTAATTTTTACAGGGGATTACAGTTAAGAGATTGCCATGCATCTCAGCAGAGACTTTGGGCTTTGAAACAAGTTTGAGACTGTTGTAGACTGTGGGGACTTCTGAAGTTGGACTGAATGCAGTTTGGCTATAAGCTTTTGGAGACCACGGAGTGGAATGTGGTGGTTTGAAAGAAAGTTGTCCCCAAGGGGAGTGTCCCTATTAGGAGGTGTAGACCTATTGGAGGAAATGTGCCACTGTGGGCTTTGAGGTCTCTTTTCTTAATCTTCTATCAATGTGACAGTCTACTTTCTGTTGATTGCAAGATGTAGGACTCTCAGCTCCAACACTATGCCTGCCTGCACACCATGCTCCCTGTCATGATGATAATGGACTGAACCTCAAAAAAAAAAACCTGTAAGTGAGCCACCCTGATTAAATGTTTTCTTTATAAGAGTTGCTGTGGTCATAGTGTCTCTTCACAGCAAAAAGAAAAAAAAACCAAACTAAGGCATGGGGCTAGGGCTCAACCTTCCAGGGTACATGGGCTCCTCCATCTATGGAAACACCTCCTTCCCAGCCTAGATCAGAGACTGGCTATGAGTCTCCAACAGGTACCAATCCAGCTCACAAACCATTACATACATCAAACTAACCACGGATTTTGCATCTTGTTGAGAAGAAAAGGTTGAAAGAACAATAACACTTTGGGGCATGAAATTCAAATTTCAGTGTCCACAGATTGGCACACAGCCCCATTCCCCATTTCAGCGTCATTTAAGGTTGTTGTTTAGAGACAGGGTCTTACTATGTAGCTCTGACTGGCCTACACCTTGCTATGTAGACCAAGCTGGCCTTGAACTCATAGAGATCTGTCTGCCTCTGTCTCCTAAATGCAGGGGTTTAACCTGCATACCAGCATGCTCGCTTAAGCTCAGGTTTTACTTTCCCAGTAGAGAGTCTTTTAAAGAGATCAAATGCTGTGGAAAACTGAAAGTGTTTTCTATATGGCCCTTTTAGAAAATGTTGCTGATCTCTGGCCCCTGGAGCACTAAAACCAGGTGCTGTAAGTTTATTTCTCCGTGGAGAGTTGGGGGTGAACTGCTGAAGGGGTGTTCTACAGGGCTGTTATCTGACAGAACTAGAACTTCTGGGAGGGAGAGAAGAGAGGCAATGCTCACCCTGATTCCTTACTGTCATCCTGGCCTTAGCCAACCAACCCTCACCCTCAAACATCACGTTCCAGTTTCTGGTCCTCTCTCCAGGACCAGTTTAGTGCCAGGCATAATCTCTTCTCCCTCCCCTCAAGTCCCACTCACGTGATCTCATTATTCATGTCAGTGATGTCTACCCTGTCCAGGAACCAGCCTGGCCTGTTGCCTGTGTTGTCATGGCGAATCCGAATCTTGGTCAGAGACCCCAGGTCAATGGCGTAGATGGTAAAGGTATCTGTCTAGATATAGAGAAAGCGTGACTCAGAGGAGCAACATATGTCTGCTCCCACACCCACCCCATGCTGCCTTCAGATCTAGATAAAATGGAGAGCCAGTAAGTGGATGGGGTTTTCTGGATACATCTTTAAAATCCCCTTTATTTTGAAAAAGATTTCAAACCTTCAGAAACCTTGCAAAAATAGATATAACTGTGGCCTACCTTCTCTTAGATGTTATCCCTATATGCAACATTAGTTGGATTACTCCATTTTGTCTCTCTTTTATGTTCTTTGTATGTTTTTTTTTCTGGAACAGTTTATAGTAGGTGGTAGATACTAGGATCCTTGATCCCTAAATATTTCAATGCGGGTCCCTATTAACAAGGGCATTCTCATTTACCATCATGCAGTGATCAAACTTGTGTTAATTTCATCACAATACAGTCATGGGTACTTGAGAATAGAGATAATATTCTGAGAAACACATTGCTAGGTAAGTTCACTAACAAACAGCATACTGTGTGTTTACACAATTTGAGATGGGTCAATACCACTAGGTGGTACACTCTTAGGGGACCACATCACACCCGCCATCCTTATCTGCTGAAATGTCACATGGCTGTGCTATTATCCACATGCAACCAGTATTAATACCGACTGCAACAACTCTCCCAGTCTGTCCTCTACAGGAATGCTCCAATCCAGAAATACAATGGAGATAACTTTCCAAGATAAGGCACCGAGATGCAGAAACAAAACGCAGTACTGAATCACGGGAGGGATGCTGAAAGAAAACATGGGTGGAAAGGAAATAGCTCGTGGCATGAGCTGGAAAGTACTTCAGCAGATCTTATTTATTGTCCCTTCCTGTGTTGACAAGAGAACCTGGTCCGGAGGGAGGGTCAAGAACAGGAGGAAGACAGGAGGGAGGGACAGGCAAGTTTGTAAAATCTTGAAGGACAAGAGAGCAGCTTTCTTCAGCTCTCATTTCCATGTCTTTCCCTTGTTCCTGGAAGAGTGAGGTGCACGCACGTCATTCATGGCTTCCCTTCCTCCAAAGAAGCGTTAGGCTTTGTGACCACTCTTTCAAGGTCACGGCAGAAATCCCTCTGCCCCTGTCACACAGTTCCACCACACTTCATTCCTGTCCATCGAGCCTCCCAGAGTGTCACCTCTTTGTCTTGTGAGACAGAGTCTCACTATATAGTAGAGACTGGCCTCAAACTCAAGGGCTGGAGAAATGGCTCCGCAGTTAAGAGCATTTGTCCCTCTTCTAGAAGACTAAGATCTGATTCCCAGCACCCACATGATCATTTACAGCTGCCTATAACTCCAGTCCCAGGGGATCTTATGCACGCTTCTAACCTCTGTGGGCACCGAATACACACGGCAGACAGACATACATGCAAGTGACCCATACACAAAAGATAGAAACACATCTAGCTTTTAAACTCGGTTCACTTAGTTTCTGAATACAGTATTCTCTGACTGACCCTGAAGACCGACTAGCCTATGGGATTCTTTTGCGGGGATCTGCCTCTAGCCTTTTCACAACTCTCCACAAAATACTGCTGCCTATAGAAGGGTAGCTGCATCCAGGCCTCGTTGGGCTGAATACAACACCCTGCGAGACACACAGCGAAAAAGATACTGGCTGAGGTTGCTGTGGGCAAAAACTGTTCCATATCTGGCTCTCACCCACCCAGGGGCCAGAAAGTTCTCACTCTACCTGGCCCTGCTCGAATTTGTTGGACTTGTCTGATTTCTTCAGAGGCCGCTCCCCTGTGTCCCCATATTCCTCTCCGTAGATGGTCAGGTAGACGTTGGCATCAGTGCCAGCCTTGGGCACATTCCCTGTGATCACCTGGACCTCGTAGGTGTTGGCTGGAGACACAGAAAAATGCAGCGTTGAGAACACCGGGGTCACAAGATAGAGCAGTGTCCCAGGCCCTTGGATCCAGGCAGACCCTGGAAGCAGGAAAGTCCCACTGCTATGGCTATACAAGCTTACTCTCCTCCCACCCAATGCTTGCATTTGCCATGAAATCCACAGCCATTGGGCCTCAGCAACCTTCCTACTTTTCCCCCATATTCAGCTCTATCAAGATGTGTGACGAGTCCCTCCCAAAGCCAGTGTTTCCCCTTGAAGGGACAGGTCAAGGGTAGTGTTTAGCTCCAAACAGGCTGGTCAATGGTCACTTTCCAAGTGCAAGTCAGGAGAGGTATTTATGGACCACAGTGGGATTCCACCTACTTAGTCTCTACCTGAGGGATACTGAGTCACCCTGCCCCCTCCCTGGTCCCTTTAGGAGAAATATCCCCCCCCAACTTTTTTTTTTCAGGCTTACGCTCAGGACCAGACCGACCAGCTGGGACCAATTCCACGACAAGTTCATTGTCTTCCTTGCCCCGGGCCAGCCAGCGGTTGACTTCGAACTTGTACTGTTCGATCACCTCCTGCATCCCGGGCCCAAATTCCTCCTCTTCCTCCTCCTCCTCCTCTGTCTCTTCTTCTTCCTCCTCTTCTGACGAGGACTCTTCTGAAGAGGACTCTTCTTCCTCGTCACCCTCATCCTCCTCATCACTTCCTTTCTTCCTCTTCTTCTTCTTCTTTCTCTGCAGCTTGGCCTTCAGCCTTTCCTTCTTCAGCAACTGCCGCAGCTTGTCCTTCTCCTTCTTCTTCCGGGCCTCCTCCTCGGGTGTCAGGTTTGCCTCCTGCACCACCAAGTGCCTCAGCCACACGGTGTCCACGAACCAGCTGGGCCCAAAGCCCTCGCCGGTGTGTCCCAGTCGGATCTTGTAGATTTCACCCACATCTGCCGCTTCCAGCTGTGCAAAGTGCAGGGCGGTGGCTGGCAAGGCCCCTGCCATCCTCCCAGCCTCCCCCAGTGCTGAGCTGCCCTGCAGAGAGGTCTGGGCCCCCACTGTGCCTGGCCCTTCCCCAGGTTGTGGCATTAATCTCCCTGTTCTTTCGTCCCTACTCTTCCTTCTGTGTCTTCGTTTATACAACTCCCTCACAAGGCTAGACCTTCTGTCAGTCCCTTCTCACCTCCAACTCCAACCTATTCCAAATCCTGGGCCTCCGTATTACCCTAAACACACACAGACAGAGCCTGGAGGCTGTGGCGCACGCCTTTAATCCCAGCACCCAGGAGGCAGAGGCAGGAGAGTTCTGTGAGTTGGAGGCCAGCCTGGTCTTCAGAATGAATTTAGGAGAGCCAGGGCTACACAGAGAAACCCTGCTTGGAAAAACAAAACAACCTAACAAACAAAAAATCACAGACAGAGCCTTCATGTGGTTACTATTAGGAAGATACATTTAGCAATAAACAAAGAAACATGTTTCTCTTTTGTAACATATCAAATAAACAAAATCCTCAAACATTTTCTCCAAGGTTTCCAACCTTCCCAGTAGCACAACCCTGCCTTACCAGACCCTTGAGCTCAAATGGGGCCCAGAATGGAGTTATCCCTGGTCCTCCTGCCATGGAGGTGCTCCAGAGCTGTGCTGTGGTTTGAATATAAAACAACCCCCACAGGCTCCTGCCTCTGAACACCCAGTCTCCGGAGGGTGGCACTGTTTTAAAAGTTGTGAACCCTTCAGAGGCCCTGTTGAAGGGACTGAGTCACTAGGAATGGACCTCACAGTCTTAGAGCTCAGCCACATTCCTGCGAGCTCTACTTTGTCACTTTAGATGTGATGTGACCGGCTGCCTCAACCCTCACCATGCCTTCCTTATCACGATGGACCCCATCATCCTCAACCATAAACTGAAACAAACGCTCATGTCCTCACGCTGATTTTTTCCAGTATTTTGTCACAGTAATGAAAAAAGAGATTAATACAAGCCTTGGGCCTCGGGTTCCTTTTAGGGACAAAGACCACCCTTTGAAGTCTCTTCCCATGGGCCGAGGGCACAGTGTCTCACCCTCAGCCTCAGATCCATTTCACTCTGTCATGAGTTCCACGGTCTCAGGAAGAGGGAACTGGGGATCAGATTTTGAGGGGAGCACAACACTAAGTGTGTTTGGCTCTCCTGAGCGCCTTTAGAGCGAGTCCATCTTCACGCTCAACTCTTTTCAAAGTCTAGTCCCACCAGTTACCCCATTTGAGCGCCAGCGATCTGAGGCCCAAGGCTGTCAGAGTCATGCACTTTAATGCCAGACCCAGATGAGAACACAGCTCCCCAGACTTCAGATTCAGGAAACCACACTGGAGATAACCCAGCTTTGTCAGGAAATCATCAAGCAATATGGTGACTAGGGCCTAGGTAAAGCAAAATTTCTCCTTTGTTATTCAGGGGATAGGAACTGTAATCCAGTGGCTCAGTTACATTTCTGACTGTGTATCTGACCCTGGCTCTTTTCACTGCCATGGGGACTGTGAAGCCAACCAGGCAGTAATGACAAACTGGTGATACTGACGAGGAAGCCAAGGAGGTCCCAACAGGCCAAATATGTAGGCTTGGGCTTGTCAGCAGTGTAGGAGGACATATGAGCCCATGCGGTGTAGGAGTTCCTTCTGTTTGTGTTTTGCTTTCATTGGATAATGAATAAAGAAACTGCCTTGGCCTAGTTGATAGGACAGAACTTAGGTAGACAGAACTGAATGCTGGGAAGGAGGGCAGAGTGGCAGACACCATGGATCTCCTGCCTGAGATGGACGCTGGTTAGAATCTTGCCGGTAAGCCACAGTCACGTGGCAATACACAGATTAACAGAAATGGGTTAAATTAAAATGTAAGAGTTAGCCAATAAGAAGCTAGAGCTAATGGGCCAGGCAGTGTTTAAATGAATACAGTTTCTGTGTGATTATTTCAGGTATAAGCTAGCTGGGCGGCCAGGATGACAAGCAGCCCACTCATCCTGTTACACCCATGAAGGGCCTATACCTGTAATGTTCCAGACATTCGTGACCCTGGCTGTCCCCAACTCAGGACCTTTCCTGGGCATTGGAGAAAGCTCTCCATTGAAGAAGACCAAGGTGTTTGAGGTCGAGGTCAACCATGGAACACCCAGCATGAGCGTGCTTCCTCTGCACACATGTCTGCAGATGCACATGCATGTGCTTGTACACATACACACATACACACACAAATGCTTTCATATCCAGCATAAAATACCCAGTGGCCTCTGCATCCTCCCTGTTACCAACAATGTGCTCACATTGACATCATTTTCTCCTTCTAGTCAAAAACTTGCAATGTGGAGAGAAGAAGCTCAAGGACATTAAAAACTCATTAGTAAACTCTGCCACCTCCCAGGAGACTGCCTGAGAAAGACAGACTTGTCACCAGCCTGGGAGAAGCTCAGAGTCAGAGCCATAGACAGGCAGTAGGCAGAGAAACCCAGTCCTGGTGCCATCATTGGTGAAATGAGAACTAGCCACTGCAGGCAATGTATCAGGAATCCCTGATTGAACTTCCATGAGAAAACTATCTCCGAGAACACACCCACTCCCAAAGGCTGGAGTGCTTTGGGGGTGTGGATGAGGTAGTACTTTTCCTCAAAGATCACCAAGTAACACAAGTACAAGACCAGGAAGGACCCCAAACTCAGGTCCAAGAAACAAGTTACCATTCATGGGCACGAGGTGGACCATGGATGCGTACCCACATTTTCTCCTTCCCAGTTCAAGCCTCTACACTCAGCTCATTGCTTCCAGAAGTCCCCCAGGAACCCAAGGGAATTTTTGTTCAACCTGTCCTCCAGGTAACACCTTCCATTCATCTGGAGGGAGGCAGCCTGTTCTCCAGTGGGTGTACTCAGGGCACTGCCACAGCGACTGCCAGTCTCTGTTGGCACCCCCACGGCCTCACACTCACACACCTGGAATGTGTCCTTGGATGCTCGATCAAAAACTTTGGAGCGGCTGGAGAGGAAGAGTACTTCGGTCTTGCCTTCTTCGCCATAGATCTGCACATAGACTCGGGAAGTGGTGCCTGCGCCGCCTACATCCCCCGTCCAGACCTCAATCTCATAGTGCACCACTAGGTGGACACATATGGGAGAAATGGAGTATTTAGTAAGAGGAGCAAACATTTCCCCAGCCCTTCCCACCTGCGCTTCCCAAGCCCATCCCGCGTGTCTGGTCCTTCACGGGCATCGTCTTGTGCAACCTCCCTGGTATGAAGAGCCAGCATTTTGCAGATGGACAAGTTTAGGCTTAGAAGAATTGAGCAGGTTGTGAAAAGGGCAAACCTATACAATCGTCTGTTACATCATCTCATCCACTGCGGCACATTGTCCTTGGAGGCCAGGAGCGAGGGGGACCCCGCAATGGCTGGCACTCTCTATTATCTGCCTGCCTGCTGTAGTTTGAATGCTTGCTCCCGCTAAGACTCACACTGAAATCTGGTTGTGATTATGAGATGTAGAAGCTTAAGAAGCGATCAGGCCTTCTGGCTGAGATTGAGTGTGCCCCTTCTTTCTCTGTCCCTATCTGCTGTGACAGAGGCATCAAGAAGACTCTCACCCATGCCAGCACATTAGTACTGAGCTTCCAGGGTACAGAGCTGTAAACCAACTAGTTTGGGTTCATCCCACATTATGTAGTCTATAATACTATAGAGTACTGCTACCATACTATTGTAATACTACATTGTAGCAACAAAAATTAAATTAAATTATAAAGCTACTGATACTAGGCAGATACCACAGGGCAGGAAGAAGCAAAAGCTGCATTTATTTTCCTTCATTTCAGGAAAGACAAGAGGTTGGGATGACAGCGCTCATTTAAATATAAGTGCCTTTCAGAATACATCAACACGTGGTCCTGCACAGAAAAAGCTGTGCATGTTTTGAAATGATATTTATCAAGGTATTAGAGGGTGGCGGAAACGTGTTATTGGTAGGTAACAGTAGCAGGCACTGCAGAGTAGATGTGTCTTCCTAAGGAACCGTGGCACCATGAGTCCGTGGATGTGAGTGCTTTAAGACTTGGTGGAAAAGAATATCGGGATTTCTTTTTAGGTAAAGTTAGGTGTGTGTGTGTGTGTGTGTGTGTGTGTGTGTGTGTGTGTGTGTGTGTGTGTGTAGTGTCATCCTCTATCTCTCTCCACCTTCATTTTTTGAGACTAAGCCTTTCACAGAAATTTGAGCTTATCAACTTAGCCTTGACTCTCTGGCCAGTGAGCTCCAGGGTCCACTCATCTCTTCTCTCTCTGACCCACACGGCACTGAGACTGCAGATGCGCACACCACACCTCTCTCCTCAGTAAGTGCTGAGGACCCTAGCCCAGCTGGCCCTGGTTGCTCAGCAAGCCCATTTCGTTCTGTTGAAGGAGTGAGGGCTCACATAATGGTCCTTGGAAGACAGGGCCAGGGCCATCCTGGCCTTTAGCTTCTCAGAAGAAGCTGCTCACCAAGCCTGTCTGCTCACCCTCCCCTCTGACCCCCGCTCCATCCAGCCTAGAGTTCTCGCTTCCCTATAAGGCAATCTACTCACTCCCTCACAAGTATATGACTTTGGTCTGTTTTGTTAACAGCGACCTTCACAAAGACCAAGGTAGGACTGGCTGGAGAAACCTCAATATACATCTAAAATGAAAAGTCCGACCTCCTCAGCTAGTTTTCCTAAAGAGAGATGTAGGCTATGCCATAAATTTTGCCACAGGGTTGAGAATATACATTTCCCCCCTTTTTTCTATATTTCTCCAAGATCCTCATTTTTGCCATCTGTGAAATGAGCCCTTGTTTCCTTCCAGACCCACAGTACTAGAGGCAACAGGAACCCCCCACTTTCACTCCCACCCCTGTGTCTCTCTTCCACACCACAAGGAGATAAGACGCAGTCACAAAGTGGCCTGTCTTCCTTCCTTTGGCCCCTCCTTCCTCTGATTCCATTATTCCTCCTCCCCCATTGGACCAGGGAATGCTGAGATGCCAAGGGCCCATACAGGCTCTTCCATACATTTCTGAATCTCCACGACCTCGCTGGGGTAAAGCTCCACCTCCAGACGCCCATCTGCCTGGTTCTTATCCAGCCAGCGATTGGCAGGGAAGGTGTACTGCTTGCCTTGGCGGGGCACACGGATCTGGACGCTGCCCAGGAACCAGCCTGCATGCATGCCTGTGCTGTCGTGCCCGATCACCAGCCTGTTGATCTGGAAGGAAACTCCAGAAGGGTGTGTGAACAGCAGTGTGCAGGAATATTCAAGCAAGCCTCCGCCTCCAGCTCTCTTCCAATCTCTTCCCCAACTGGGACCTCCCGGTGCCTTGGGAGAGGCTCTGACCCGGCCTGTCCTGGTGATCCTTTCCTGCCCAGAGGCTCCACCCCTCTCCTCCTCAGCCAAACTCAATTTCAAGGTCTGCTGTGAGCAGCAAGTAGGGTGTAGCGCTGGCAAGAACTGTGGAATCTGTTAGGTCCTTCAAAATGAGACTACGGCCACAGGAGCACTGAACTGCTCGGCATGTCTAAGAGCTGCTGCTGCTTTACTTCAGTTTGATTTGAAGCATTGCAGTATCATGTGCATTTCTGCACTGCTTCCTTGTCATTTCCTTCCTGTAGGGTGACAGAATCTGCCACAACCTCTCCCGACATGGTGTGGTGGTTCTGTATCTAACCCGCCTCTTACTCTGGGACCCAAGGACCATGGTTCTCTGTCCATTAACTGTCTATAGTCACTTGCTTTGCTAATTTGATACGGCCACATCTTTGCTTGTAGGTAAGGGCCTGAGAGCTCAGATGGCCCCATCCTCATCCTTAGGTGCTTTGGTTTCTCGGGGTTTAACAGTTCTCATTGTTGCGGGAATGCTGTGTATGGGATAATTTACACATTCGGTGGGATTAGCAGATGGCCTCCAAGGACCCTTCTAGCCCTGACTTTTTCTCTGTAACGGTTTGGGGTGGAGGGTAACACTACCTATGCCTGGTGCCCAAAGTCCACATTTAGAACATCACCCACCCAAGCCCTGGCTTTTGCTTTCACACATACTAAGGGCCCCTTTGCAGCTGTCGATGAAATGCTGTCACGGCTGCCACAGTTTAGTCTATGGAGCACGGGCCCCTGAGAATGCTAGGAAAAAACCAGCTCAGTTTATAAAGCCTGGGAGCACTCCGAATGCCTGACTAGGCAGAGGAGCGTGCCAGTGTTTCTCTGTGCTGCTGGGACTGCTGCAGTTCCAGCGAGAGAATAAAGAAGAGTTACGACAGGGCAGTTGTCTGTTGTCAGACATGACTGGAAGCTCCCAGAAGACAAGGACTGGCACTCACTTCTACATCCCTTTGGACGGGAGGTGCAGCAATTGTTGAGCAGTATATACTGAGCCCTGACTATAAGCATGTGGGTATTCTTTACATAGTCAATACTAATAATAATCCCCATGGCATCTCCATGATTGGGAATGAGAAAACTGATGAAGACAAGGTTAAACAACTTGCACATGTCGAGTCAGTGGAAACGGTGGGCTCCCAAGCTCTTGGCCACACGATTCACTGAGGGAGTTTCAACAACATGAGAAGTCTCTGTGGCTTTCTACTGTCAATCCCCTCCCCACTCCCATCAGACACTCAAAAATCCTTCAGGAAAGGGAACCAAATTGTCATTTCACAATTATTGATTTGATTTAAGATGTAAATATGTAAGAAGTTCATTAACCCCAAGGGGTAAATGACTGCCCCAAGATCCTTCCCTAGAGTGCAGACTGACGAGGTTGCAAAGGACCTGCCCCACCCCAGGGCTCATCATGGGACACTTGGAGAAGCACACTCAAGTCTGGAATTGGGAAACATTGTCATCCCTTCCCTTTGGTTCTCCTTTCTCTCTTTTCCCTCCCCGAATCCAGTGTCCTCTTCTCCAGCACCCATGCTCTGTCTATAATCCTGGAACACATGTTGGGGGTAAAGTTACTAAAATGTGTATTACAGTCTCAAAGATGTTCTAAAAGCATAATTGCTTATTTATCTGCAGCTGCTCTGGCCCCGGGAGAAACTAAATGCCTCACTAGTAACCTCTAAGTGGGCAGTTCTTTTCCTTCAAAATGGGCTCACCCATGTGCACATCAGTGCAGACGTGAACGTGACTGTGGACACGTGTGGGCCATTGTAGGAACGTGGTGAGACAATGTCACCTGATTCTGGGACAGATACTTACAGTCCCAATGTTCAAGGTCTCCAGTGTGAACTCATCCACTCGGCCACGTTCAAAGTAGTCTTTGAGGTTGTTGTCAGAGACAAGCAGAACTTGCTTGATGGTGTCAGATTTCTCCCCATAGAGCTTGATGTACACCTTAGAATCTGTGCTGGCCCCGGAGACGTTCCCGGTCTTCACACTGATGTGATAGCGGAAATCTAAGCATGCCAAGCAGAGAGAGACAGGAAGTTAGCGCCGGTTGTACAACAAGGAGCAAGGTGTTGGAAAGAAGGGACAACCTTCAGCCAGGGAAGACCCAGGCTAGGAGTCAGGACACTGGAGCCTGGAGTCCCGACCCTACACTGGTAGCAGGGGCTCCCTCCATCTCTGTGGAGCCCCCTCATCTATACAACCAGGGCACTGCCTCTTCCTGTTCTGTAAGAGGTGAAGGTGCTGAGGTGAAACACCCACACTCCAGAGACTCAAAGCATCCCCAGAAATCCCCTATCCAGCTTCTGATGGGCGAAGGCACGAGAACATTTCAGTACTTACAACGCTGGGCACACATTCTATGCTATTATCGCTAAGTACTCTCCTCCCAACCTTACAGGCAAGGGATGTAGAGCTCAGAAGGTCAGGTGCCTGCCATGAGATGGCGACAATAAAGTCACTATCCAGGAGCAAATTCTTGGTGTGTATTTAAGGCTGCTCCCTCCCCTAATAGGATATCTTGCAACGCTATCCCATTTTATCTCCCAGAAATCTCTGCACCAGCCTGTGTGCAGGGATAAAGAACACCAGAGGGTGGGATAAGTTGTGGGAGAACAGCAGCCAAGCTTTAGTCATCCAGGCAGGACCCACGGTGTGTGTCTTAGGCAAAGGAGAGAGAGTTCAAGGCCTGTCACTCATTGCTCCTTCAGGGTTTTCCTCCTGGAACATAGTCTGGAGAAAAATAAGCCGAGGCCCCGTGCCTGGGGCCACCTGCTGCCACCTGGCAGCTCAGCTCTACCAGGGACGTCTATGGGCACTGGGAGAAATAGATCACTTTGCTGCTTAAAGACGCAGCAGGAAGCAGAAGCTTTCTTCTCCAACTAGAAGATCAGAAGGGTGGGTTCTCTGTCTACGTGGTGAAATGAGAGCCTGCTGGGGTGGGAAGAACAGCAATCTAAGGCAGAGACGTTCTGGGGACTGATCCCAGTTCCATCAGCAACTGCAAGCCTGAGTGTCCCCTTATCACATACGTGGGTGACTTCTCTTGAGCTCCTTCCCAGTGTTTAGGCTCTGTGATGCTGGGTGCTACACTAGACATTCTGGTTCAAATGAGTGATCTGACCTTAGAAAAGGTAAGTATTAGCATCTACGTCTTCCAGGCCTTGGTTTCCCCATCTGACAAAAGGACAATGTTAGCTCTGCCTCCTTTCGGGGTTATGGCAGGGCTCAGTTGAGTGACACCCGGGAAACATGTTGCATTGTTGGACTCTGGGGGTGTCTGGAGGTGTATCTCTTTTACACATTATCCAAAGCACATGCTCAGACAGCAGCATCTGAGCATGTATCACTAGTAAGGGATACTCCAGGGCTCCAGGACAATGCTCAGCAGTTTAAAAGTCCTTATTCAATAAGCCCTTCAAATGCATTTCTGCTCACAAAGCAGGGGTCCCTGGGATTGGTGCCATTGGCTGGTTTTATTGCTCTTATCACTCTGTTAACCCATATTCAGCGCCTAACACCAAGACCAGGTTTGGACTGGGCGTTCAAGCACAGACACATGAGAAGTTTCCAGACCTCCATCAATGCCATTTTTATCCACCATCCTGTGCTGCTTTCGTGAAATAAAGTGAAGAAGGTGTGTATCTTTGAAGGTCTAGGTCCTGTTTCACTGAGTAAAGGCAACACCCATCACCTGGCCATTGGGATAACTCACTCTTGAGCGTGGCATTGCTGTCACTGGGTAGCAACTCTCGGACCAGCTGTCCATCATCCTTATCCTTATCCAGCCACCTTGAGAGAAATTGGGTGGGGTGTTAGTTCTTTGAGTAGAACAGGCAGACACCCCAAACATCACGGCCCCCATGCTGAGTCACCAGGAGGCCCAGAGTTTTGAGTTCAGCCAAAGAAAGTGGGCCTTTGAGATCTCCTAGCAAAGTATTCCAACCCAGACCAGAGGAAAACTTTCTGGAGAAGGCTGACTGCTGGCTGAGATTGGAAAGATGATATGATGTTGGCCGGGAAAAGAGAGAAGAGCATCCCAAAGGAAAAGCATATCCTGGGATGGAAGCCCAAGAGTTGCTGAAAGGCCCATGAAGACAGAATGCAACAAGTGAGAGACAGGGCTGCTGGTTAATGGGATGAACAAGGACAGAGCACAGGAGAGGACACTGGGACAGCACAGCTCAGGCTACTGTAGCCGAGAGTATGATCAAGAAGATGGGTGGGCTAGATGAGGTGGGACCCGACAAAGGAAGTGCTGTAAGGGTTTACAGAAGGGGGAAGGGCCTCTGGTGAGGAAGTTGAATTGGAATCTTCAAAGACGGATGAGATTTGACCTCAGGAAAAGGCAAGTCCATGGTTTTCAGGGCTCAGAGTTGATAACTATGACTCAAGATGTCACTCTGAGCAGTGGCTCCAGCCCTCTGTTGGCTGTCCCCCAGAGGAAGACATGGGGAATATCGCCAAGCCTACGAAACAAGCCTATTGCGCAAGCATGAGTTGTGTATACCCCATAGGCAGGCTAGTTTGTAACCCAGGGCCAATCACCGTTCTCTAGGATCTGGCTTCTTAAACTGTGGAGCATGAGCTAGAGAGAGCCGTGGAGCTGAATGTGGGAACTGTGGAATTCAGGCAGCAATAAAGAGGTTCTGGTCTCTTTACTTTACAACAATCCAAACTTACTTAGAGGAACAAAGTAAATCCCAGGTGGCCATGCCTGCCTGTGCTGTGGGTGACTTCACTTGGCTCTGAGAACGCATGCAGCATGCACGCTTTTTCCTGCACGTGTCGTCACATGTAACACTAATGTAACACGATGTTCTTTGGCCCTGATTCAAGACTGTTCGTTTGTTATGTTATGAATTACAATGTTTTTACATTGTACATACAATTTTTCTGCTCTTGTAGAAATACAAAATATCATTATGGAACTCAAAGACCTTTAATATTTTCCTACCACCATTCTTCAGGAAATGTCAAGCTAGTATATCTCTGTATTTTATTGTGTTAGAATATTTAGTTTTTTATAATTGCTTGAATTTCTGGATTGAGTTTGATTTAAAAGATTATCAAATAAATGTTGCCTTGGGATTAAGATAGAATCTCCAACAATTTCTGAAATGATCCTAAACATCCTTCTGCCATTTTCTACTATCTATTCATGCAAAGCAGAGTTATCATCATTGACAGTTAGAAATTTAAGATATTCAATATGGAGCGGAGGTGGGGAGGGACTTGGTCCTGCCTCAAGTTGGTATGCCAGACTTTGTAGACTCCCCAAGGATGACCTTACCCCCTCTGAGGAGTAGATGGGGGATGGGAAGAGGGGAAATGGGGGGCAGGAGAAGGAGAGAGATGAAGAACTAGGGTTGGTATATAAGATGAAAAGTAAGTATTTTTAATAAAAAAATAAAAATCAAGATATCGGTCAATTCTGAAAAATAATGAAGGTACTCTACATCCTGCAGAATCAAATGTTCAGCTGATATTTAACTTTTTTCTGTAAAATCAATAAACATAGGCACCTAATTAGCAAAATAGTCAGTTAATTAAAAATAATTAATTAAAATAACTAATTAATTTTTTATTTTTGTCTCTAATAAATGGTAAAATTATTTGTATAACAAAGAGTCATCTTATAACAGATTTCTTTACTATTTATTGTTCATAAATGTTAACTTTGGATAGCTATATCATTGACTTAGACACCCAAGATCATATACAAATTTCTTGTGCAAAAAGGACCACTAGAGGAAAAACTTTAAGAGCTTTGTCTTAGAGAAACGCAGAGACCAAGACATTTTTGTCTTGGCCACATATCTCCCTCTTTATGGCTTGGTGCTTCTCTTTAAAGCCCATTCCTTCACGCCCCTGAGAGGGCAGAGCTTCCTAAGCCTGTGATGATATAATATTCAATATTATAATAAGAAATATGTCTTCCATTCTAGGAAACTGGAACTTTTGCTGGCCCTCACAGGCAGGGCTGACAATACACCCTGAGGTCTCTTGAGACTGTGGTACTATTGTGTACAGCCTGTTTGCTTAACTTACCTTTAAGAAAAAATATAACAACCAACCTTAACTGCCTTGGATTTCCCATTAGATTTTACAACCCAAGCTATGCATAGCTGTAATCTTAAATTATTGGCTCTTCCATGCCACTGGCCCAAGAGTAATATATGTGAGTTTATATGTAAGTATGTTATAGTAATTATTTGCTGAAAACAGAAGATGGGCTGAGAGCTGCCTTATAAAATGAATATTCATCATAAACATGGGAAGTGGCATTTGGATATAGTGTTTGCTTGTAATCTGAGTCAGCTGGGATAAATGACTTAATCCTTGTTCAACTCTATATCCCTCATCCCTTCCCTGATGTGATACTTTCTGTGCTGTTCGGTAAAGAGAGAGCAAAGCCCTTTGCTAGGGACATGAAGATACAGAGACAGGAACAAGTTCACACGTATCCAGGCAGGTGCAGATTCAAACTCACACAGCAGACAAGGACCACAGAAGACCCCAGGAGGGAGAAGTAAAGAATGCAAGCTGGGCTCTCTCTAGGTTAAATTATACCAAGCATAAGCTTTTCATTTTATTTTTCTTGGTGTTACACCTATGCATTGTTGGTGACTTGAGTTTGTCATTAATACATTCAAAGCAACACAAGCCTATAAAGGAAGCCATAAAGAAATCAAGGCACCACCTCCTCCCTGCCCCTTCTGACACAGGGCTCAGGGCTCCTGAACCCCTTCCCAGGGCCAATGAGACAAAACCATGCTCTTCTCATCTCTTCTTACTTATTTTATACCCAGATCCCAAGGGCTCCCACTCCCCGAGGATCATGTTGTCAGTTTGTATTAGCCAACTCTAAAACGCTGTTCATTTATGTAGGCTTTAGGGCTGTGGTTCAGAACACCGGAGAGGTGAAGCAGAGGCTTCAAGACACGAAGATTCATGGTGTCACCCTCGGCATTGGTGACAGAGGGTTTGGGGACTACAGACTACTAGCTTCAGTCTCTTAAATTGAGCCATTGGGACTTTCCCTTTCTCTGTCTTGGCAGGATCACTGACAGTGCTGGCTCCGAAGTTACAAGAGGCTGCAGGAGAGATGGCTGGAATGTGCCTGACCACGGATAGAAGCAGATAGGCCACGGCCATCAGAAAATCCCACCTGTTTGCTCCATGTCCCCTCCATCTACCTACCCCATCCCCTCCCAAGAGGTGAAAGGAAACCATGACACATGCTTTGTTGCTACCCAGACACTTGGATGTATTAATAGACACAGTTTTAAAAATCAATTTCCTTTCAGCTTCAAATACTCTAACCTAGTTTTACCATGAGGTGTTGCTAAACGGATGTCAGCATGCTGGTAGCTTCATGAATCTTTCCCTGGAGCTCACAGGAGTGTGCATACCACACACACACACACACACACACACACACATATTTAAAATAGCTCAAAACGATTTTGCCCTCCCTACCATGAGAGTCACACAGCTCAGGTGAGGAATGAATCAGGGTGTGGGCTCATGCCCCAAGTTACTCTGGCAGTGTCCTCCCCCCACCAGGCATTCATACAGGTGAATGAGAGCCACTGGGGTTTCATGAAGCACTAAGATTGCTCCTCATTGTAGAATGCCTCGATTGGAAACTTGAGGAATCGCCAGGAGCTGCTGGTTGTGCAAAGAATGCTTCAGAAAAATGGTGCAAACACACTTCCTCGCTCTTGAGGCAAAGAAATGTGAACAAAGTTAGACACCTTGAAATAGTGTAACCAGGCAAGAAATGTGGTCAGACTGTTCCAACAAACATCCAGCCAGGTGTTGGTAACACTCACCTTTAATCTCAACACTCAGGGAGGCAGAGGCGGGCAGATCTCTGTGAGTTCAAGGCTAGCCTGGTCTACAGAGTGAGTTCCAGGACATCCAGAGCTAAACAGAGAAACCTTGTCTCAAAATAATAGAAAGAAAAGAAAAGGAAAGGAAAGGAAAGAAAAAGGAAAAGAATTGAAGCCCAACTTGTCTCCATATTTCGTTCTGCATCTGACTAATCCTCTAACAAATCACTTAAATTCAGAACGTGTCAGGGTTTTTATATTTGTTGTGTTGTTTTGTTTTGTTTGTTTTTCATGAGAAACACCATCAAGTTGGCACTAGGTCCTGGTGCCTCCGTCCGCCAGGGATGGGGTAGAACTGTGAGACTCAGGTCAATATACCTCTGCAAGGCCAGCTCTTTCTCTCATCAACTATTGACCTCAACCACTATTTTTCTTATTGTTCCATGTAATAGGACCAAGTCTTTCTGCAGTACAGCTGGAAGAAAGGAAGACAAAGGGTGTGTGTACCTGAGGCATGGGAACTCGACATTGTCGCTCTCCGGCTGGCCTTCCTCTCTCACCAGCACTCTGTCCAGGTACCAGCCGCTGCCAGAGCCTTTGCCATCGTGTCTGATTCTCACCCGCCTCACCTTCCTCATGGTGACAGACTCGATGGTAAACTCGTCAGCCTTTGAGAAAGAAAAGACAGTGGGGTCGTGTAGATAACGTCTCTCTTGAGCCCTAGCGCCAGTATACTACAGAAGTTCCAAGGCAGAGCTGAAAGGAAGAGCTGGAATTCCTTCATGGGCACACACAAACTACTACAGGGAACAGAAACAGAAAATACAGGCAACCATAGTCTCCTTACCCCTCCCCAAAGTGGACCAAAGCCTACCTACAGCCTCCTGCTCAGAAGGGCTTCACCAACACAACCTTAAAAAGCCCATCCTTGAGTTAGCTCCGAGTCTTCTACTAGAATTCTCTTGCATGCCAAGAAAAGGGTAAACGAGGAAGGAAGGGCACAGAATCTACAAATCCCTTCCACCTGTATGTCTCCACCAAGCTCACATCCCTGAAACAATGATTCTTTACTGGGCATCTACTGTGCCTTGTGAACCACATCTGATCCCTACAGTGTATCAGTCCTCCGTAATCTCCACAGTAGCCAGTAACCGGTAGGCGTCCTTTCCCTCCCTTTAGACACAAAGAAAGTGTGGCACAGGAGAGTGCAGTGAGTGGCCTAAGGCTGACTTTCCCTAGACCAGTTTGGTACTTTCTTCACTGCTTCAGACCCCTTTGGCCCAGATTAAACTCATGTGATGGTTGTGGTAGCCTAGGGGCATACCTAACACATTGCGTCGTGGCTAGCAATAGACTCAGTCCTTTTACACCCATGGACAGGAGGTGGGGGGGGGAAGAGGAACAAGCTGCCCCTAATTGCCACACTTAACAGAGAATGTATTTTATCTTCCATTTTCTTCCAGCCCGAGTCCTCAAGGACACACTTGAGATGCCCAATGTCCTTCCCAACCTGAGGGATGGGTAGGAGACCACGATTTCTCTGGTGGCTCTCCAGCTTCTAGCTGAATAATATGAGGAGCCTTGTAGCTGCCATTGATGTTAGCAAATAATGGCAAGCCAAATTTCTCAAAGATCCAATTAACCAGGTATTTCTGTGTCCTTCAAGTGGTTCCTACCTGGAGTCCCTAGACCCCACTCCCCTCATCCAGACAGATTGTATCCCGTTGCTGAGGTCCTGACACTAACCACCAGCTCTACCTTGACAGAGCCTGGAAGGCAGGAGGACAAAGCAGGCGTGGCCTGGGAGGAGGGTGGCACGTCACTGCAACTTACATTGCCTTTCTCAAACAGGTCGGTGTTATTCCTGCAGTTGTAAAGCAGTCGCTCCCCTGTGTCCCCCACATCACCAAAAAGACAGAGGTAGACGTTGGCATCAGTTCCTGCACCTTCGAGTTCTCCTGTGCATACGGTCACACGGTAGCGGGCCACTGACAGACAGAAAGGGGGATGCTGTTGGTCAGCTGCCTCTGCTCCCATGGCAAAGTTCTACAACCACCTTTCAGCTGCTACCTGGGAGGACTTCATTCCTTAACTCAGCTTCCCAAACCCCGCTGCAGTGAGCCTCTTGGGAGCTGACTCATGCCCAGCTTGGTTTAGGCAGACCAGAGGCTCTTCAGGCCCGTCAATCATCAGAAACCCATGGGAAATGTTTACAAGAATTCAAATTTCTGAGGCCTACTTCAGACTTCCCAAACCTTAACTTCCAGAGGTAAGACCCTTCATGCTGAGTTGTTGACGAATCCCTTCTGTGGGCACCTAGAACTGGCTGGTCTTCTGTGGAAATGGAGAGAAGGCAATAGCAGGGTGATGTCATTTAGAGGCAGTTCTTGGTGATGGACCAGATGGGCAATCAAGAGAAAGAGAGCTCATGTTTCAATTCAGGTGGCGAGAGGACAGAGAAGTCAATAAGGGTAAGTTTGGAATGGAAACCAAGGTTCTGTTCTGCTCACTATACATCTGAGATGCCAGCTCGATATTTACAAAACAGAAGTCAAACTGGCAGTTAAATGTGTCCGGGGGCCGGGTCTGATGAGAAGACTTTAGTCATCACAGGTAGATGTGTTCCATCTCAAACCATGAAATCTGGTGGACTCAATGCTGCAGAAGACGTAGACAGGACTGAAGGAATATTTGAAGACAAAGTGGCACCAAACTCCCCAAATTTGAGTTTAAAACATTAATCTGTATATTTGATATTTTATATAAGATGAACTCTGAGTGGGAAAGAGAAATCCAAAGAGATTAACTTCTGAACACATCATAATAAAACTTCTAAGAGTCAAAGACAAAGTGGAAATCGTAAAACGGAGCAGCAGGAAATTGAGCACAAGGGATACACAATAAAAATTAGCAGCCAACTTTTCATCCAGAACTGTTGAGACCAGAAAGCAGTGGGACGCTTTCCAGAAGTGGAAAGAAAAAGAGCTTTATCCAAGGACTCTACATCCACTAAGCCACCCTCCAGGGGTGAAAGATAAATTAAAGTGTTCCTAAACAAACAAACACTTTAAGAATCTTACATCACTAAAAGCCATCCCCTGTAACAAATATTAACGGGACATCCCATCAGACAGTAGAGAGTGGCCTGAATTCACCTGGAAATTCACCTGAGTCATGAGGAAAGAGTAAGTGGTAATGGCAAAGATGCTGTACATGTATTTTTTTTTTCATTTTAACATTTGTCTTCTCTCATTTTATATAAAAACACACCAGCTGAGAGCAATAGCTATAAAACTGTATTGGTGAGTCTTTCATATGTAAAAATACAAAATGTTCAGTATAGGCTATCACATATTCTCGGCAAAGATGCAATTTCAATGACAACAACTGCAGGAAGGGAAGTGCACGGGAGTGAGGTTTGATGGAATACTAAAATGAAGCTGACACACTTTGAACTAGGTCGCGCCAAGTTAAGCTGTGGATTATAATATGGTGGGGGGAGACTACTGAGAAAGTAACTTAAATAATAGATAGTAAAAGAAGCAACGAAGAAAGAGAGATGGTGTTTATAAAATCCACGTACTGTTAAAGAAGGCAATAATGTAAGACTTGAAGGAAACAAAAATACAACACACAGAAAACATGACAGATGTAAATCTTACCATATTGATAATCACATTAAATGTGATATATTACTTGTAAATGGAGTTAATGTTTCTATCAAACAGAGCCGAGTATGGTGGGCAACCTGCAGACACGGAGACCAATGACGTCACACACACAACCAGCCAGTGTAAGATGCTGGGTGACATAATGAGTCTAGGGAGAGCCTGGCAGGCTTTGAAGAAGGTCCACAAATATCGAGAGGCTGCAAAGAGCTTGAGAATTTATGGTTGGTAAGGGGAGAGATTGGAGCAAAAGGACCCTGGAATGGGCCAAGTAGCACAAAATTTCTACCAATGCCGAGGGACAGAGGACCCATGTATTCCCACCAGCATGCCTAGGGATGGGGCAGAAAGGAGAAGAAAAATAACAGAGTTGAAAATTGTCATTGGTTGAACAGGAAATCTGTTACACAGACTGTCAAAATGGATATGGATCTAAGTATCTTATCACAAAGAGCTGTACTTTAGATCCTGCAACAGAAATAGGTTGAAAGTAAAGAATGACTACCAGAACTGACTTGAGATGAACAGACTCAAAGAAAGTAAAAAGACTGGATAATTAGAAAGAACTACCCACAAAGAGAAGCCAATGCCCTTACTGCATGTCTTACTGCAGAAATCTACTATACATTTAAAGGAAAAAAAATTTTTTTCTGAAGATTGCATAACAGGAGTAGGTATATTAGTTTACTTTTCTTCTAGTTGTGACCAAATACCTGACAAGAAAAAGCTTAAGGGATCAGATGTTTACTTTGGTTCTGGGGTTAAAGGGACTGAGACCATCTTGGCAGGAAGGCATTCGGAGAATGGCAGGAACAGGAAGCTGCTTGCTCACTAAAGGATGGGCCAAGGATCAGCCAAACACAAGTGTGCGTGTTCAGTTCACTTCCTCCTTTTCCTCTTTTGCTCCATCCACCCCTTGGCCCATGTGGTGGTTTTGCACCATTCTGTGGGGGTCTCTCTCTCTCCCTTAATTAATCTCCCCAAGATTAATTAATTATTAAAATATTATTAATAGTTAATTAAAATACCCCCAAGACACACCCAGAAGTATGTGTTGGTCACCATGGTGATTCTAAACCCAGGCAGATGGACAGGGAAGACAACCCATCACAAACAAACCCTTTGTCAATCTGACATTTAAACACATGTCTGCAATCCATGATGTTCTAACCTTGACCAAAAGGCCTATGCCCATCTCTTAGCACCGAATGTGTCCACATCTTCTGATTCCCTGAGTGGGATCTTGCGCCTCAGGCACACATGCAAAGTTCCTGATTTGCTTTAATGTCACTAATGCCTTTGAACATTTGCAGTGACGCTGTCCACACTTGCCCTGTCTGTGACTTGTAGCCAGGTTCACACTCCTTTTCTTTCTAAATCACGTTTTTGGGTTCTTTGTTTGGTTTTTGTTGTTGTTTTGTTTTGTTTTTACTTCTTTCTGGCCCACTTTTTGCTTGAATTCTCACCCTAGACCTCAGTAAAGGCAGCGAGCAGTTAGCCCTGCCAGAGCCTTTATGCTTCTCATTGAGTAAATTACTCCAAATAAAGCTTGCCTGAAGGGAAATCACAATCAGAATATTTTGTATAAAATTATTTTCAGTAAAAATAAAATGTATACCTTAATTAAAAATGTTGGATACAGTGAGAAGTTAAATAAAATACCCCATTGGAGTTCACACACACAAAGAATCAGACACTATGACAAGATAGGATTTATCCCAGGAATATAATGTGGTTTAACTTCTAAAAACCAATTAATGTAATATGTCCTACTAATAGAATAAAAACCAAAAATCACATGATCATCTCAATAGACACATAAAAAGAATTTGACATTACCCTTTCATGATAAAAACCCATTTTTAAAAGGGAACAAAAGGGAATTTCAGCTCATAAAGGTCATCTGTGAAACACCTACTCTTAAGAGTTCGGCATGACTCTAGAAGTCTCTGAGCAAGGCAACAAGGTGAGCAAAGTTATTCCGGCATCCACACTCTAGGGGCTGCAGTAAAGCTGCATCAGCGCATGGATGACAGGACCCAGTATTTAGGGAACCATAAGGGATTCAATGAAAGAGCTATTTCAGTTAATACGTTCAGCAGTCGTAGACAGTGAAATCTAGTCTTTCGTAATAAATAACTTGAAAATGAAGTCAAGAAGCCATTTCTGGGCTGAGGCTGTAGCTCGGTAGAGGATCGTTTGCCTAATGTGGGAGCCCCAGTCCTCAGCCCTGCATAACCTGGGTGTGGTAGAACATGCCTGTAATTGGTGGGGCAACACACGCCTGTAATCGTCATGCTTCAGAAGTGGAGCCCAGAGAATCCGAAAATCAAGCTGATCGTTCTCAGACACATAGTGAATCTGCAGCCAGTGTACACAGCACATGAATTCCAATCTCAAAGAAAATGTATCAGAAGAGAAGAGGAGATGATGGGAAGGGAGGGGGAGTGGAGGGGAAGGGAGGGGAGAGGGAGGCAAGGCGAGATTTCCGCCCACTACAGCAGAAAGAATGAAACAAGGGCCGGAGAAATGGCTCAACAATGAGGCTGACAGTGCTTTCTACTCTCCCAGAAGGTCCAAGTTTTGTTCCTAGCACCCCATCAGGTGACTCACAATTTCCCGTGACGCCTTCTTCTGGCTTCTGCAGGCACTCAGACATATGACGTGCCTGTGAGCGTATGTGTGCATACACACATAGAAGTAAAAACGGAAACAGTGTCTTTTTAAAAGAAGAAAATATTTAGGAATTAATTTAACCCAAACAAGTGAAAACCTTGTACTTCAGAAATTACAAAATAGTTTTGGGATTAAAGGTTCGATAACGGGCATGGAAAGATCCCATGCCCATGGACTGCAACTTAAGATGGTTAACCCAACAACAGTCCCCGACCAGAACTACTCTGATGCTATCCCTGTTAGAATAGCCCTTGGCTTCTCTGTTGAGCTTCATCTGATCTTCCTCAAATTTATGTAAAGTGGCAAAATAACCCTCAAGAAGGAAAACAGCAAGCATGGGAAAATATAGACAAGTAGAGACCTCCCACGATATTAGTGAAAATGTGCCCATCTTCTGAAAAATAGCTCAATAGTTGATTAAAACATTAGGGTCATTACCATCTGACTCAGGTTATACATCCAAAGACCTGGCGACACAATTATACAGCAACACGTGCATGGATGTCAGAGCTGCGGTGTTCATGACAACCAAGAAGCAGAAACAACCCAAGTGCTCTCCAGCTGAGTGTCTTACCTTAATACAGTGGAGTGTCATTCATCAATTAAAAAGAAACTGTGGGCCAGAAAGATGGCTCAGCAGTCCGAGGTCCTTGTAAACAGAGCTGGTGATGTGAGTTGGATTCCTGGCTCCCACACAGTGGCAGGATAAAATCTACTCTCAAGAAATACCCTTTAACTGCCAAACAGGAACCATGGCAGGCACACACCTGCACACACTTACACTAAATAAATAGACGTGAATACCAACACATGCTACGATGTGGAGGGACCTTGAGTACATGCTAATGAAAGAAAACACGTATGATTCCATTTTCTAGAAGTCACAAAGCTACTGAGACCAAAACCAGGTCAGTGGTTGTCAGAGGCAAGAGTTAGGCCGGGAAAGGAGAGATTCCTAAGGGGCACAGCATTTCTTTAGGGGTGTGAACATGTTTTGGAATTTGATGGGCCTGATGGATGTACAATGTAGATAAAAATGTAGATAAAAAGCCATTGGCTTGTGAACTTTTAGCATGTGAAGTGAACGATGCATGAGTTTATCTCAATAAGCTGCTGTTTTTAAATGGAGGCATTATTCATCGACACTCCAACCAGCATAAAGATGAAAAATACCAGAAATAGACAGTCACTGGGAAGCTTAGTTCACAAAATCAATTTTAATAATGTGCTCATTTCCATATAGAGACATCTGAAAAATCAATCTGTGGTTCCTGTAGGTCCATGACGATGTGGTATCTCTGCCGAAGGCAAGGAAACATTGTGCATGGAGGCCCGCCCTGAGCAAAACAGATGCAGGCAGACACTTAACACATGGGTTGAAGTTCAGGAAAACCCTGCTTGCCCCCAACATTACCTCCCCATAGTATCTCATGTCTCAGAATTAAACCATCCCCGGCTCCCTCAGGAAACTTTCAAAATTCAAGTGCTACGTTTCTTCGTAAAAGCATCGTTGTGTTGCTATGTTAGGGTCTGGATCTTATGTGCCCCGCCCTCAAAATCTCATGTGTTGAAAGCTTGCTCCCCAGTGCTATTCAGAGGGACTCTGGCCTCATGATTAATCCATTCATGGATTCCTACCTTAGGTTCCTGAGGTGGTAGATAATTTGTGAGGTGAGGCCTACTGGAAGAAGGCGATCTTAGGAGGCAGGCTTTGGAGGCCATATTTTGTCCTTTCTCCTTTCTTCTCCATCTCTACCTCTCTGTTATGATGTTTCTTAGTTTCTATGTGGCTTCGGTTTGCCACATTCTCCCTGCCATGATGGTCTGCTTCCCTACACGCCCAGTAATACCCATGGACTAAACCCTCTGAGAATGATGGCCAAAAGAAACACTTCCTCCCTTAACTTGTTGACCTCAGTTTTTTGGTCACATTGAAGAAAGCAGATGGAACATGACCTCAGTGATATGACGTGATACCAGAGGAATGGATAGAATTGGCTGGTATGTGCCAACATGGAGAACCAGGACAACATCAAAGCCCCCAACCACAGCCTTGTTCCAGTCTGATTTGCTACTTAGTCTTAATTTCATAGTCATTTTGCTAGAAAATTCCTAAAAGCAAAACAGTAACAAACATAGAAATCCCATTCCTGAGGATCCCCATCCCTGATGTCCCAGAATTTTAAGGTCTGTCCCATTGGAGGTCCCGACAAGCCCTTACTCTGTAAGGGTCCCTCTGAGCCCACCAGCCACGGAGGTCCCAGACTCTGCCTGGCAAGACATCTGTGGACAATTGAAAATAATTCCATTGTTAGTCATCAGCAGCGAGAGACATTAAACAGATGGGCAAGCACCAGAGCTCCTTGGGCTTTAATTGAAAAATTATGGCTCAATCGGATTAACGAGCAGTGATAGTAGTCAACACTCAAGTCCAACGGACTCTTGCCCACTCATCGGGAGTGTGTAATCACAGTGGGAAAAGTAAATCTCATTCATTTTGCCATCTCACGTGCCTCCTGAGGGAAAGGCAAGATGGAAATTACTTGTGAGTTGGCACAGGCTTTGTCCGCATCTCTAACCAACCCCAATGCCCCCAGGCAACTAGACGTGCGTTCATTGCTTATTTGGCTGACCATTATTCTGCAAGGGGTAAAATGGAAACACACAACTTCAGACTCTAGGGATCGATTTTAAGTTGGTATTTACTCATTGCACGTGACTGCAAGACGCTCCCTTAAGGGCTCTCTGGGAAACCACACACACTATTTGCTCCCTACTAGAGGTTTGTGACATTGCCTTTGGCTCTGGGTAGTGATACAAGGAACAGTGCAGGCCACGGGTGATCTGAGAGAAGATAGAGGTGTGCTCTAAGCACGAGAGAAAATTTCAGGAGCCAAAAAGAATAAGTGAGTTCAAGGAATTTGAGTTTGCAGAGGTTCTAAAGAACCACCAAAGACTGGCAGAAGGCATCCAGCTGCCTTTATAGCCAGGACATACAGACAGCTGTTCTACCTATATTAACCACTACATTTTTTTCTCACTGAAATGGTTCTTTAAGAGTACAACACTCAAATTACAGTCAGGAAAACCCTGTATTCCACGCACAGTTGTTTTCTATGCACAGCCTAGATGGAGTCTGGAAATGCCTCCTCCCATGACCTCTCTTGTCAGAGTCCTTGCCCTGGCTTGGATGGACAACAGCTGCCCAGGTAGGAAGCTCACCATGGCTGGTTTCCATGGCACTGACACACCATGCCCTGCCTTCAAGCAGTTTCTTGAATGTATTGTCTATCCTCTGGTCTGCGCATTCTCTGTCTGTCTTTAGAGCTTTTCCTCAGCATGGATGATCACTCATGGGTTTGCTTCTCAAACACCTCCCCTCACACTGACAATGGAGCAACCCAGGCACACCAGAAGGAATGGGAGACGAGGTGTCAGAGGGATTCAACGATGGGATGAAGTGAGTCGGGTCCCTAGAAGGCTGGGAAGGCAAGGGGTGCCCTTGCAAACGTTCACACTCCCTGCGTCCGTTTCTGTTGCTGCGACAAAGACCCGAATAAAATCAGCTTTGGGAAGAAAGGACTTGTTTGGCTTACAATCACAGTTCACTATTTTAGGGAAACCAAGGCAGGAACTCAAGCAACCAGGTACACCATATCCACAGTCAAGAGCAATGAAAGAATAAACAAGTCCTTGCTGGCTTGCTGCTCATTTTTCCAGTAAGACCCAGCCAATGGATGTTCCTAATCAATTAACAATCAAGACAGATCCCAGAAGACTTGCCCACAGGTCAACCTGATCACAGTAATGGCTCCCTGGGACTTCAACCAGCACAGCTGGGGTTTGGCCCACAAATCTGCGATTTAATAAAGACTATGAGAAATTTAATATAAATTGACCCTGACCCATGCTTTAAGAGATATTGCCTCCTATGGACTGCTTTGAAATCCAAATTCATCTGCTGAGAGTCGAACCCCCAGGATCTCCAAGACCATTGAGAGATGACAGAGTCTTTAAGAGATAATGACAGTCAAATGAGGCTGTGTGGGTGGGACCTCATCCAGGATGCTGCCAGCTTTGTCAGAGGAAGACAAAAGCACAGACGAGCAGGCACCAGAAGAAGACTTTCTGGGGGCACAAGTACTTGAGGGCACGAGTACCACTCCTCAGCGGAGGAGAAAGATGCCAGGAGACACGAACCTTGGAAACATCTTCATCTTGGATTGTAGCTTCCAGAGCTACTTGGAAATAAATTCCAGTTGTATAAGTTACCAAGTTCACAGTTTAGCATTTTGTTACAGCTGCCCCAGTAAGTCAACTTACTACCTTAGGATCCCGGGACAACAAAAGATGATGTAACTACCTTCAACAATGGCAGTGGGTCCTAAAAACCTACAGTAAGGGCCTGGGGATGCAAGTGTGAGTCAAGAGAATGTGTTCCCGCCCAGTGACACATGGTCTCTGATGACAGAAAAGGGGATTCTTGAGAGAAAGTTGTGAGTCATTTGAGGCAAAGTGCAGAGAACATTCTGGACATTCTAAGGACCGGCCGATAACTTCACGAAAATGAGAATCTGTAGACGATTTTAAAGATCTAACCAAGATGTCTGGTGGAAGAGACAAGTACAGAAACAGCAAGAAAGTTCTGAAAGCTGTAAAACAGCAGAAAATTGGGGCATCCTTAGCGTGGTGGTTTTCAGTGTGGTTACCTGGGGTCAGTGCTGATCATCTGAAAATTAGCTGAATAAGTGTGGTGGTGGCTTGAAAGAAGAAGGTCCCCAAATAAAGTGGCACTATTAGGAGGTGTGGCCTTGTTGGAGGAAGTGTGACTTTGTGGGGGCAGGCTTTGAGGCCCTTTGCTCAAGCTTCCCTCAGTGTGACTTCAGTTGGTTTCCTGATGCCTGCAAGATGTAGGACTCTCAGCTCCAGCACCACATCTGCCTGCATGCTGCCATGCTCCTCATCCTGATGATAATGAATCAAACCTCTGAAACTGTAAGTGAGCCATCCCAATTAGATGCTTGCTTTATAAGAGTTGCATTGGTCATGGTGACTCTTTACAGCAATACCAACCCTAACTAAGACAGGCATGCCCTGGGGTCCTAATGCAGACCCGCTGAATTGGAAATTCTCTCCCAAAGCCCAGCAATGTGCGCTTCAACAAGTCCTCTATGCAATAAGGCACTCTGAGAAAGCCGGTCAGAGCTGTGAGTTGAGAAGTTTTGAGAGACACCCCCTCCTCTAAAACGCTCAGGGATGAAAGTGCTCGGTAACTCCCGGAGAAGAGACCGAGGAACTGAGATTGTGAGAGCTCGTTTGAAGGACTCAGAGAGTGACCAGGTCCCAGGACCCTCTCCCTGAGGCCTGCAGGCACAGTGCTGGCACAAACACACAGTTGAGGCAAGAACAGATGTATTTCTGCCTCGATGAACTCTGCATTATATGAAGCTTCCATCGGATGGATCAGTTGATGTCATCTTATGTAAGGAGAGATGATAGTTTTGTTTCCAAAACAAATATCATTGAATATACAAAAGTAGGGGTAACATCTCAGGATAAATAGTCATTGAACTAATAAGTGGAAGGCCTGGTCTGGGACTGATATCTATAACCAACTGTTCTCAGTTCTACTTTGGGCTATTGCTAGGTCTTTTGAACATAAAAATTTGTGGTTAGTGTGTCATAAAAAAAAATCAGATCCAGCCTTACTTCATCCTTACTGTGTGGAGAGAATTCATCAAATTTCACAATTTGAAAGATCAAGAAGTTATTCCTTTTAGTTTCAAGAAGGCCCTGGGTAACTGTTGTTTAGTGCGCACTCTTGTCTCTTGTGGCCCAACTTGAAGACCTATCCATCTCCTTTCCCCTATATCATACTCATCAGAGGAGAGTTCCATAGCCTGGAACGGATCCTTCCAGTCAGTCTTCAGTCTGGGACCTAACTAGTCCTCTGCAGCGTTCAGAGAGGGTGGACAGTGCACAGCAGACATGGACCTAACTAGTCCACTGCATCATTCAGAGAGGGTGAATGATGCACAGCAGACATGAGGCTGGGACCTAACTAGTCCTCTGCAGCGTTCAGAGAGGGTGGACAGTGCACAGCAGACATGAGGCTGGGACCTAACTAGTCCTCTGCAGCATTCAGAGAGGGTGGACAGTGCACAGCAGACACGACCTAACTAGTCCTCTGCAGCATTCAGAGAGGGTGGACAGTGCACAGCAGACACGACCTAACTAGTCCTCTGCAGCATTCAGAGAGGGTGGACAGTGCACAGCAGACACGACCTAACTAGTCCTCTGCAGCATTCAGAGAGGGTGGACAGTGCACAGCAGACACGACCTAACTAGTCCTCTGCAGCATTCAGAGAGGGTGGACAGTGCACAGCAGACACGACCTAACTAGTCCTCTGCAGCATTCAGAGAGGGTGGACAGTGCACAGCAGACACGACCTAACTAGTCCTCTGCAGCATTCAGAGAGGGTGGACAGTGCACAGCAGACAAGCTCTCCAGGCCCCCACAGGAAGCAAAGCCCCACCACCTCCCCAGGACAGCAAGCAGCTGCACACTTACTCCCCATTATCCTGCGCACGGTCGGGCCTTCTGCAGTCATTTCCCTCACGATCTCGTTGTCATCCTCATTGGCGTCCAGCCAGCGATTGCAGTTGAAGTTATACTTATCCTTATTCAGGGTATTCATCAGGGTCATCTACAATGAGGAAGTCTTGAGGTAGGCAGGGGGGCCTACCAGGGATTCCCACCCATGGCCTGGAATCCTCATTCTATGGTCTCATTTTTTTTTAAGTTTTGTGCTTTCTCATTATTACTGTATTTTATTTTGGTTTTATAAGACAGTGTTTCTCTGTGTAATCCTGCAACTTGCTTTGTAGATCAGGCTGGTCTCAAACTCAGCCTGCATCTGCATCTCGCCCCCTCCCCAAGTGCTGGGATTAAAAGTGTACACCACCACGTCTCGTCTGCTATCTCTTCTTAGGCAAGGCCAAGCCATCTCCTCACTATGACTCTTGGGGAAGGCAGATGATCAACCTTCCCTTTCTTTTCCTGGTCTCTTAGAAGCCTATGCTCACCTAGCTCCTAGATGATGGGACAGGATGCAAACCCATGGACACGGGAGCAGCGTCTCTCGCCGTTTACTTTGGAAGACCTCTCCCTAACTGTTCCCAAACCCCATGGTCCATGTCTACTCTTCCCACCTCCAATCCTAACAAACACAGAGGCAAATATATGACATGATCGTGAAGGAGGGTGGCTCTGGCCGCTCCTGCCCCCACCCCAGGTACACCTTACCTTTTCTAAATGCCAGCCAGAGCCAGGGTTCTGCCTATCATGCCACACCCGAATTTTATAAAACCTGCCAAGATCTGGGAGCTCCATCTACAAAGAGAAATTAAAAGGTCTGTGCAGATATAGTCATGGAAATGCATCTGTCCTCATAGCTGACCACAGGCAGGTGGGTGCTCCTTTGGGCTGCTTTTTCCCAGTAAGGGTGGGTTTGCTTTTAAACATATTCAAACATTCCATTCTCTCATGCTCCTGGTAGCCAGAGGCTCATGGGACCAAGACAGCTATGTGAAACTAGCGTTCGGTCTGGGCTGGCAAAACTGAACAAAAATAACTGACCCACAGTGGGATCCAGCCAAGAGATCTTCCAGGAACAAAATTCATATGGCAGCCCTGCAAATTAGCACAGGGCCACAGCCCCAGGAGTCCACTGGGCACCGAGACAGACAAAAAGATCAATACAGCAGCGGTGCCCTTTCCCCGGGGGCCCGAGTCTGGCAGAGAAGACAAATACATAAAGACCAATGAACTTAGGGATGGAATAGAGGTATCAGTGGGGTGCTCCAAGAGGAGAGCAGCAAATTACAGATGCTTCTCCCCAAAGGTCGGCGCAGCACTTCTGAGGGCAAAGACTTGCTCTGTGTATATACCACAAAGTTCAAAGCTGGATTTTCTTTCAAATGCTCCAAAATTTATGTTTCCCCTTAAAAGTTGATCCTTATGCTTGAATGCAGACAGGTTGAGCAATCAAACTGTGCTCCAAGCCCCTGAGCCCACAATTCCCCTGTTTGCCCCACTCCTGATTGCTCCAAGCATTTCATACTTGCTCTGCCCCCCTCCCAGGCCTCATCCAAGACCATTTCAGATGGAAGGGCCAGATATAAATTATATGACTTTCAATAAATTGCCTATAAGGCATCAAATTTGTCACTGCTATGGGAGCCCAACGTCTCCAGTGCACTTTTTTGTCTTTAAACTTGATTCGAAGCCAGGTGTAGAAAACTGGAATCCTCATGCCCCGCACCTCTCCCTCTTCTTACTGTGCCCCTCCCCGTCCACCACTTCCTACCCTAAACTTCTCGATGATGCCCGGTTTGAACCATTTGTTGTTGGGATTCAGGAGGATCTCATCTGTCCGCCCCTTCTGCCCATAAATCTGGATGAAGATGGGAGAGTTGGTGCCGGCTTTCTTCAGATCAGTTGTCCAGACCCAAAGGGACCAAGGAAATTCTATAACAAAGACCAAGGCACCTCAGGAACTCCAAGGGCCAGAGAAGAAGGGGGGGCAATCAAGTGATTGGGACTGGAGTTGATACACAATTGTGTCCGTTCTTAGAACCCATTAAGCAAGTGGTGAATATGAAGGCACCTTAGTGTCTTATTAATGCCTAAAGGCTTACTGCATTTTAGTAGTGGGGGAGAGTTGACTCTGCCATGCTGTAACTAGTGATGAATCACTCTGCTTAGCCCTGTGTCCATGACAGCAGCTCCTTCAGCTTAGGGATGCTGGAGTCATGTCCGCAACAGCACAAGGCCTATACTGTGTAGAGCTGAGCTTCTCTCTGAGAGACCCCCAGATTCTGGGCCCCTCACACTTACTTTTCAGCCGCTTCTTCCTCAGAGACACCATTTCATAGAGCTGCCTCTCGATCAGCCCGTCGGCCTTCTTCTCGTCCAGCCAGTTGCTGCAGGGGAACGTCTGCTGGATGCCAGTGAAGGGGCACAGGATCACCACCTGGGAAGACGGACAGCAAGTCTCCCGTGTCAGGCCCACTGACGGGACCCCCTCGCAATGCTTAGCGGCCTCTGCAGTACCCAGTGCACAGGCGTCTGTCTGTGTAGGACCTTCAGAGGAACATGCTTTTCCCACTGCCTTTCTCACCAAGTCAATAGAGTGCACCTCTTTCAAGACTTGTTTTTTTTCCCGCAGATAAAAAGTACTTTTTAAATTATTTTAAAGAGAAGTCTTCCGCAGTAGCTGTCATCTGTTCCCCAATTCACTAGCTCAAGTCCCAGACCTTTTCTTCTATTTCATCCTCTTCGGACAACACATTTCTTCGTGTGCATCATAAAAATCTGTGAATCTGAACTAAATGGCTTCTACCACCCAATGAATTTTTGTAGGGAAAAAAGGTGAAGCACATAAAAACTTATCAGTTCATATCTCAAATATAATAAGGAGCCAAGTGCCTTCCCCTAGACTTACTTCCACTGGATCCTGTCTCCTCCCATCTACCCTGGGAAACAGGAGTGAGTTTGGTTTAATTTGTCCAGCGGAAATGGTACAAATACACAAAATGAAGACAGCGAGCGTTTTATCGGTGCAAAACTAGACTGAATAAAAGTTTGGGAGAGAGTAGAAAGCACAGGGGAGTCGGGGTTTTATTTGCTTTGTTTTGGAGAGCATTGATTCTACTTTCAAAGGGAAAACAAAAACAAAGCTTCATTTCCCACTGAAAGCAAATCATTGCTTCCCAAACTTCCTTAAGGACAAGAACTGTCAAGTTAAGTCCTGGTGGCACTGGCCTGTGATCTCAGTTGCTGGAGAGTTTCCCTGGGCTATAGGGTGAGTGCAAGGCCTCACACACAGAAAGAGATACAGGGAGAGCCAGAGCCAGAGGGATGGGGAGGAGGAGGAGGAAGGGAGGGAGGAAGAAGAAAAGGACTGAGGATACAGCTCACTGGCAGAGCACTGCATAGCTTGTTACACGCATACACAGTTCCCTATGTCCTCACCTAAATGTAGAAAACTATCCAGAATCTAGGAAAATCTGGCTCAGTAATCTGGATCGAAGTTCAGGAATACTATTATCAAGAATTCAGGGGATTCTCAAGATGTACATTTATGTGTTAGTGTTTTCCTGCATGCATTGACGTGTATCAAACAACTGCAATGCCTGTGGAGGCCAGGGGTGCATCAGAATCCCTGGAAGTGAAGTTACAGACAGTTGTAAGTCTTCATGCAGGTGTTGGGAACCAAACCGAATCCAGGCATACTGCAAGAGCAGTGAGTGCTAACTGCTGAGCCTTCTCTCCAGCCCGGGAACTTTATTGTAGTTTTGTAAATCCTTCAATAAACGTAGCTAAAATATTTTGATATATGTCTGGAAAAAAATCTACCTCATAAAAATAGATATATTCTAAAATTATCGTTAATTGTTTCATAAGCCAAGGGGAAACACCACCAGCAATCATGTTGTCTATAACCAGTAGGTAAGCACCTATGGTAGCCAATGCTGTATTTGGGGACAGCCCCACTCCCCTAAGCCCCTACTAACAAGACAAAAAAGATGGACGTGATCTTGTACAAGGGATCATGTGCTCTTTAACTAGCTGGTTTAAGAGCTAGGAAAATTTAGAAAATAAGACTGTTGTGATCAGAGCCCTCTAGAGAAACAGAACTTAGGGGATGAATATGTGTGTGTGTGTGTGTGTGTGTGTGTGTGTGTGTGTGTGTACATACATGTGTGCACACACACATATAAATGGGATTTAAGAGTGGCATACAGGCTTCATCCAGTCCAACAATGCCTGTCTACCAATCAACAGGAAGTCCAAGAATCCAGTAGTTTCTCATCTCATGAGGCTGGATGTCTCAACTGTTCTTCAGTATGCACTGGAATCCCGAAGAGGCAGGCTCTAATGCCAGCAAAAGAAAGGATCTGCTAGCCAGAGTGAAGACAAGCAGATAAAGAGAAAATAGCTTCCTTCTTCCTTGTCCTTTATAAAGGCTGCTACCAGAAGGTGTGGCCTAGATTTGATTTAGGATGGGTCTTCCTACCTCAAATGATCCAAGTAACTAAAAAAATCCCTCCCAGGTGTGCCCAGGGGCTCAGGTTTTGAGTTAATTCCAGAGGTAGTTGACAACTGAAGGCAGACATCACGGGGATGCAGGGCAGAGTCTGTACATCAAGGTTGAAGAAGATGCATTTGAACCCAAGAATACTCACCCGTTGGCTCCTTACCTTCTCGCAGTACCAGCCTCGGTTGACACCCACATTGCCATGCCCGATGGAGACCCGGCTCAGGGGGCTAAGAAGGACAGCCAGGTCGATGTGGAAGATGTCCGTGCGGCCCCTGTCAAACACACCGCCCTCCAGGAAGATCTTCCCACTGTTCTTATTCCCTCTGGCTCCATACATGACCAAGTAGATTTTCGATTTGGTTCCAGCTCCACGGATATCCCCAGTGAAGACAGTGACAATATAGGTTATGGCTGGCGTGGAGAGAGAGGTAGAGATGGTTCAAAGCAGACCACGTCAGCACACTCCCATCTCCATCTTGGCTACGGTACTTCCCTGCCACACACACCCGTGCTCCCTCATGTTCTACGAACTCAGACCACATCCAGGGCCCCTTGCAACCTCATTGTGTTTTCCAGTGTTGAGTGTTAGTATGTATGAGTTCAGGGAGGGACTGCATCTATTATTTTAGGAACCTGTCAGCCCTGATTATGAGAAACAAAGAGAAGAAGGAAGTTGAGTGTCTAAGAATAGCACATATTATTGATGTTAATTACTGTGTGTGCATTATTAATAGCTGCTAGATAAATTTTGTTATGTGTAATCTAATTATTATAGTCAAGTCCATTGATGGAGATTTATATCGGGCCCATCTGGTTCTTTTAGCTTGCTCTTCCGTTAAAAAACACAACTTTTGAGAGTGGGCACTGACATCTCCCTTCCCTCCTGGGCTGAGGAAGAGTGAGGGAGCACTACAAGTTGGGTCACCCGGCATTCTGATCAGTCAGGAGGCATCGTGAGCCCTTGGGATTAGGCAGCAGAACCACCGAGGGCTACGTAAACTCCCAAATAGGGGAAAAAGGAAAAAGAGAGATCACCCGCGTTTGCACCAGAAATTCTGTTTTCTTTGTTCTGAAACCCTGGGACAGAAGGAAAAGAGTGCCAGCAAACGTGGCAGGGAGAGGAGAGGGGACAGACACGCAGATGAAGATGTCGGGAAGAGCAGAAGGTATGGGTGTTAGGGTGAGTCATGGGCGGGGTGATCACGGGCAGGCGCAGCAGGGGGAGACGGAAGGGCTGCAAAGTGGCGGGAACTGCGTTGAAGAGCCTCTAGATGGGCCACCCGGAGCCAATCTGTGTTGCGCTCTACGTGTTCCATTCCACAACCCTGGCTGTGTCTCCAGTCAAAGGGAGGGACGGACTTCAGCAGGTGTGTAAAGCACACACGAGTTTTCTAGAACCCCAAGGATCATATCAGATGGGCTGAGGGATGGAGGTGCTCTGTCGTCAACCAGCTATGTGAGCATGGACAGCTTCATTAACTTCAATACGCCTCAGTTTTCTCATCCGTGAGTTGGGAACAAGACAATGCCTACGCCTACACTGTAGGTGGCTCTAAGGATTATAGGAAATGTAACAGGATCCAAATTCCCCTTCTTTCTTCCTCTTTTGGTTCCTTCTACCCTTAGCTAGTAATGCCTAGGGCTATTACCCTGTCTCTTCTCATAGCAACAGCCTCGGCTGCAACCCAAAAAACCAGACCATTTTCTGGGGCAGCAAAGATGCCATCTTCAAAGCCAGCTGGCTCCCACCTGACCAACCACAGTCATCAGCCCACAGATGTGACTCCGACACTGACTGTCAAAGACAGAACATCCAGCCGGGCCTCGCTGCTCTCCAGCCTACCTGTGGTCTCAGCTCCGCCCACTAAGATGTCTCTTTGGATTTTGCCATCATCTTCATCCAGCGCCAGCCAGCGGTTCAGGGGGAAATCATATTTCCTTTTGTTCCCAAAATCTTCAATGATAATCTGAGAAGGAGAGAAGAGGAAAGAATGTGCTTAAGTGTCCTTGGGGGCACACCTGGTCGTCTCCCAGCCCATCCAGGCGTTGGAGTATACTCTAAGATGCTCTTGAGTCTCCTCACGCCTCAAGGAGAGCGGCTCACAGAGCACAGCTGCTACCAGGAAATCCACATACAGCCATCCAGGGATGATTGACAGCCACCCCTCCTTGAATCTCAGCCACTAATCCTCCACTGCTTGGAGGCATTCTAGAAAAATTGAAGCAAGAAGTATATGGGGTATGCTCGGGGAGCTGGGATGAAAGAACTGGAGGCGGGGATTTGAAAACTGACACATGAGATGTTGGCTTCCTCCCGGCTGAAGGTTGGACTTCCGACCTTATTGTTGAGAAGCAGAGTCTATGCAAGGGGGAAACTGAGGACTGAAACCAGGCCCAAGGAATCCTAGGACCTGGCGGCCACATCAGAAAGCATCAGCAGCTGCCAGGGAGGCAAATGCAGGTGGCCATAATTGAAACCTCCCCAGCAAAACAACCATAAACTGGGTTGGTAACGTCTTGTCTTCTAGAACATACTAAAGAGCTGGAAGTACCTTCCAAAATGTGCCTCTGGACCCTGCTATAAAGTAAGACAGGAAAGACAGACATATTCTATGATGAACGGTGAAAGCATTAGCATAGGGGTTGGTTGGTTTGTTTGGGGATGCGGGTGTGTGTGCTCACACGTGTGCACATGCGTGTGCCCACACACATGTTAAAAGCAAGAGCCATTATCTGGAAGGAATATTCTCCATCTACCAACAAACCCATAAGGAAAGCAGATCTTCTGAGAGCCAAGAGGGAACCAGGCTGATGAGTCCTTGCAGGGGAGACTAAGTGCAGAGAAGGGGCCTATTCATGGTGAAGTCAGCTGTGTTCTGTGGCTGCGGAGACACACCTTACCAGGCAAGACTTCCCGGTGTGAAGGCTAAAAATGATAAGACACCCCTAAAATGGAGAGGAAAGGAGGAAACGGCCAAACAGGGGCAATTTCTTGTTTATCCTTTCTAGATGGGCCAGAGATGCCTCAGACGATCCTGGGCTACACAGCCCTCACTTCCTCCCAGGCAGGCTCAGGACACCTGAATGACGTAAGGGCGTGGCCTTGAAGCCAGCATGTTTAGGTCAATACGGGGTGTCTTCTGCGACAAATGCTTTCACTTAGTCCCGGAATAACTTCCATCATTGTTATATAGCCCGATGGAGCTGGATTCTGCTTTGTACAGATGAGGGGAACCACACACACACACTCACACACACACACACTCACACACACACTCACACACACACACACTCACACACACACACTCACACACACACACACACTCACACACACACACACTCACACACACACACACACACACACACACACACACACACACACACGGAGCAATTAGGAGAGTCAGGAGCTTCGTGATAGAACCTTGAAGGATGTTAGGCCTTGACTGGAGAAGATGGGTGAACTAGGATTCTAGAATGTTTTTAACTTTTTATTTATTTTACATACCAACCGCAGTTTCCCCTCCGTCCTCTCCTCTAGTTCCCTCCCCCTCCCACCTCCTTCCTATCCGTACCCACATCCACTCCTGAGAAAGGGTAAGGCCTCCCGTGGATTCTAGAAGCTTTAACAAGGCCAGTCTTGGAGGCCTCTAGGAGGGCAGCATGGACGGCCAGTGGACTTAAACAACAGAGTAGAGGCAGCAAATCTAGAGTGTGGAAAGTTAGGCTCAGATTCAGGCCTCTGAAAGCCAGGCGCTCCCCTCCCAGGCCTCAGGGACTGCGGTCCAGCAGCTGGACCTACCTTGGACAGGAACCAGCCTGCAGACCCCCCCTTGTTGTTGTGGCCCACATTGATCTTCATCAGCTGCCCCAAATCCGGGGCGTCCAGCATGAACTTGTCTTCAGCTCCCTTTTCAAAGTTGTCCTTTTCATTTTCCAGCCTACGCTCTCCTGAGTGCACAGAAACAGGAAAGTTACCAGAGGGGAGGGGGAGATGGGGAACAGAAGAGAAGAAAGAAGACCTGGAGGCCTTAATGGTCCACCCACTGAAAGAGCTCTTACAAAGTCAAGGGCGGCTCCCTACTGCGATCTAACGGTTCCTAACATCCTTCCGGCTTCTGGCAAAGCCAGTTTTCCTCCTGTGTGACGTGTGCCTGGGTCTCATAACTGGGTTTCTCATTGCTGCCTTTGCCCCTGTGAACCAAACTGCACCCCTATCCTAAGACTTGAGGTCCCATTACGTGTTCTAAACTAGAGCAGTGAGCGTAGGCATAGGGGCTGCTGCTGCTGTTGCTGGGCTTCTGGGCGCATTTGCTCACCCCTGTCCTGGACACCATGCCAGCAACTCTCAGCAGACACCGTATATGTCTGACACGGATCTTTATCTCTTACACCCCGCTAGGATCCAACAAGGATGCACTATTAGCGTGGTCCTCAAATGAAGAAACAAAGGTTTAGAAATGAGACAATGTGTCCAAAGTCATGTGGGCAATGAACACTGAGCTTAGCATCCGGTTCTAAGCTGTTTCTCTGCTTTACCGTTCTCTGCTGTCACATTCGGGTGACCACGAGCACACATGTTAGGCTTTCTCATTCCACCAAAGTGCCAGCTTTTTGCTTAAATCTTTCCATGGTCTCTCGTTTCTAAATTTACATTTTGGCATCCAGAAATATAAAAAATAATTTCCAGTATTCGGGTACTCACCACCCAGATGCGAGAGGTGTAGCAATTGCTAACTTTTGTCTAGTTTGCTCCAGATGTTTATTTAGCCCCCCTTCTTTCCAAAAGATTTATTTTTTATTTTATGTGTGTGAGTGTTTTGGCCTGCATGTATGTAAGTTCACTATGTGTGTGGCTGGTGCCCAAGGGAGCCACAGAGGGTTCTAGAGCCCATGGAGCTGGAGTCACGGAGGGTTGTAAGCAGCTATGTGGGTGCTGGAACAGAATTCAGGTCCTCTAAAAGAGCAGCAAGTTCTGTGAAGGCCCGAGCCAATTCTCCAATACCTACAAACCCATGTGTGAGGCTTCGCTGCTCATCTCTCCCTCCTACTCCCCCATCTTGGTGTGTACTGTCCCTGAATCATTAGCATCTATACACATCTCTAAGAGACACGGGCCACATGTGGCCATTTCTGATTTCTGCATGAATGAGGGCAGGGTACACATCCCACCACCGTGAGGCCTCATCTTCACAGTGAGGCCGACAAGAGTGTCTGCATCACCGGGTGCGTGTGAGTGAGACCTGCTGCGTTCTCACACATCGAGCAGCCCGGGAACACAGCACGCACCGCGACAATGCCACCACGGCTAGGACTGCCGCCGTTCCTCTGCTCTCAGCACCGCAGGTCTCCGTGGAATCTCATTTTCTCAGTTACCAGCAGGCTGCTGCAAGTGCCCCCTGGACGACCCAGGGCTGGTGACAGTGTGTTCATTAACCAATCCTACCAGAGCCGCGTGACAAAAGAGCCATTCTGCTCTCCTCTCCCGGCAGACATCTGAGTCCTTCCTCACTTGATCATTGCAAAGCTTTGTGCCCTCCTCTGCACACTGGTAAAGACCGTGCTGCGCACACACGTGCAGAGATGGTTGTTGATCTGCTGTATGTTCGTCTTTAGTGTGTCAGACAGCACCGCTCCCCAAAAGGCTTTCAGGGTGTTAATTCCCACCAGCAACATATGGGGATTTCCAACGCCCGTAATCACCATTAACATCTGTAGTTTAAGATTTCTATTCTGTGTAGAATGGTATCTCACTGTGGCTTTAATTTGCATTTCCTTACTTTGTTGAGAGATTGACTATATAATACATGTACATATAGAGTCTGTGTCATTTAGGCAGTGTGTCTCAGTCTTTTTTATTCTCATATCTTCTGTTCCATTTTTTTAAAAAAACTGTTGTGTTATTTTCTTTGACATGCGTGTGCACATGCCTGTGTGTGTGCGTGCATGCGAGTACATGTGTAAATATATGTGTGATTTTGGTAAATTCCTTATTAAATTTCATCCTTAAGTTAAGGCTGACATTAAAAATTAAGATCTTAAAATTTCTTTCAAAAATTCTGATAATTTTTTCACACTTAAGTCTTTAGCCCATCTGGAAGTTATTTTCATGCATTGTGAAAGATAAGAATCTGATTTCATCTTTTCTCGGGTGGCTAGACAATTGTTCGAACACCAGTAATTAAGCATCTTATCTTTGCCCTCAGATGTATAATCTATGACGCTATCATTCTATGTATTCTAGGTTCTTTATTCTGCTCCATCGGGCTATTTTATTTGTCCTTCTTCTCCCATCACACTGTTTTGGTTTTTAAAGCTCTATGACTGGGCTGGAGAGATGGTTCAGTTCCCAAGGCCATTGTTACGAAGCTGAACAACCTGGGTTAGAACCCTGGGACCTGCGTGATGGTAAGAGAACGGGCTCACAAAGTGTCCTCCCACCTCCCACGTGCCAGGGAACAGGTGTCTCTCACACGTACATTAAACAGGTTGAATAAACGTAGCTTAGGTCTTTGTTTCTGACAGGGCAAAGATCTGCCATCATTGCTCTCACTCACACCATTTCTGTTCCACGAGTCACATCTGTCTGTTTGTATGCGGACAGAGCCACACACTCTGGCTCGTACGCGTGTGCATGCAGAGGGCAGAGGACAGCCTGCAGGAGTCACTTCTCTCTGTCTGCCCTGTGGTCCAGGACTAGAGCTCACGCTGTCCCATTTGCCAGCAAGGACTTCACCAGCCCGCTCATGCTGTTTTTATTTTTTTCAAAGTTATCGTGGCGATATTTAGATATTTATTGTTCTATATTTTAATAGTAGCCTGAGCTTTGGATGTTTGCTTTTAGGAATTTGACTGCAGTAGCCTTGCAGAACCGGGAAACATGGCATCTTAGCGAGTTTGGGTCCTTTCTCGTTATGAACACATCTCTTCATTAACTTGTATATTCTTGCACATCTTTCAAAAACCTGTACTTTCCCGAAAGCCCTCCCCCTTCAGAGTCATTCTTATGTACTAGTTTCTGATGTAAATAGCATGCTTTTACACTGAATATTTAAATTGTTTGTTGTTTTAGTAATTTTCCTTATTAAATTTTAATCTGCTATCTTTAGCAAACTTTGATTTTTGTTGATTCTGATGATTTTTTTAACCTATATACATCTTCCCGGATTTTGGTTGCTTATGCAAATGAAAGCTTGTTAGTGGCTTCTTGTACCACATACCCATAATCCTGGCATTCAGGAGGCTGAGGCAGGAGCTCAGAAGGCTTAGACAGAGAAAGAGAGGAGGGAAGACAGAGGGAAGAGGAGAAGCAAGACAATGGAGAGAAGAACAAAGGGAAGGGGAGAGGGGGGAGGGGAGAGAAGGATGGGAGGGGAGAATGAGTCTTTGCTTTCATCTTCAATTGTTGTAGCCTGCCTTCCTTTCTCCCTCCCTCCCTCCCTCCCTCCCTCCCTCCCTCCCTCCCTTCCTTCCTTCCTTCCTTCCTTCCTTCCTTCTTTCCTTCCTTTCCAGGCTGGCCTCAAACTCAAAGATCCACCTGCCTCTGTCTTCAAGGTGCTGGGATTAAAGGTGTGCACCACCACTCAGCCAAGCTTTTATTTCTTTATCATGTCTTCCCCCCCCCCCCTCTTGCTTTAGGCCTTCTAGTATTGTGATGAATACAAATAATAATTAACTCAAATATATCTAAGATAATTCTATTTTTCTTTTTAAATATCTGCTATAATAAAATCAATGAACAGGTTGCCTAATGTTAAATTACTGTTGACTTCTTATCCACATGTTTATTTACAAATTTAGTGTGCCAATATTTTATTTGGAATGGGGGGGAGGTTCTTTCATAAATGAATATAAACTATTGATTTCTCTTTTAATTTTACCTGCCTGATATTGTCATCAAAATTGATAAAATGAACTAGATGAATGATCTCTTTTTCTTTAAAATTATTTATTGAGGATGGATAGTAACTATTTCTTAATTATTTGGTAGATTTTTACATAAACAATTTGTGGCTCTGGAGTCCTGAGTAATTTTTAATGGATACTCTCATTTTTTAGTGGTTAAAATTGGCTTCTGCAAGTCTTTGAGACAATCAAACCTTATAGGATGCTGAGTTGAAGGTCCAGGCTAGGACATGTGGTGACGTTCACAGGGCACAGACCCCAGATTTACCCAGAATACTTCATGTTGCCTGTTTCATCCCCAAATTTCTCCTCTCATATATTTATGCTGGATTTTTTCTTTATTTTTATATAATATGAGAATATCTTTTTTGAAAGGGAATCGTGTTAATAGCTCAGCTTGACCTCAAACCCCTGCTCTCCTGTACCTTCTCCAAAGTGCTGGGGTTATCAGCGTGCCCAGCAAGACTGTCTACCCTTCCCAGATTCTCCCGTGATGACCAATAAACCTACATCTGTTGCCAGGCATGTGTTCTCATTGCTTTGCTTCCATCCACTGAGAGTTTGGATCTTTATTCTCTTTTATTCATTCTTTTCACTTATAGATTATGCATTCCAACTTTTGGTGTTCACGGTATAATTTTAATATTCACACTTAGCTTAATGAAGTCTACAGTTCCCAGCTTAACTTCTCTGGGGATGGGGAGATGGGTAATGGGCAAAATCTTCATAATGCTCTGTCCAATTTCCTTCTCAAATATCAATCTTAAATGTCTTAGGTAGACACTCCTCTTGTCCCTTGTGTTAGTCACTGTTATCTTTTATGGTATATAAATAAATATGTTATATTTTATGCTTACTTAGGTTTGTTACATAGCTATCAATATTTTGTTCACTTGTGTGTATGTGTGAAAGAGAGATGGAGGTCTTCCTACACATGTAAGCTAGGCTGGTCTTGAACTCAATATGTAGCCCAGGCTACCCTCAAACACCTGTTTCCATTGCTTCAGTCTCCCGAGTGCTGGAACTTACAGTTATGAGTCACCACGTCCAACGGTACCTACTAGTGGCTGTTTAAGCCTGAGTGTAGAGCACATACGTCCCATTTCTCTTTGCTAGAATAAACAGTTAATCTTCCCCCTCGCCTGGAATGATAGCTTCTCTGGTATGGAATTACTGGTTGACATACATCCTGGCTGAGAATACCGGAGCTGTGATTATATGAATTTATAACCTCTGTTGTCGACTGTAAGTTTTCCATCCGTCTACGTGGTATTTTTATAGAAAGTGACCTGCCAAATCTACTTCCTCTAAGATCTTTCTCTTTGCTTTTCTTTTTACACGGTGATGTAGATTCCATCATAGATTTTATTCAATGAGTCATTTACCCGTTTTAAACTGTCGATTCAGATCTGTTGGAGCTTTCAAAAAAAAAACCTTCAGCCATTAGCTCTTTGAAAATCTCCTCTCGCCTGTGACCTGTATCCTCTGTTTCTAGAACGCCTACTCAACCTCCATCAGACCTCCCTCCCTCCCCTGCTCTCATGGCTCCTCCTGCCTCCTTCCCAACCCTGTCTCTCCGTGCACCATCTGAGGGTTTTGCTCATATACTTACAGTTAAATCTCTCCTCAGCATCTGTAATGGCATTGTTTAACTCACCTGCAAAGATGCTTATCTTTACGAACCGTGTTTTCATTTCCTGTGGGTTTGTTTATTTTTCCTAATGCGTTGTCTTTGATGGTGCTGTACCTTCCTCAGTTCTTTCTTTCACGCGGTTAATAGCTTTAAAATACCTTAAGTTATAGGCTAGCCCACATCACTCCATTATCCGAAACCCCTGGGGATTTCATTCTGGTTGCTGTGTGGTTTGCGGCTTCATCATGGTGGATTTGTGTACTTAAGAGTCTTATTGTTTTGGAAAACAAATTCGCTCCAACGCTTTCTCTGTGGGAATCTCATGTAGTCTTAGAAGGGTTTTTGCAGAACACTAATGGAGATTTACTTGCTATGAATCAAGTATTCTAATTTGGTTTTGCTGCTGTTGTTTTGAGACGGGGTCTAATGCAGCCCCAACTGACCTGGAGTTCACTATGTAGGGAAAATTGACCTAGAACTCACAGAGATCAGCCTGCCTCTTCCTCCCAAGTGCTGGGATCAAAGCCGTGTGCCATCATACCCGTTTTGAACCAAATACTCTGTGTGGGAAGAGAAGAGTTCTGAAATCACACGTCTAGTGTGACAGTCGGACCTCAAGTCTCTGTGCAGCATAGGTTTTCAGTGTTGTTTGGTTTCAGTTTTGAGTTCCAACAGGGACGCCATGACTGTGCCAATGAGCTATTGCTCTGCCTTCTCACTGAACCTCTTCCTGTGACTCAGGGGCCCCTGACTTCATGTGTGGTCCTAATTTCAAATCTCCTGCCTCATTCAGGACCTACACCTTCTTTTCTGACCCCCAATGAGCACAAAAACCTGTCTTCTAGATTGATGACTGTGACCCCTCCTCCTTCTCAGGGCTACTGTATCAATCCATAGCTAATACTCAGGTGTTGAGTTTCTCCTTCATGCCTGGCACCTGCAGTGATCTTTTTTCTTCCTTATAAGTTCAGCAATCCATATGAATCCTTTGATGTATTCTACCCCAAATTCACACATCTCTGTAGCTTTTCTGGCTCCTGTGTTACTCTAAGTTGGCAGAAGGGAGAGCAAACCGCTGGTCTCAGCCTGTGACCTGAACTTCTTCCCAGAACCTGCAGCTGTACCTATGTGCAGTTCTGCGTCACCACGCATTCTTCCGTCCCTTAGCCCTACTCTGGGCCATCCTTCTTGACTACACTAAATTAGACTATGCCCCCCTGCAACTCACAGAAGCACAGAGCTTATGGCAATAGAGAAATTAAGTGAGAATAATTCCTGAAGATGGGAAATTTGAGCTTATTCAATTTCAATCCGTCCAAAGCCAGGCATAACTTATTCTGAATATCACACACCACACACACACATACAGAGAGAGAGAGAGACAGAGAGAGACAGAGACAGAGAGACAGAGAGAGAGACAGAGACAGAGAGATTTGAAAATCTATCACACCACTTCCTTCCTTCTCTCTCCCCTTCCATGGGAAAAAGTGTATAGCTCAAGAAAAACAATAAAAAAAGAAAGAAAACCTATGACACATATATACATTTGACCTCACAATACACCCTACTATTCAGGACAAACCATGGCAAATCACAGCACAAGAGAGACACTCAACAGAAGGACCAAAAGGGGAGGGGCTAAAGCTGCCTCCTCGGCCGGGATTATAAAACACAAGCTGCTCTAGGAAGCAGTACTGGGCACGACTTGTGAGGAAATGATTCAGACCGTTACCTGTGTCTCCGTACTCTCCAAAGATATTGATGAAGACATCGGCATCTGTCCCTGCACCCATCACGTCGCCCGTGTACACCTTGATTTCATACTTGTTTCCTGCGAACAAGGACAGAGAAAATCTTGCCTCATTAGGGTCCCGAGAAGAGAAAATTATAGATACATACATAGCTACTGAACCGTCCATCCTTCCCACGGATGTCCAGACGATAGTGACTTCTCATCATTTCTGTCATTATTGTTACTGTCAATTATGGGACAAGAAAGAAGACGCTCAACACTGGCTCCAAAAGGTCAAAACCAGAGCTTCAGAGGGTGGGGTGATCCACGCAGGACGCTCAGCTGTGAACCATGCGTCTCTTGCTTTTGGACTCAAGGTTCTTCTCAATACACACAGTGGCTTCCCCTGCCCTATGTGATGTTAGTCGGCTTCTCTAGAAAGTGCCCGTTTGGATGTATTTTAGGCATTTGTAGGCCATTTCATCTCTGATATAATGACTCAGCCCTGTTGTTCAGGCACAAACTCAACCATATGCGTTAGACCAGAGGTAGGGGAGGAGAGATGGCCATAAAGAAACCTGAAGAACTTTCTGGATGACGGAAACAGTTTGCAGGTGGTAGTGGTTATACAGCTATATATCTTTCCATTGAACTGCACTAAGTTGTCAGGTGTACACTGTACCTCAATGAAGCCCTTTAAAAGTTTAAGCAGCTACAGGCCAGACTACATGAACAAAATGGGCACAACAGTGTCCCAGTAAAGGGTTTTTATTTTTTGATACTTCATTGGAATCTCAGAATTCTGTGTAGCATGAGTATTGATCTTCCTTTGGCTTCAATCATTTATACATGTATCCATCATTCTTTGCCCACACAAAACAGATGACAGCTAAGTTTGGCTCTCCCCCATTCCCTTTCAAGACAGGGTTCCTCTGTATAATAGCCCAAGCTGTTCTGGTACTTGCTTTGTAGACGAGGCTGGCCTCAAACTCACAGAGATCCTCCTGCCTCTGCCTCTCAAGTGCTGGGATTGAATGTGTGTGCCACCACCCTCAACTGTTCCCTGGTCTCTATGTGTGTGTTCGGGTACTCCAGTCCTCAGATGAGAATGGAGATGTCCAGCCACAAAGTGAGCTGTGCCTGCTGGGTAGCAGGCATTTTAACCAATAGCTGAGAAGCCCAGGGTTCTGGAGACTGGGAAGTCTCTTCTCTGTATGGGTGGAGCACGGCCCTGGGTTGGTGATAGGTTGAAGCCAGCTCTCCCTGTTCACCATGCAGGATGCAATGGAAGCTAAGCCTGGAAATACAGTATGAGACATAACGGCAGCACCAGTGCACCCCCACCTTACACACACTGCGCCTCTCATCCCTGGCCTGGCTCAGAGCCCACGGAGAGCAGAGACAGAGAGTGGGGAAAGTTGAATGGGATAAGAAGAGTGACCAGCGTGGAAAAAAAACCTTCCTAGCGACAAACTATGGGGGTTGCTACTCAAGCCAGCTCTAGAATTGGCTGTGATTTGCCCATAGGTATGCTACTTGCAAAAATTCTCCCGAAACTGACTCTGCCCTTTCAGCAGGGTTACCATAAGCCCATCCAGACTGGCACTTCGTGCAAATAAGAATCCCTTCCTCCCTTCCTCAAGACACTCTGGCGCCATCTGTTGGACAATTGTATTGAGCACACAGACCGATATCTGATACATGAAGTGTCTCCTTACAAAGTTGTGTGGTGTTGAATGAGTACATCTTACTTAGCTCACAACCCTACCACGAGGGCAACAGCCTCCCTTCGCTGAAGATCAGTGCAAGTTCCCAACACACAAGGAGCCATTCAGAGCGGGCCTGGAGATAACACATAGCGCCCTCCAAAACCAAGCAAATGCGGCCCAAACTGTGCTGTGGAGCTCGAGTCCGCTTAAAGGACAAGTCGTGGCCTCTTGTCCTGTTCAGTGGACACAAACACATGTCTGGCTTTGCAGTTTCCTCTCTGGAGGCAGAAGTACAAGGACTACCACCCTTCCAACAGGAAATCTGTCCCTGAAGGCCAGCGGAAGCGCCAGCGTGGGCTTCCCGAAAAGGCAGAAGCTGGCAGGCCCTAGCTGCCTAAGCCTGGTGTGCCAGCCGCCCCCACAGCCTCCCCTGCGCTGTCTGGAACAGTCAGCGCACAGCAGCGACATAACACGTCTCCAGAGAGCACCCCGGCGGTGGGGGAAGCTCAGCGATGAGGAGTTGGCACCCCAGATCTTGGTCCACATGTACGTGTGAGAAGCTGGGCATGTCCCTGCCACATGTTGAATACATGCCTGTCCCTGAGCCTTGTGGCTCTGGGAAGGGCTGTCTCACACCAACACCGCTTGAGCCAAGGCTGCAGCTGGGCACGTGAGCAACTTTTTTTTTTTTTTGAGAAATAGCCACAGGTAAACTTTGTCTTCTCTTCCATCCCCGGACCCCGTGTACGCGGACCGCAGCCTCAGTCTTTGGGACTGTGACAGGGCTGGGAAAGCTGGTGGTGTTGCTTCACCCCACAGCCTGTAGCTCACACCAGCTGAGGTGCTAGAAGGGAGAAATCACAGGAGGTGCGGGGGAGGAGATGAAAACGCAGGGGGAGAGATGAGGGGGGTGCGTGGAGGGCTCCCTGGGAGGTAAGAATGTTCTCTCCCAGCCAGACAAGGCTGGCACTACTCCTTCCTGCTCAGGTCAGGGAGACCAGGTGGACCACTGACCACTGGCTTGAAATTCAGCCCAGGGGCCCTACTCCTTCCTGCTCAGGTCAGGGACCAGGTGGACCACTGACCACTGGCTTGAAATTCAGCCCAGGGGCCCGTGTTCCTGGCAGTGAACCTGACTCTGCCCCTCTGGATTGTGCCAGTGTCTCCCACCTCCAGGAGGTCAGGCCATCTCCCCTCACCTACTTGGCCTCCATACCCTGCACAGCCTCTGAGGGGCCTTGGGAACTCCTAGGTTCAGAGACCCCAGGGCTCTTCCTTTGCTTTGTTCCACAGTGTGTTTCTTTATTCTATCCCTCTCTCTCTTCCAGTTTGGCAAACAGGACTAGTGTTTTTGTGTTTTTCTTTAAATGGTCTCTAGGTCACTGCTATTGCAGACAGGCCCAAACAAGGCCCCTTCATACTGAGGACCTTAGAAAGGCCAGTCACAATGTTACCTCAGCCCTCACAACAATGAACCCTGCTACAGCTTGTATGTACCCCCCAGGGACTCTGGGATTTTAACAGTTGGGCCCCAGCTGTTTTGAGGGGTGGTGAATCCTTTTGGACACCGGCCTACCTAGCAGACCCTGGTTGGAATACGTAAGGCTGTATCAGCAGGGTTGGACCGTTGTAACTTGGCTTCGGTTCTGACTTGAGCCACCTCTGGTCCCTGGGCAGCGCCATATGACAAGCAGACGTTTCAGCCTCCCAAAGCCATGGGGCTGCCCACAGCCATGCCTTCCCCGCCATGAGGGACTGTGTCCTCTCAACCATGAGCCCAAATCAATCCTTCCTTCCTTAAGTGGCTTTTGCCAAGTGTTCTGTCACAGACTGAGAACGTAACTCTGTAGGCCAGACAGCGACTGTGCCACCCTCTGATGGGGAGAAAGGCAGTTAAGAAACTGGACCCGGTTCATACTTTAGAAATGGCAAGGCCTAAACTGGATCTCAAGAGATCTGAACCAGAAGGCTCTGGGTTTAATCCCACCGCACCTGGTTGACAATGCATTGTTACGTCACTTGGGAGCGGGAGAGGTGACTTAATGCAGTGTTTGCCTTGCATGCAGAAGGACCTGAGTTTGATCCCCAGAACCCAGTAAAAGAGCTAGGCATGGTGGTATGCGCTTGTAATTTAGGGCTCGGGAGGCAAAAATGGGTGGGTCTCTGGGGTTCACCAGTCAGCTGGCCTAACCTGGCTGTCAAGCACCAGGGCAGTAAGAGACCCTTTGGCGTACACATGAACATGCATCCACATACACATGTACGAGCACAGACATACACACACACACAAATTAAATAAATGGATAAAACACTTGGTCCGTTATAGAAGTCTGTGACCATCATCTGCCCCGTCATTGCCTCTATAAATACACAGTGTATTTTCCCTGTGATAAGCTGGCGTGGCAGACACAGTGTAGAAGCTCCGGCTCCTCACTGCTGTCCCCACCTCAGTCAGCTCACCAGCTCTGCAGAGCTTTCTCGACTTGTCCCTTGGTGGCCGCTTGTCCTTGTCCCCACATCTGCTGCTCTGAGCAAACTTTCACTCATCTCCCAGGAAGCCCCGCCCCGCCCATCCCAGGCTTCTCTACATGGCTACTGTTTATCTTCCCAGACACTGCTCACCTCTGCCAGAGGAACTAAACTTTGCTCAGCCTCTCTGGGAGTCAAGTGATTGGCATATTGTACATTCAGAAGTCTGAACACATGCAAACCGTGGGGCTGACTGTGGGATCCCTGCACGTAATGGTTTACAGGAAAGAAATGGATCTTTTCAGCGTGCCTACAAGCACAGAATTCTTAAGAATGCTAAAATATCCAAAACAGGAGACTGATGGGTGAGCGGTGATGGGCTTCCACCCATGGGCTGCTGCTATGCAGCTGTTTAAAATAAATGATTAGGAGATTGGGCAATGCTGGACTGTGATAAAAATATCGCCTGTATCCTAAGAACCTGGAACATTTGTGGACCCTACAGTCAAGTTCCTAGTCCACCATGAGTTCTCTGGAGACTCTAAGACAGCTGTCCTGCTGTGCTCAGCCCGTTTGCTTCACTTGCCTTTCAGAGAACAAGGTAACGACCAACCTTACTGACCTTGGATTCCCAAGAAATCAGCCCTTTACAGACCAAGCAAAAGGGTGGCTGTAATTTTAAGTTATGGACTCTTCCGTGTCCCAGACCCAAGGGTAATGTATGTGTGTGAAAGTGTGTTATGGTAATCATTTACTGAAAACAGCCGATGTATGTTGAAAATCTGTATAAACAGAATATGGATCATCAGTGTTGATGGGTATCACTTGACAGCATTGGTTTGTTCGTTATGTGGGTCAGTTGTCAGCAGTTGGAGTCAATGATACAATCCCTTGTAAGACAGACAGACAGACATTAGACAGGTAGGTGATAGTTTGTTAAGAATTATGAGTAAGTACCAAACAAAAATTGCATGCCACCATCTTCAAGTGATAAGATTATGAATTTTTCTGTTATTTTTTTGCATATTTTTCAATACTTTGAGGCCATGTTTTTTCCTATCACTGGAACAAAAGAATCAAGTCGCCTATATTCAGTACTGGAGGAAGCCTCAGTCTCTGGTTTGATAGAAGCCCCAAGAACCTTTGCCAATTTCCTGCACCTTTGTGCTGCCTTTGGCACTAAAGAGCTTCAGGAGGCTGGCGGGAAGACTGAGGAGTAGACGGTGGAATAAGGAGAGACTCAAAGGTCAAGAAATAGGCACCTTTCTGAGACGCCCACTGCGCACTGCAATCCACACTGGAATCCAGGGGAGGGCTACCAAAATCCACTGGTGCTGGACTGGACACCCACAGGGGTTAGGACCAACGCAGGGTCTGACCAAAAGTTTCTATTTTCTTGGGTACAAAACGTAGAATAGAAAATATTCTATTTCTATAAATGAAGACGTTATTTTCAAAGTACCCATTTAAGAATCAAAATAACGAAGTTGGGAGAAAATCTATGATTCCATGCCTTCTCCAGAGGTTCTGGCTGCTCAGATGAAGGAGCCTGTGACTGGCTGTGGTCCTGGCAAGAGCGGAAGCCTCCGTGATGCTGGGGCTGGAGAGTGTGGGCAAGACATAGCCAACAGAGCCCATTGTTTTCCCATGGGCCCTCACCCTATTGCAGACCTAGCAAGCCACCCCCGCAGATTCAGCCTGAGCTTCAGCTTCTCCGTGTGTCTCTCCTGATTGCTCTTGAACCATGCTCCATTAGCCTAAACCATCCCCGCTTGGGCATATTCGTTCTCTTCTCCACCCTATGGTTATCGACTCTGCCTTCTGAAGCCTCTAAGCTGGTGGAGAAAGAGTTGCACACATCCGCCGTGAGCACAGGATTTGATGCCTGGAACTAGCAGAACAGTTCATTCATGGAGCCGCTGAATGAATACGCTTCAGAGCAACGGGAGCCAGATGAGCCCAGGGCTCCCGCTCTGCCCCACAGTCGGGCTGTGTGACCAACAGCGGGCTGCTTGGCTCCCCTGGGTTTCCATTTTCTCTTCTGTAAAGTGGAGGAGGAGGAGATAAAATCCCTTTTAGTCCTAAAATTCTCTCTTATGCCTCACCAGATCCTCATTGTGAGCGGTTCTCTCTTCCCACTCTTTCCGGAGATGATCTTCTGCTGCGCTAGGTGGGAGCAGATGGGTAGGCGGGAAGCTGGGGTGAAGTCAGAGGAGGTGAATGCTTCGAGCCTGGCCCCAGCTCTCCCAGCCAGGCCCTTTCCCTGTACGGTGGGACTGGAGCCCCCTCCACAGGGCTATAAGGAGTGATAATCCACCCTCAAGCTCATCCACAGCCAACAGAGCCCTGGCAGAGACTGAATCTAGTTGGTGGGGAAATGTCAGGGAGAGGAAGGAAAGCAGGGAAGGGAGGCTTTTTCTGCGGGCTCCAGATGTTGTGGAGGCTGAGAACCCATCCACAGTTGTCGCTTTAATATGCCTGGGTCCTAGAGGAGACAGTGACGCTGACAATCCTCTCTCTCTGTCTCTCTGTCTCTCTCTCTCTCCCTTCCTTTCTTCCTTTATTATTTATTTCCTTTTGAGGGGTTGTTGCTTTGGTTTGGTTTTGGTTTTCTAGAACAGGGTTTCCCAGGAGTTATGGAGTCAGTCTCGGAACTCACTCTGTAGACCAGGCTGGCCTTGAACTCACAGAGATCCGCCTGCCTCTGCCTCCTGAGTGCTGGGGTTAAAGGCGTGCACCACGACTGCCCGGCTGATAGTCCTTTTAAATTCTGAGAAGCCAGAAGCTGCAGTCTGTATCTTTATCACAAGAAGAACCAGGACAGGTTGGGAAGTAGCAATGGTTGACCTACGCAGGTCTTGCTCATGCTGCCAGAGTGCACAGACCCCTAAGGCAGAGCCTATTAGGCCCAATGCCGGGGCACCCAGAGATCTCATTATCTTGTCAAACCTTATCCATCTCAGATGCTTCTACATTGCATCCTTCCGCATTGCCCTACACCCCACCTCCGCCTCAGGAATGTGTCCTGAGTATCCTCGGGTCAGTGAGGGCCTGTCAGCCTTGCGATCATAGCCTGAATAATTCTGCATCTGGCTTAGCAATGGCATGTCGGCCCTATGCCCAGAAATGTCACAACAAAAGTGACAGTGTTACAGTAGAAGAAATCAGGGAGGTAGAAACCAGGGCCAAGCAAGAAAGACAGGACGAGAGAAAACCAGCACGACATGGGGCCCCAAGGGACATCCAGAACGGCTTCCTGGAAGACAAGGAAGTGGAAATGCAGGCAGCGCAAGTGACTTGCCCAAAGTCACACAGTAGCTGAAACGTGATCTCATACCCAAGAGCTCTGCTTCCTAGGAGAGAGCTCTTGGCACCTGCCTGCTGCTGCCCTCATAGGTGGAACGTCACGCATATCCCTTCCCCCATATACACAAACCTATTGCCAACTGATGCTCATACCAGCCCTTAGGAATCAATCGATGTGGCAGATGGCGGGGCGGGGGAAGGAAGACACCCCAGTGTTACTCTGGGAGTGGCACATGCTGAGAGAGAGAGAGAGAGAGAGAGAGAGAGAGAGAGAGAGAGAGAGAGGTTTGCTCATTAGAGCCAGAGGCAAACAGCCATCCCTGCAGTGTGGTGTTTCTTAGCTATTTATCCATCTCAAAACACCTGGGAGCTGCATCCCATGCTGTCAGCCAGACAGATTTGCTTTGGCAGCTACTAAGGAGGATGCTGTCTCAGAGAGCAGGAGACTGAACTTGGCTTCAGGCCCAGGGCTTCCATAGGTGTGGAGACAGCACCATGGCTGCTCTGCCATTCTGATTCCAGGTTGTAAGAAGGGGAGTCATTCCAGACAAGACACTAGAAACCTTCCAGGAAGAGTCGGGCACGCATGATAACGGAAGGGATGCCAAGAGGCAGATGGAAGGACAGAAATTTCCCAGTGCTTCCAAAGCCGTTGCATAGCTGAGCCTGTGTTCCTAGGGATGACAAATGCAAAAGTGCCGGAGGGGTGGCTGCCAGCCTTCCATAAATTCCAGAAGATGCCAGGTCCCCTGGTACCCTCTCTAAGTGGAAGACAATCGGGGAGATGGCTGCCAAGTCCCTGTGCAAGCTCCACGTGTGCCTGCATTGCCTAATTGTGTGTGCTGCCTGCTGGACCATTCCATTGCAACGCTGGGGAAGCCAGCCAATGAAGGGACCCCACTGCTGCTGGTTCCTGCGGGGATGTGTGCTAGGAGGACCCAGAGTGCTTCTCCAGTGGCCTCAAGTCCTGGGCAGGAGTTGGAAACTTGGGGTACAGCAGATGTTCATTTTTCAAGGGGAACAGAGGCCGTGGACTGCCTCAACATGATGTAATTCATTGCTTAAAACAGTTAATGACCATCCAGGATGCATTAAACGAAGTGGGCCATCGAGAGAGACTGGCTAGACAAAACAATGTTGAGAAAGAAGAGTAAAAGTGCAGGTCTCACAATGTCTGATTTCAAAGCTTACCATAAAGCAACAGGAGTGTACTGACTTGAGAATAAATATATTGACCAATAGGAAAAGAGCAGAAATAATCTGTGAGTATACAGTCAGTTATCAAGAGGGAAAGGCAACTGGATGGATGAGAGGAAAATATTTATAAACCTGATATCTGATAAAAGGTTAATATTTAGAAAAATAAATAACTACAACTCAAAAAGAACAAAGTACAAACAGATTGATATCAAAAACAAGTGCAAAGGATTTAATTGGATGATTCTCCAATAAAAATTGTGCAAATGACCAAGAAGCACATATGAAGAAATCACCAATATTATGAATCATTATAGAAATGCAAATCAGAACCACACAGAGATATGAGTTCGCATCTACTGGACGGTGTTATCAAAATGACAAGCATTGGTAATGATGTAGAGAAATTGGAACTCCCAGCAATGTAGGAGAGAATGCAGGAATGTTGCAACCACCATCCAAAACAGCATGGAGATTCTTCAAAGTTCAATACAGAATCGCATGACCTAACCTAACTCTAACCTATCCCTGGCTGTACATCCAGCAGAGCTGAAAGCAGCAACCTGAGTATACCATGTTCTCAGAACAATAGCTACCAAAAGGTACCAATGACCCAAATCTCTCTAGATAGATAGATAGATATCTCATACAGATGAGCTAGAGATAAAATGAGCAAAGATGCAGTATATACTCAATTAAATATTATTTGTCTTCTGACCCGTGCTACTGGGTGGATGACGTTTGAAGGCACTGTGCTAAGTGAAATGAGCCGGGTATAAAAGGACACTTAGTGCCTAATTCCATTTACATGAGGTTTTTAGAGAAACAGAAAATAGACCTGAGCTGACGGGGGCCTGGGAGGAGAGCAGATGTGTGCTAGGGTTTGGGAAGAGAGAAAGTTCTGGAGGTCGATGATGGGCTGCTTATAAAACACCTTGCGTATGCTGGCTGCCACTGAACTATAACCTTAAAATGTTTGAAATGACCATTTCTAATGCATATCGCCATACAATATGGTGTAGGAAAACACGATGATGGAGCCAAAGAAGGGACCCACCTGACCTGGAGAAAACCCCTCTACTTCTCTCACACTGAGTTCTGGCCAGGAGTGATCTGCACTGAAGTGCTGTGTGGGACAGATACTGTCTGTTAAGCACCGCCTGGAGCAAGACAAGCAGAAGAGCTAAGGAGAGTTGTGTGGTCCAGTTTCAAAAATAGCTGTGTGCTCATCAGTGCTGCTTTGCAGTGTGGGGGTCACCCTGGGAGGCTGTGAACTGCCTGCCACTCAAAAAGGGCTGGTGTAAAGGGGGGAGAGGGCCACCGGGGACAGCAGGAGGTTAGAACGACTGACTCCCATGATGCCATAGGGCTCTCACAAAGCCAGGCTGATTTGCCCTTGATCTTGCTCTGCCCAAGATACAGTCAGGAGGCAGTTCAGCTGAGGATAAGCTGACCCCCACTCTGGTCTCAGTTCTTTCGGAGATATTCATTTGGTCTCGGATGAAACTCAGTGTAATGAACACCTGCTAGGACCTCCTTCGCCTCATTCTCGTTCACAAAGAGACAAGACCAGTTAAGCAAGGACTTAAGAAGAGAGGAGATTGTGGTGGATACCCTCCTGCCTTCCCTCTTGCTCTGCTTTCCAAAGGGAGTCAGTGGTATTTCCCCAGATGTAGTCTGTGCACCGGGTAGTCTGGGAGATCCCAGGATTAGTATACTAGGATTATCTAAGGAGGCACATCCTCACTCCTGCGTGCTGGTGTGGAGCTGTGATGTACAGCTCTAGAGAGCAGCGTGTATGGAAGAGCTGCACCCTGTGTCTCAGAAAAGGTGAAGAAGGAAGAGTGGTGGCTAGCGTACATGGTGAATGAAGAAGGTGGACCCCTGAAGGTGAAATGTGACTGGCTAGGGTTGGGGAACCCCGGGTAGATTGGGGAATGATCTGCCTAATTAAGGGGAGCACGGGACAGAATTTTTTTTTTGGTTGATTGTGTGTCTGACTTCCTTAAGAAGCCATACAGGGCATTTCTCAACCTGCTGAGAGCAACTAAGAAACCAAACTCAGTGGCAACGTCTTCCATCTTAAGGTCCTCTATCCGCGAAGTTGTGAGGTTGATCAACATCTAGCTGCTTCCTTCATGACCTCCTGCCTTGGCCTTTTCTAATGTCCTTGTTCTATTCACTGGGCTCCAGCAAAGGAGAAGGCAGTGCTAACTAACAAGGCTGTCTAAACGTTAGGAACCTGTTGGGCTCTTGCCCAGGATGTGCATGTCAAGGGGAGCTCTGGACACAAAGGCCTTCTGAAGTCCTGTCGTGGGTTCACTGCTGCCGTCTGCTGCTTCCCACAGCAAAAGCTCTCCTGTGCCTGATACTGATACTTAGATCCTGATTAGCTAGATGTCTCAGGACTGGGTCCTTACTGGAAGAGAAGAAGGTTCAGTTGGGTATCAGTCAGAACTTGTTGCAGGCCCCCCTTGGGGATGGGGAGAAGAGTAAGAAGTCTGTGAAACAACTGTCTCTTCTCTGACAGTGCTGGGGTTGATAACAACAAATTGAAATTGTTCCCTTTCCTCTGTCCTCCTATTACTGCCTCCTCTCCAGGTTTTAAATATTCCTCCTACTAAACGGCGGAAGTGAAGAACTAATTATCTTCCCTATTTTTATCATCAAAGACCTCCAATAGCAGTTAAGTATCAAGTTGGTGGGATTCCAGGTAAAAAACAAAAAGCCTTCACCTTTTGTTAGCTGGTAGAACTGACTCAATATTTGAAGATCCTTTTTCATTTCTTTATCTGGAATCTAGCCTGTAAGTACCAAAGCCCAATGTCCTGCAGCCAGTGACTAGGCTGGATCCAAGCAAGGACTCAGACACCGGGTCAGTGGTGCATGACTCTCATGGAAAACCAGAGGACCATTGAGCTGCATCTATTCTTTCTTAGTGGGGGACTTTCCAGGAGCTTTTTACCCAATGGCGCTGCCCTAGACTTTTGTGTGGCCAAAGCAGGAGGTCAGATGAGGAACTGGAAGTGGGGAAAAATGCCAAGAACATGGGCTGGAGAGATGGCTCAGAGGTTAAGAGCACTGCCTGCTCTTCCAAAGGTCCCGAGTTCAATTCCCAGCAACCACATGGTGGCTGACAACCATCTGTAATGAGGTCTGGTGCCCTCTTCTGACCTACAGTCATACACACAGACAGAATATTGTATACATAATAAATAAATGTTTAAAAAAAATGCCAAGAACAGGAGAAGAGAAAAGGAAGAGATGGTAATTTGATGGGATAATAGATAGATTAGTGTGAGCTTACTCACACTAATAATAGTAATAGTGAGAATACTTGTGAGCTATTATTTATAGATAATTTACATTGGTATAGATTCTCATATATTGATACAAATTCAAATTCTATTTGCTATATTGAATATGCTCCTATTTCTGTTTATAATATTTATGCACCTATGCAAAGTTATTTTGTCCTATTGTATGAATTCATGTTTCTACCTCTGCTTAAGATATTTTGTATATTGATGCAATTTTAGGATGTATTTATCATATTGCACTATACATTTCTACCTCTGATCAAGACACTTATACATTGTTTATATTTTGAGGTCATTGTCCTCATTTGCTTCACATTTGTTTAAAGATTGTTTGATATTTTAATATTAAGCCTTAGTCTTTAAGCTATATAGGTATTAAGAATTATAGGCCAATAATCATCCATGTTTGTCATAGTTAGACTAATCAGGTTCTTTAGATGCATAGAGATTGTATTCCACATAGGTCATCTTCAACCACTTCAAAGAGCTATAGAATATGACATTTAAATAACTTATGACTCTGTTGACATGAGACATGATTGCTCCCGGTAGCACTGATCTATTCCAGAGAGAATGTTGGGCACCAAAGACACACCACTTGGAGCTTGTTTTCTTCTTGGCAAAACTGGCCCTTGGGCAAAGAACTGGCCCTGCCTCGACCACTGACAAAATGAACGGTGTCCAGACTGGACAAGCAGGATACAAGCAAAAAGACTGCCAAACCTTGCCAAGACAGGGTAAGATGGTTTTTCAAGTTTTCCTGCCTCTGAAAGTGGTTTGTCAGTTACTCTAGGCCTTAGCTAAAGCTGGTTGCCCAAACTTTGCAAATGAGACTTTGGGTGATTGCCCAGGTAGCCGGTTGTCTCTATCATTTCTTGCACATTTTGGAAGTTGCTTGATTGCACTTCCTGTTTACTCATGTAATATTATTTCCCTTCTCAGGTCTTTTATGGGGTTGAAGACAAGATAGTTGTAGTTACTTTCCTCTTGTGACTTTGCCAAGCCATTTCTAATACAAGACTTAGACACCTTAGGATAGGATGACTATTGAAACATTTAGCATATGTTTCTTGCTTGGTGTTGTTTGTAATTCTAATTTTTATACTTGATATTTGTTCTTATTGTATACAGTTTTGTATTGGGCTTGGAACACTCTTATTTAGACAAAAGAAGGAGGTGTTATGGGAACTCCTTCAGCCAATGGCCTTTGGGATGCTAGCCCACTTTGGGCATGGTCTAATTTACTATAAATGTGGACGTAAAAACTTATGTGGGCCTCTTGGCTGCTGGATTAGGTTTCAGTTCCCTGCACATGCAGAGGACTGTGGATCTCTACTCTTTTTGTGAGTTTGCCCCCAAATAAATAAACTTTTGTTATACTCTATTCTGGGCTAGTGTAGAACTGTTTTATATCACAACAGACTGACCCTGACAGACTCTGTCAAAAACTCAAGACATGTACAGTTTGGGAAGAATCTGGGAAATTCACCCCAGAGGAAAAGACAGGCAAAGAGCAATGAGCAGACAATTTCCATATGTATGGGAATGCATACAGGTGCAGAGAGAGAGAGAGAGAGAGAGAGAGAGAGAGAGAGAGAGAGAGAGAGAGAGAGGGAGAGAGAAACCATTTTACTGTCCATAACATATCTCAGAATTTCAAGCAAGTCTCAAATATATATATAATACAATTTATCAAAAAACAAAATTTAGCCAGGTGGTGGTGGCAGCACACACCTTTAATCCCAGCACTCAGGAGGCAGGCAGATCTCTGTGAGTTCTGGGCCAGCCTGGTCTACAAGAGCTAATTCCAGCACAGGCCCCAAAGCTACAGAGAAAACCCTGTCTCGAGAAACCAAAACCAAACAAAAAACAACAACAAAATTTAAAGTGAACAACTGTCAATAAACATGAAATGTTCAGTTATACTAGTAACCAAAGAAGAACATTGGAAGGCCTTTATAATCCAACTGGAAAAGATTACACTCTGCTAACCAAGTGTGGGCAGAATTGCATTCGTGGTACTGTGCACAATCTGATATCTACTTCCTGTGGACATTTGAACCAGGCTAGTGAGGTGGCTTCTTTGTTGCCAAGCCTGACAACATGGAGGAAAGAATGAACTTCAAGTTGACCTCCACATATGCAGTCTGACAAATCTGCATTTGTACACACATACAACACACTTACACATACACATGAAATAATATCAAATAAAAATTTTAAAGCTTTAACCATGGGCTTATTGTTTGGCTTAGAAATTTCACTTTGGAAATTACTTTAGGGAAAGAGTCCCAAAATCTAAACAATGCATTTAGGTGTGTTTTTAGGAGAGAGACATACCACAGACGTCCAATGATGAGAGATTCAGTAGCGAATGACGTGTTCTAGAGCAGTGGTTCTCAACCTCCCTGATGCTGTGACCCTTTAATACAGTTTCTTGCATTGTGGTGACCCAAGCCATTATCATTGCTACTTCATAACTGTAATTTTGCTACTGTTATGAATTGTAATGTAAATACCTGTTTTCTGGTGGTCTTTGGGGGTAGCAGCCTACAGGTTGAGAACCACTTTTCTAGACCATGCAGAGCCAGTGGGAATAGGAATGGTAAGTAGTATCTGATGCCATAGAAGTAACCATGCCATAGAACAGAGACACACCAGCCCATTATTTCATAGTACACGCGCATAGAAAGGACTGGAAATTAATGCATCGGTCACTGGCAGGTGGTATTTGTCCAGGTGATGGGATTAAAGCATTCTTTTTTAAAAAATATTTTCATGTGTCTATTTTCTAAACTTGGTGCAATGATGAAATTTGGCTTTGTAAGAAAATAAAATCCTGATAACATTTTTCAAAAGACTCAATGAGGTTTCAAGTTTAGTGAGATAGGGATTACAAGCAGAAATGCCTGGAGCTTGAAGTTGTTTGAGAGGTGAGAAGTCAGAGGTAGGTACAGAAATGGGGAACCACAGCCCATTGTCTGGAGCAATGCTCACTTCCTCCAGGGTGGACTGAAGAGCGGGTGGGACTTGGAGACAGCAGGCTTATCCCAGAGGGCAGAGTCATGATTTTGCTAATGTGTTGTTCAGCTGAGTGACTGACCACAGAGGAGCTGCCTCTCTTCTCCCGCCCCAACATCCCTTTCACCTTCACTAAACAAATACTAGCCAGCACAGATCGGCTTTCACTTGGCATAAGTCAAGAGGAAAGCATGGAAGGGGGAGGATAGCTTCCAGAGCACAGTGAGGAGCCAGGCCCAGGCAGGCTAGCTACTGACCTCTGGGCATATCCATGGGGTCGAAGCTGGCCAGGAGGTCACGGCACCACTGGCGGTCACCTTCCACCTTGCTCAGCCAGTTGTTGCAGTTGAAGTAGTAGCGGAGATGGGGCCTCTTCATGTCGGTCACTATCACCCGGTCCAGGTACCAGCTGGCGTTCAAACCTGTGTTGTCGTGCTCGATCCTGCGGCAGAAGCCAACACCCACATTTTACTGGCAGAATCAGGATGTTGCGATGCCCCTTCTGTAGGAGGGTACCCAATGACTACTTCAGAGAGGCCCAGTCATTTGTTCCCCTTGGTTCTAAGTTTCCTTGTCTATTAATGGGGATATTTTGCAAGGCAGATGTGCATATTAATGACTGTTATACTGTCATACTGCCACAGGGGCTCTCAGTAGGAGAGCCTTGAGTTGTGCCTGGCAGGGCCTGTGCTGCTTCCTAACCTCGGTCTCTGCCAGCGCTGCATCCTTTCTGCTCTGACCTGAGTTGTACACGTGCATCACCTTTGGGAGCCTATCAGAGTCACGTCGAGAAAGACAGCTGATCCAGTCCTTACTAAAAAGGATTATTAAAAGGAGGGCGTGAAGAAAGAAGTAGAGAGCAGAAAGCACCTAGCCCTTTGGACTTGGTGGGACCTGGCACCTGGGTAAACCGTCCTGTCCCATCACTCCTGGGTTATCAAGTTCCTCTCTTAGTGGCCCTCACCCCGGGCACCATCCTTAGTTGTCATCATCCAAGGGTCCCCATCTAGAACAAGACTGTCCCATAGAAAGTTCATGTGAGCCAAACATACAATTCTAGATTGCTCTAGTAGCCTTGACCTTGAAGATATAAAGAAACTGATAGAATTGATCTTAACAATACACTGTATCTTCCACTTACCATGTTAACACATGATTGTGTAAAATGTAACAATGTGGTGTACATTCTGTTTCTCCTGTTAAGTCTTTAAAAAAACAACCTGGTGTCTATTTTATCCACACAACACACTCGGCGTGAGTCAGCTGTATTTTAAGTGCACAGCAGCCACAATGCCTTCTGTGCTGGGTGACATAGATACAGAGTCTTCCGAATCCGTGCCCCAAATCTTCTCACTTCCCACAGCCTCCACCTCTGCCTAATTTCTTCCCTAGAGCATGGCCACTGGATGACCTCATAGTACAGGCAACATTTCATTCCAGTCCATCATTCTGAAGCTTTATGCCAGTAATTCACAGTCCGGTACAGCCCATGACCCCAATAAACAGATGACCAACCCGATCCACTGGGCCTGTCCTCTACATGGTCTCATGCCTCTGCCTGGTCAGACCATTTCCTATATACCTACCACCTTCCCCTCCTGACCTCCCTGAGAGAGTTCCCTCTCTGTTTGTATTCCCTTCCCTGTACACAACCAGTACCTGTGGCCCTTGTATCCTCTCCCAGCAAAGGGACTGTGTGGTCCCAAATTTTCTAGTGGGGAAAAGAAGAGTCAGGACTGAACGGAAGCTGCATTTGAGCCCTGTCCAGGCCCCAGTTAGGGACAATCAGCCCACAGATGAGCCTAAAGTGAGCATAAACCCGAATGGGACGGTTAGCCGAGACTAGGAAAGGAAGAAGGGAACAATCAAATGCTCTTCTTTTGTAGCCAGCCTAGAAGTTACCCCTTTTCATACAGCTCACAGAAACTCCCTCAGTGAGAACAGCATCAGGGGAATTTTCATCTAAAGGTATCTTGCAGCAAAGCCCTCACTGAGGGCTTAATGACTGCTCTACACACAGACCTGGTGGGCGCTAGCATTATATTGATGAAGTACCGTTATTAGAGAGAAGGAAGCAGAGGAATGGATAGGTAAACTGTCTAAAATCCTGCAGCAAAAAAACAGCAGAGCAAGACCTTGGACTTGGACCTAGAGATCGTCCCCAATTACTGTGCTCCAGTGTTTGTAAGAACTTATGTCTCTGTGTGGGGGGAGTTGCATCCAATTGTCCAAGCCCATGAAAGCAAGTCTCCAATGATGTGGTTTGGAGCTCTGTAATTCAGGATGGGGACATGGGACATAATTCTGGCTTTTAGTAATTCCTCAAATGTCAGTCAGCTGAGGATTCAATATCCAGAAAAATGCCAATTTTGATTATCACCACTACCATATGTTAGGGGCAAACTCTCACCTGATTTTATAGATGAGGCCCACATTATTGGTCCGCACCCGGAATACATCTACGTTGGCTTTCTCAAAAGCAGATTCACTCCTGCAGGAAACAAGGCCGTCAGTCCCACTCACAATGTGTCTCGTGGGCCCAGGAGCAGAGCCAGAGGCTAGTATCCTCTCCTCCCTCTTTATCCCATGCATGGAAAGAGCAGCATGCACCTAGCTCCCGTTCTGAGCTCTCGCCCTGACATGGTCTGAGAGAAGAGGAAGGGCAGGCAGGTGCCGTGCTTAGACTCACATCCAGGTGTTCTTTTGGTTGTGGTTGTGAGTCACTAACACAGGCATAGTGGGTGACACCAGTGCCATTGTGTGGACATGCAAGCCACTGGAGGTAGAAAAACCAGGGTCTGGTCAGGATAGAGGAGGAGGGTGTCATGGATGCCTGGAGCCTCTTGTCTGCAGGTCCCCTTGCAGGTCACCCTCACCTGCCCCGTTCTGCAAGAAGAATTGCAATGGCAGCCCCAAGTTGATGCAGACCTTGGGTGGCTACCTGTGGTCCTGCCATTCCAAAGAGAAAGGGGGAAACCTCTCCCCCACCCCACCTCTAGTCCAGCAACCATGGAGGTGAGGGCAGAAAGGGAATCAAGACGAATATCTGGCAAACTGCCATCAGATGAAATACACCTGAGGCATGAAGCAGCACAACGCCCAGGCGAGTCCCAGCTTCTGCACACCCCAAATTCAAGTGGCTATGCCCAGGAGGCTCAAGGCTCCTTGCCCCAGGATCTTCTGGAATGGATCCCTAAGTCTCATGTTGGCATCTCTTTCATCCTCCACAGGAGCTAAGAACTCAGCTGTGAGAGCCCAGACCGCCAAGCAGTTCTTCCTGCCTCATAGCTGGGCCCTCTGGTTTGGGAGACTATGCTCTCTCAGCCAGGGCTCATGGGACCAGCACACAGCCAGGGAGAAGAGGAACGTACAGGAGATATTTGCCTAGGCTGTTCTCTAGACTTTAAATGTGTTCCCAAAGTCCTGTGAGCCTCACACTTCACACACGCCCAGTCGCTAGCTGGAAACCTTTAAGAGGTTGGAGCTGGGGGTGTGGGTCAGGGCACTTTTCTGGCATGCATGAGGCCCTGGGTTTGATGCCCAGAACTGTACAATGAAGGAGGTAGGGCCCAGGGGAGGGAAGTCGGTCACTGAGGATGCCCTTGAAGAGGGTGTTGGGACCCTGTGAGGACTCCGCTTTCTCTCCTTGTTTCCTGGTTGCTGTGAGTTGAACAGCTACCTTCACAGCTAGTGTTGACTTGCTATAGCCCCAAAAGCAAAGCAGCCAACTGATCACGGGCCAAAACCCCTAAAACCTCAGAGCAAAATAACCCTTTTCTCTTTTCAATTGGTTTATTTCAGGTATTTGTTGCAGCCATGGAAAGGTAAATAATCCGAGCTTATAATGACCACTGGCTGTCTGTGCTCTTCAAAATAAAGGGGTAAAGGGCTTTCTCCCCAGGCCACAGGCTGAAGGTCAGGCACAGAGGGCCTTCCAGGTTCTTCAGGGTCCAGAGGCTGGGATTTTGCAAATGGACCCACTCTGGCGAACAATCTTTAAAAGGCAGGGACACAATCAAGCAGAGTCCAAGCCTCATACGAAAGAGCAGAGGCCATGAAGATGTACACAAAACAGCCTTGTCAAGGAAAAGAGAACCCAAGAAGAAACCTGGGGACAGAGAAGTAAGAAGAGGAGTGATGGATGTATCTGGTTAGCTGTAGGGGAACGGGGACCCCCAGGCTGGTGGCACATGTCTGAGCTCAGGTAGGTGTCATTTGGGGAGAAAGGGAGGGGTCAAGCAAGGCCACTTTAAGTGTGCAGTCAAAATGTTTCCTCCAAAGAATGAGTTGGTCTTTTTTCTGGGGAAACAATGTTTCTGGATCTGGTGTTGAAAATGGAATCAAACCAAACCAGGACTGTGAAGGTCTGCTGATGTGGGGTTGCATCTGTGGGGGTAACGGGACACTCCAACCCCTGATTCTGTCGCAATCGCTGTGAAATAACTCAGAAAACACATGGACATAAATTCTACACGTTAAGATTTTGTGAATGAGAAACAGAAAAAAATGAATAAATGGTATTTTCTCTTTGACACAAAATAATAGCTTTTTAGAATAAATCAACAAAAATTTCTGCATTCAGTAAACACCCTAAGGAATAGACACTATATGATTGAACACTTTGTAGCTATTAAGGATCCTATCATAAAAATAACATGAAGTTTATAAGCTTAAATAATATATTAAGATAGAATCTGAGAGCAGAACAATTGATACAAATAGGACATCATCTTCATTTAAAAACAGTGAGTGGGAAAATTTACACAAATATACAATGTCACGTCTAGAGGCTAAGACTATAAAGTCTTATTTGTGCTTATCTATATAAATTTTCACATATTCCGAAAGGAACCCATACTGCTTTTGTGAGTCCCCATGCTTCAGGACCCCTCGCCGCACCTCCTGACACCCAACGCAGCTCATGGGCTGCCCCGGGGCACAGTCTCTGATGGTCTGAGGATGGTCGGTGTCACCTAAAGGCACAAGGAACCTGGGAAACAGGTTACAGGAAGTAGAGGGCAGCGGGGGCGGTGTCCCCGGACCATTTCAGCCAATGATGAGGCATCTGGGTTTCCAAGGCGCCTCTGAGGAGCACTCTGGGAAAGAAGTTCTGAGAGCTGCCCTGAGCCCTAAAGGCATGCTATGCTCCATCGTACTTACTGAAATCAGCCCATGCTATGTGCAGCCACAGCCTGGGGAACAGAGAAACAGGGGTCGGGCAGGGAAGCTCCGCCTGACCAACACGGGCGGGGACACTCAAGGCCGCTTTGTCTGGGGGCTGGGATGGTTCCTGCTCAAATGTGATGTTAAAGTCGCCCATGGAGACCAACCTGTTTCTGGCTTACAGGAAAACTCCATCTTCAGAGAAGAAAGGGCTGCAGACAAACTCCATTGGTACCTGTCCGTTCTCAGGGAAAGACTGGGACCATCCCAAACAAACCCCAGCCCTGCCCACTCTGGGATCGGATCTGAAATGCCCACTTGCAGAAAGTCAGGATGCAAATGCTGTAGAAAACTGACCAAGGCTGGGTTAGAAATCCCAAAGGAAACAAAAGTGCAGGCTCCTCGCGTTTCCCAGCGAGATGAGAACCCCATCATAGCTCTAGCAACAAATAAAGCCCCCTGCTCCCATCATCGCTCAGCAGGGACTTCGCCCAGAGAGAGCCTCAGAAGGCTGTACCTGGCATCTTAGCCACCAAATAGGCAGAGCCTCCAGACTAAAATGCCAGGGACTCTCTCACACACTGGGGTGTGGATTCTCAGCAGGAAAAACAGCATTCGTAACATACATGAAACCCCATCCTTTTGCCATATCTTTAACTCGTAGCCTCCTGGGATCATTTTGTAGAGACCTCACTGGGGTAGAGATTGGGGGAGGGTTTCTGTGTGGGAACTAAGTGAATGTCATCTTGGCTGCCTAGGAATCAGATAGTAAAGATCTTCTTGAAATAGGAATTGTGTTATATTGGGTGAGGGGTGAATCCTGCTAAGCCATGTGGGATTCTGTGTTCTAGGATACAGGAAAGGGCACAGGAATGAGCTCAGATCAGGCTGAAACAGAAAAAGGGAGGACAGGAGACAAGAGATGAGAGATGCAGCCAGAGGCTATGGAAAGGGTTTGGGAGAAGTGCCAAGAAAGATCAAGGTTGAATTTTAATACTGGAGGAGCTGCAACTCATTTGTTTGCATTGGTCAGTGTGAACCCTTTCTCAGGCCCAGAGCTACCGGAGAAGTCTTACATACAAAAGCGTGTGTGTGTGTGTGTGTGTGTGTGTGTGTGTGTGTGTGTGCGTGTGTGCTATGCACGTGGACACATGCATGTATACAAGGATCCGTGCTGCAGGTAACTCAGTGGGTCTGGTTTAGAGCTGGTTTGAGTATGAGGAAGAGGACCGGGCAGACAATGAAGTGCGAAGAGACAGAGGAGGAGGCAGCACGTCTTGCATTACATGGGGACTCAGAAGTAACCTCAGCTGCCACCCATGTGTGACACATCCCAAACCTTCAACAAATTACAGTCCCCTCCTGAACTCAGTTTCCAGCTTGAGTGGCAGTGATGTCGTGAGCAGAATTTTGCACAACTGTCTTTGTAATCTTTTCTCTCGATGTCTCACTGCAGCCAGATCCTGACCTCTTGCTCACAGTTAAGGTGACATCAGCTGCCACTGTCAACTCAGTATCCACTGACTGGCTTTCAGGCAAGGCCTTCCAGTCTGGCCTCTAGCCTTTCCCGTATGCTTCAAGACAGCAACATGGTTCTCACTGGCAGTTCCAGCTGGGCCCACCTAGAGCACTTTCCCTGTCCACAAGCCTTGCAGTCTCTCTGGGTCTAACCCATCTTTTGTATTCCTCTCTTATCCTCATTCATTTCAGCACTGAAGACTTAGGTTGTATCTTTCCCTGTGAAGTGTCACTCTGACTACGCATTTCAGGTGTCTACTGAGTTCTGCCTATTCTTTATGACCCAGGACAAGTACAGGGGCCCAGGAAACCCAATTGCACCTCCACTACAGATCCAACACCTCCCTTCACAGTACTCTCTAGTCTCAGCAGCACCCAGCTTCTATCCCCACCCAGGTCCACCCTCACACTGCTGTCAAGCTGCCCTGACTAGCGGATGGAGCTCCCGTCTGCTCACTTATTTTTGCTTCCCAGCCTCAAGCGTGACACAGACCTAGGTAGAGATTCTCTCCCGGAGCCTCCCCAGTAGACCCCAGTGGTCTCTGGATTGCCGACTCCTGTCCCTAGGCTGATCTGGAGAAGCGGGCTCAGTGACAACCCTTCTCTCTTGGTGTGTTACATCAATGATCTGGGCCTCCCCGAAAGAAAGTTTGGTAAACTGATAAGCAGGAGGGAAGAAGCAAAGGATGCTGGGTATGTAAAAGGAGGAAAGACTATGAGAACCCACGACAGTCTGGGGACCACAAAAACCAGCTGGCCATCTTCCCAGAGCTAGTAGCATCTCCTTCCTCTGGGAGGATGCATGGCAAAAAGGATGAATGTTTCATGTATTCCCTTTACCGTGCCCACGTCACAGGAGGGAAAGACTTCCACGAGAGTCACGTGCAGTATGAGTAGTGCAAGGAGGCGGGTACCCTGTTCTGCAGAAACGGACAAAAGAAGGGGTTATGCTCGTCTCAGCACTGCTGCGTGCGTGCCGTGGCTTAGTCAGGACTCACATCACAAGACTGGTCACTCTGCAAAGCACAGTGTTGCGGTCTCCTAGCATGGCCACGCCACCTCTCTATAATTCACCTCTTGTCCTCTAGAGGTCCCAGGCCACAAACCTTAGGGACCAGAACTTGTGGAACCTGTGGAACAACTCTCCAGGGCCACAGATTCTTGTCATCAATTAAAATGTCTATAGCACCAATGTCAATGAAGGACTGTTTCTCACACACACACACACACACACACACACACACACACACACACAAAACCTGAAGGTCTGTGAGCTTCTTCCTCGGCCTCAGTTTTCCTATGAATGGACCAGGTTAGTAGATTTAAATAGCTGTGGAACTTTTCCTCAACTAGATTGTTTATTCTCCAATATCAAGGGATACTCATGGGTATCCCTTGGGAGATCTAAACTAGACATTACTGCTTATAAAAATCTAGAATGGGACAAAGGAGAATTGGAAGGAAAGCACTGGGAAATCCTCAAGATGATATTTGGATTGTTGACAGAGAAATCTTGTTATTCAACATGGCTGTGATCTAACTGTTCGCCTCTACAGAGAAGAAGGCCACCCCTGAGTTCTAGAACTTGGCCAACCAAACTAATCTCCCAGGATCCCCACAAGCCAAAGCAGTACTCACTTGCTGGTGAGATGGAGCTTGGGAGAGAGCCCATTCTCTCCAAAGATTGTGATGAACACATTGGCATCTGTCCCTGCACCACGAACATCCCCTGTGGCTGTGACCACCTCGTACACTAGAGGAGAAAAAAAACAGACTGCAGGCTCAGAAGAGTACCCAGAATCCCATTCTCACAATCCTGAACCACGTCAAACCCACACTAACTCTAGACCGAAACTCACAGTCGGTGCCAGACACTGCTTTTGCAGAGGAATCTGAAAGCGTAGAGACAAGGCCAGCTTCATTCTGCATGGGTTAATCCCCCAAGGGCTGTGTCTTTGGCAGTGACACTGAGTCCCCTGCCAATGGTCTTTTTGAAGCTTGCATGGCTTGTTGCCAACACTATTCCTGGTCAGGGTGTCAGCACCTGCGTACTTCCTGAGGGAGAACCTATCAAGATCAGTGTGGTGGTTTGAATGAAAATGACCCCATAGACTCACATGGAGTGGCATTATTTGTAAGGATTGAGACATGTGGCCTTGTTGGTGTAGGCGTGACCTTGCTGGTGGAAGTGTGTCCCTGGGGGTGGGCTTTGAGGTTTCAGAAGCTCAAGCCAGGTCCAGTGTCTCTCTCTTCCTGCCGCCTGCCAATCTAGATGTAGAATTCTCAACTCCTTCTCTAGCGCCTGTCATGTTTCCTGCCATGAGGATAGTAAACTAAATCTCTGAACCGTAAGCCAGTCCCAGTGGAACGTTTTCCTTTATAAGAGTCACTGTGGCCATGGTGTCTCTTTGCCACAACAGAAACTTAACTAAGACAGGAAGGATCTGCTACAACCAAGGGGACTGGGTAGGATGAGCAGGGGCATTCAGCATCCAGGAGTGTTGGCGAAACTTTGGGAATGTATCTTGAATCCATTTTTGGAATCAACTCCCCGAATCTAGCACAGACCCGGCCTGAACAGGGTTGTTGCAGTCAGCCACCCCCAGAGCCACGTCACCTCTGCTGAGAAGTGGGAACAGCCACACACCAACCTATCCAGCTGCTATTCCCATCTCCCAATGAAGTGTGCGTCCCCAGCGTGTTTTAGGAAGAGACTCACTTCTGAGTCAGTGGTGGGCTGGAGACGCTGATTCAGGGGACCGACCACACGTGTGTGCAGCGAGGAAGGCTGACCAGAAGGAGATGACTGCATTGGGAAGGAGGAATTTGCAATGTGGAGAGCTGGTCAAATGTGGGAAATGGTATTTGAAATCTTCGGGGCCCGGGTCAGCTGTTCACCACATTATGGAAGTGTACAAGCATCAAATGCTTGAAACTGTATCACAACCAGCACTGACTGATGATTTACTATGTACCTAGCCCTGAGCTAGGGGCTTCGTGCCCCTCATCACCCTTGATCATTGCTGTAAAGCTAATCTCATTCCTACTTCTGGTCTTTAGAACAGATTGCCCACTGCAGAGTATATTCGAGCTCTCTTGAGGAGGTCTTGTGGATTGAGTTACCATTTGAGGGTTTAACATTCATCTTTCAACACTACCCATCCACAGCCCGTTCCGCAGGTTTTGTCCCACATACAAAGTAGCAAAGTTGAGAGGTGGATAGTGGAGAATAGAATCAATCCTTCTGAGCAACTGTAGCATTCTGGGCCCGGAGAAGGTGTGTTTTGATTATTATCCGTCTCACTGCAAACCCACACGCCTCTGCATGCTGAGGCAAAGCGTTGGGCATCAACGTCACACAATGCCACAGAGATCTAGAAGTAGCCACTTAGAACCAGGGTGGCTCTTTACAAGTAGCTACCTGCCTATAAGACTGGATAGTAATATCTGCTTTGCAGAACTATTCTGGGAATTGAGAATGTAGAGGCCCTGACACATAGAAGATAATAAATAGCCTTTCTTTTTCGAAGCTATTGTTCATGCAAACAAAGCCCATTTTGTCCAAAAGCTAGCACCTGTTTCTTTGGCAGACAGTATATTAGCTCAAACATCATGAACATGGCATGAGGTTAATTCTGAACCCCTTCAGGGGCATCTATGGTCCTTGCCTGTGAAGAATGGGATCTGCAGTGTCTGGAGCTGAGAGGAACACTGGATATCCCCAGTTCTGACAAAGCTCGGGGGAGGAGCCATGCGTGGGGAAGGAAAGCAGTCCATGCGTTTGGACTCTGCCTCTCATGAGACTTGTGACAAGGCTTGAGACATCACAGCCTGCACCTCAGGGGAAACTGTTCAGCATCAGGGCAGCCACGAGTGCTGCCTGCATTATCTGTGTGTGTGCACAGGGGCATCTCTGAGTCAAGCTGATACAGGAGAACGTCCAGCTCAATGGAAAGGCCAGGGCCACGTCATTGGAAATTTGTAGAAAGAGACCCAAAAAGACTTAGAGAAGAGGAAGATATGGGCTCCAGGAGGTGTGGGAGTTGACTCGCTACCTCCCTCAGGAGTGCACAGCTACTCCTGAAGTCAGACACTCGCCATATAGAAGTTGCTCATCTGAATTTAATTATAGTTAAGGCCATCAAGGAAATGACAGTGAGTCACGGATGAAAATATGGCACCTGGAATGCATCCAACAAAAGACTCATACCCAGAAAGTATGAATAATTCACATCAACAAATCAGACGGGGACTGCATACTTTTAACACAAGAGTCTTTAAAAGATAGACAATCACTTATCATAAGATCTAAAACTTCCAGTTTTAGGTTTTGACCCGAGAGAGACCAAAACAGATACACAGATGCATAGAAACCCATGAACTCAATGTTCATAATAGCTTACTCTGAGCAGAGCTGAATGAGAAACCACCTAAATGTCCATCAGCAGGTGAATGGGTTAACAATCCGTAGTATACCCACACCCTGGGTACCACTCAGCCGTGAAAAGCAACACGCTATTGGCACATATGTAGACTAAGAAACACTCATTCTTTACAATGCTATTTATGGGAAGCCATCAATAGCAAATAGGACCTACTTTAACAGGAGGCTGAAGAGTGGCTGCTTGGAACAGGAAGCTGGCAGGGAACAATGCTCTCTCTAATGTAAATATTCTTCACATTGACTAGTCACACGGGTATAATACTAATCGAGTAGGACATTTAAAATAGATGTACTCTATAATAAGTTTCAGCAACGCTGAAAAGTGCAAAAATGTCTTAATGCGTCATCAAAGGTGTCTGAATGGCCACCAAACATAGGAGATGTGCAAATAAACACGTTCGGCCCCATCATTCATCAGGGAAATGAAAACCCCAGAAAAACACCACCAGACACCCACCAGGATGGCAGGAATAAAGAGAACTGACAATACCAGCGTCGGCAGAACGTGAATCTACTGCCCCTCTTGTATGTAATGGGGGTGCATTAGAGGCTATATGCACCGATAGGTGAACAGATGTTCACCCTGTAACCTAGCACTTCAGCTTCCAATTTTAATTCCAGGAGAAACGAGTGTGCAAATGTCCAAGATCTGTAGCCTCTTTATTCACCATAGTACACAAATAAGGTGTAAAGAATTCGACAGGAGAATGGTCAAATCACCAGTGATGTGTTTATAACATGCAATCTTATTCGTGCCTGAAAAGAAAAACTATGTATCATGTCACAGCAGGCACACACCTCTCAGGTGGGATGTCACGTGAGAAAAACGATAGACCCAAAAATATACACACAGCAAAATACATATCTCACCCCTGAAATCCCAGCGCCAGGCACCTAAGGCATGAGGACTGTTGAGAGTCAAGACTAGACTTGGCTACATCGTAAATAGTCAGAGGAACTGAGCTACAGAGAAAAACCCTGGCTCCCCAAAGAGTATATACTGTGTGACTCCATTTATATGAAGTTAAAGAATAGGAAAAAGCGGCTCCTGGGGATAGATTCAGAGACTTATTAGGTCTGGCAGAGGTATGAAGGAGCTCTGTGGGGGCTAGAAACGCTCCCGCTCTGGTCTCGATCAGCGGTTCCACCCGCATGCCCCAAGGTAAGTACTCTTCATGGTACTTCTGGTCCTGTACTGTGTGCATACCGGTTCTCACTCTAATTTGTTTTTTAATTCATAAAGATCAGTGCAGCTTGCTGAGAATGCGAGGCAGTCCCAGCACTGCTATCCTATTCTGCTCCACGGGAGCCCGGGAACCCGGGAGCCCTGTGCCCTGCACTCCCTAATCCCCAGACTCACAGGGCGTGGAGGTAACTGGGAAGCAGTGGGCAGAGGAACAGATCCCACCACCCCACAGGCAGCTCGCACGCACCCTTTGCCTTGTAGTACTCATGCTCCAGCTCGTCCTCGTCATCTTCTGAGTTGTAGTTCAGCAGCTCCTCCTCGTACAGGCCCAGAAAGTCGATGTCTTTCTTCCTCCGCTTTTTCTTCTGGGGCATCATTTTGCTACCTGCCTCTTGTGGGACCCGGTACACTCACCGGCCTAACTCCACCTCTTCCCTAGACCTGTGCCTCTCACTCAGAGAACTGCGGAGCCCTCCTAGGGCTTCAGGTCCGGATGTATCTGGCCTTGTTCCCTAGGTCTCCTGGGTCCCCCATCCCAAAGCACTGTCCCACTTTTCTCCTCTCTGGTCCCTCAACCCAACACAGCGCTTTTTTTCTTTTTCTTTACTTTCCCCCCTCTCTGTCCCCTGCTCATTCTGGGCCACCTCCTCTCACTCTGCACCTGCCCCCGGGGCTTCTTCTTGAGATCTATCACTTGTTGATGAAAATGAGAAGGTCGTCCTCTCTCCTCCTCCCTCCACACCCCTTTGCAGAGACTCAAGTGACACCATGCCCTGGCATCCACTTCCCACCTGGCCTCACAATGGGGACCCCTCCAGGCCACTCCGAGGACAAGTAGGGGCCCACTTCTAAGGAGACACCTGAGCTTCCCAGCCCATGAGAACACTGGACAATGCCGTGACCAGGGTTGGTCCTGGGGAGGGCAGAGCTGGGACAGTCCACGGAGCTCTGGGTACAGAGGATAGGTTTCTCTCCATTATACATGAGTGCCGATCATCTTACCCAGAAGGCAGGTTCTTATGAGACTGCTCTCGGGTTCCATCTTCCAGAACTCTCTCTTCTGGAAGTGACCCTCCTCCAGGTACATCCTGCTGCCCCGCAAAGCATACAGCTGGCCCATGAAGCAGTTTACTGATTATGAGTTACTGCCACCCTCAGCCTGGAGCCTAGGAAGTAAGTCCACCTATCCTCAGGCAGCCCCAGAAGGGCACAGATAAGCCAAGATGCATGGACCTTGTCAAGCATCCTCTGGGTACTCTACTATTCTCTATACTTTGGGAGAACCAGCCCCCGACCCTGCTTAACCCTGTTCTCTTCCAATCTCAACACGTGGGGAGTTCTGAGCCAGGGCAGAACAAGGGTCAGAAGTCCCTTCTAACCCTTACTCAGCAGAGAGCGCTTCCCGTGACCATAGATGCCCCCTCCTTGCTCATTTTATTAGAATTTTAAAAGACATTCCTTATAACCCGGCTTGTAAGGTTTCTATATAGATTTAAAATGCTAGAAAAATTCCGATTCACTTAAAACTTGTGCTCCTCTGCCCTTGCAGGTGGCTGTAAGGACAGAACCAACACCATCTGTGCTGCCTCCTGGCTGGGGAGCCTGGAACACAGCCCATTTTCCCAGCCATAAAGAGAGAATAATGACCCACTATTGAGTATTTGGCAGTTAAAAAAAAAAAACTCTTCATCAATCAGAAGTTTCTAGAGACTATAAAAGGTTAGTCAATGTCTGTAACTCCTGCAACAGACTAAATTTCTGTTTCTCTTCCATATTTGTATGCTGAATATTGACATTAAGAAAAACCTCTGCATCTGGGAGAGGCTTGAAGGTGGGGCCCGTGCAGGGAGATGAGGTCGTGGAAGTGGGATGCTTATGGATGTGATCTGTGCTTTACAGATAGGACACCAGGAGCACGGAAGTCACGTGGGTCAGCAAGTGATGGTTGTGCAGTGTGAGGGCCTGAACTCCGTCTCCCTGAATCCACATTAGCCAGGCATGGAGGCATGCACCTGATACCCCAGTGCACAGACGGTAGAGACAGACAGTTCCTGGACCTTGCTGGCCAGTCACTGCAGCCAAACCAATGAGCTCAAAGTTCACTGGCAGACTGTTTCAAAAAGTTAAGATGGATATATTTTTTAAAAGATTAGGTGTCCTCTGAGTCTGTTTAGTGTTGTCTGTGTGTGCATGGGTATGCGAAAGAGCCTGCATCTCTGGGGTGTCACTGCATCATCCACATCTCTGAATCATCCTCATCTCTGCATCATCCACATCTCTGAATCACCCGCATCTCTGCAACATCTGCATTTCTGCATCATCCGCATCTCTGCATCATCCATATCTCTGCAACATCTGCATTTCTGCATCATTCGCATCTCTGCATCATCTGTATTTCTGCAACATCTGCATTTCGGCATCATCCGCATCTCTGCATCATCCATATCTCTGCATCATCCGCATCTCTGCATCATCCACATCTCTGCATCATCCGCATCTCTGCATCATCTGCATCTCTGCATCATCTGCATCTCCACATCATCCGCATCTCCGTATCATCTGCATCTCTGCATCATCAGTTCTCCATGTCCACAGAAGCCCAGAACAGGCTGCAAGTTTGTGGTTGAGCTTCTTTTTTTTTTTCATTCTTTTTTTATTGATATTTATTGAGCTCTACATTTTTCTCTGCTCCCATCCCTGCCTCTCCCCTCCCCGCTTCAATCCTCCTCCAAGGTCCCCATGCTCCCAATTTACTCAGGAGATCTTGTCTTTTTCTACTTTCTACTTCCCACGTAGATTAGATCTATGTGAATCTCTCTTGGTGTCCACATTTTGTCTAAGTTCTCTGGGATTGTGGTTTATAAGCTGGCTTTCTTTGCTTTATGTTTAAAAACCACCTATGAGTGAGTACATGTGATAATTGTCTTTCTGTGTCTGGGTTACCTCACTCAAAATAATGTTTTCTAACTCCATCCATTTTCCTGCTGGTTGAGCTTCTGATTCTTCCCAGTGTCTGGTCTGGGAAGGGACCCATTCCTTGTGGACATCTCCCTCCCAACCCAGCTGTGAGCTCTATGAGAGTGGAAGAGCCTGCCTCATGTTCACTGAATCATACTTAGGACCTGTGCTGCACCTGGTATGAATTGGGTTCAGCAAACAGATAAAATGCATGCGTGATGAAGATCGCAAACAAGTCAATAAAACAAACAGGTTCAAGGCCCAGAACCCAGGAGGAAAGCAGTATGGCCTGGACGTAACTCACCTGAAGACAGAGTGAATGCTCTAGAGTGTATGGCATTCTTAGCACATCTCAGAAGGTAAGGAAGGGTGGGTCATTCTTAAATAGACAGAAGGACATGGGGGCAGCAGCCAGCACTTGAACCCTATCCTTGCTCTGAGAAACTTCCTTCTCACTTGCCCTTTTAAGGCTCCCAGATCCCTACCAAGGGAAGGCATCTCTGACCCCAAACATCTTCACCAGGAAAAAAGAGCAACCCTACTTCCTCCCTTACTCTGTGGAGGGTTGGCCCCAGAAACAGTGGAAAGACTAGGTGACTGAGAGTGGTTTAATAGTAGATGACATACGCCCCCTGCTGGCCTCATTTGGTTTGACCTCCAGAATCTTGAAGATTGGAACTAACCAAGAAAATTCATTTTGCAGGGACTGAGAGGACAGACGCCTGCACAGGCATGCTCTCTCTCTCTCTCTCTCTCTCTCTCTCTCTCTCTCTCTCTCTCTCTCTCTCTCTCTCTCTCTCTCTCTCTGTTTCTTTGTCTCTCTGTTTCTCTCTGACTCTCTGTCTCTCTCTCTCTCTCACACACACACATAAATCATTTTGCTTGAGGATCTATTCAGAGACAATAACAAAACTTTTTTTTAATGAGATATCATTCAAATGAAATTTTTACTGGAATGTTTTTCATGAATGATATTAAAATATTTCTAGAGAATACCATAGCATTTTGTTTTAAAAAAGAAAACATGATCTGAATCAAAACCAAACACTGACCTGGATATAAAGAAGAACGAAACCTGTCATGCTGGGGCCAGGGAACGTAACATGTTCCTGACCCCGGGAAAGGAGCACGGCTCTCTTAGATGATGGCTCAACACATACATTCTACAGAAACCCAGTTGAGGATAGTTTCACGGGTGTAAATGGTAAGTAACTGGGTTTTAAATCCTTTATTGGATCTGTCTGAGAAAACCAAAAGCATCCACGTCTCTTATCGGGCTCCTGTGCTAAGTACAGAATTTCACTAAGAATCTGCCAGGTCAAGTCACTCCCCAGCTTACATACTCCAGTGAGTTCTCACACCCTCAGAATTAAATCTTGACTTCTCCCAAATGCCTGCAGGCTGCTCTCCACCCCAGAGGCACAGTGGCTCCTGTGTGCCCCATCACACCTTACTCCTCTTTCTGAGTGGCTCGCCATTTTGATAGGAAGCCCAGGCAGTCACTCCACAGCCAATGGCAAAGCCTCACTTGCTTTCTCCAGTGATTCTCTGGTTCCACCCACATTTCTCTCTCACTAGGACAGCACCACCTGGTGGCCACCCACCCCCTCACCCTCCTGACAACCACCTTTCCAGAAAATGACAGCATTCACTCTCTTCTTGTCCCATTTCCTAGAAAGCAAAGTGTCAGTCCCATGGCTCTGTGTGAAGCCCCCCAATGCCTGGAGCTGTCCGCTACTCTAGCTCCGCCTCCGTCTTCTGCACCCATCCTACGGGAGCTCTTACACCCCTATCCCATACACCTGCAGGTGCCCTGCCCTTCTCAGACGGGCCCAATAAAGAATCTAAGACCCAGTTACCATTTACACCTGTGAGACTGTCCTCAACTGCCCCAGACTTCTTGTTTGCTCCTACCTCTGTGATGACACACAGGTTATCACTTTGAAATCACTACTGGACCCCTCATTGAGCAAGCAAGACTCGTGGGAATAATGCGGGTGGTTCTATCCATGGTGATATCTGAAGTCGGAGGTAGACTTGTGACCACACAGCTCACTGTCAGTTTTGTAGTTCTGTATGTGGTACAGATGACAGTGTTTCCAGTCGGTTGCAGCCCATTATGGTCCACCGCAGGAGCCCACAGTACACAGGAGACAGACTGCTAGCTCATCTTCCTCTGTCCTCAGAGAGGTGGCAGCTTTCTACCTTCCTGGTCTTCCTATCTTTGGGGCTGCAGGTTTGGACACACAATAACCTGTCCCCTCCTGCAGGTTAGGACACACACTAGCCTGCCCCCTCCTGCAAAGCTGAGCCATTTCACAGGAGGGTTTCCCATATGCCCAACAGATGGTTTAAGTTGGATCTTCCCATGACACTGTGGCTCTTCTCCAAGCACACTCCATAGATATGGGCATGCCACCTCTAATCCCCCTCTACCCTGCAGTGTGCCTCACATCCATTCCCAAGCTTTCTTTGCCCTGGGAGGTCACTCTCTTCCAAAATCCCATTTTAAATGACTCCTGGATGAACTTTGTGTTGTATGTCCCTGAAACCAAACCTCAGAATCAGGGCCTTCCATCAGCTCAATGCTTTGTGTGACCTGGACCACCTTGGTGTCCTGAGCAAGACTCCGGTGCCAGTGCTCTGGAAATCCAAGCTGCTCTGGCTGGTCCTGAGAGAGCTACTCTCATTAAGCTTGGAGGCAGCATGGAAGCCACTGCCACCCTTCCTACAGGCAGGGCTCACTGCACAGTGCCTTACATTAAAGCTGCTTTAAGACAATTCCAGCTGGTTGTGGTGGTGCGTGCCTACCGTCCCCATGCTGGGTGTGGTGGTGCGTGCCTACCGTCCCCATGCTGGGTGTGGTGGTGCATGCCTACCGTCCCGTGCTGGACGTGGTGGTGCATGCCTATCTTCCCAGTGCTGGGTGTGGTGATGTGTGCCTATCTTCCCTTGCTGGGTGTGGTGATGCATGCCTATCATCCCATGCTGGGTGTGGTGGTGCATGCCTACTGTCCCCATGCTGGGTGTGGTGGTGCATGCCTACTGTCCCCATGCTGGGTGTGGTGGTGTGTGCCTATCTTCCCAGCGCTGGGTGTGGTGGTGTGTGCCTATCGTCCCATGCTGGGTGTGGTGGTGTGTGCCTATCTTCCCAGTGCTGGGTGTGGTGATGCATGCCTATCTTCCCAGTGCTGGGTGTGGTGGTGTGTGCCTATTGTCCCAGTACCTGGAGGCAGAAGCAGATAGATCTCTGTGAGTTTGAGTGAGGCCAGTCTGGTCTTCTTAGCAAGTTCCAGGCTGGCCAAGGCTAAATAGCGAGACTTTGCCTTTAAAAAATAAGAGAAAAGAAAAACAATTCCACAAGCTCTGCCATCTCTATTATATTATCTAAGGACCCAAGAGTAGTTTCCCTGATTTTCTGCCCATCCATCCGGAAATGTCATACATGGTCCAGTGCCTCCTTAGGGAAGCAGAATCCTCTGCAGCCTGATGCCAGGGTGAAACTCTCCAACTTGCTTTCTTGCCACACAGATCTCTCACCCCTCTAGCAAGCAATGCCACCCTCAGGGAGGGCCAGGGACTTGGACTTATGTGCCTCCCCTCGGGAGCCATTGCTGTCACTGAAATTGCCTTCCCTGGTCACACATCACACCCTGTGGGCTTGTTTTCTTATTCCGCTTATTTCTTGAGGTGTCCCATCCCTGTCCCATGTGCCATTGCTCCATTGACTATCACCCTACCCCCACAGACCTGGCCACCAGCAGGAGCCTCCTGAAGGGACATGGCCATGTCACAGCACTCTGGTCCTCAGCAATGCTGCTCCACATTGAAACCAGGCTGAGCTTTTCCAGAGGCGACCTGAGGATGTCCTTTTTCTCTGCCAAGGACCAACTGACTCTGAGAATCTTAGTCAACAGTGTGAACACAGCACACCTGTTCACCAAAGAGTCTTTCTCCGCCCAGCTCCTTAAGTTTATCTCCAACCAGTTGTGTTCTTTCCCTTTCCTGACAGGAGCCAGACAGCCCTTCCTCCAGGTCCTAAGCTCTCTCCGCAGCCAGGTGCTGAATTGCACCTCCTATGAAAGCTGATTCTGAGAGCTCTCCATGGTGCTACCTGGGGGAGCTTTGCAGGGCTCTTGCAAGCTCCTTGATAACATCCTCTTGCATTCCAAACGCTTGCATTCCAGTGCTCAGAGAATATTTGCCAAGTGAATAACATAACAAACAGCATGCACTTCATAAATGATATTAAACAATTAAATGAAGCATGACCACCTCCATCCACCCCTAGAACATTCACATATTCGTTTATTCAAAAGTTTTATGACAATCCCGTATTACCATTTGAACATTTGTTCTTTAGCTGGTGGGCTATTTTGTAGCCCATGGGCTCTTTAGGAAGTGGGGCCTATCTGGCAGAAGTAGATCACTGGAAGTGGACCTTATATCCAACATCTGGTTCCACCACCGGATCCTTTTGCCATGGCCAGGGCTACTCCTCAATGCACAATGCTGACAGGGCCACTCCTCAGTGCACTCTCTGTCATGATGGGCTAAAAGCCTCTGGAACTGAGAGCTAGCATAAATCCCCCTTTTAAAAACGTTTCTGTTGGCTGTTGTGGTAGCTAACACACCCTCTTCTTACAGGAGAGCAAGCATGACTTCTTCCAGTATATTAAAAGATATCGCTTAGGTCTCAGGGAAGATCCTTGTTGGGAGACAGATTAACCCAAGGCTTTCCCAGAAGCCCTGTTGAAAGGACCAATGGGGCGTTAGTTCTGTGTCCTCGTCCAGGAGCAGACTGTGCCGGCTCCAGTCTGGGGGCTGGAGCAAGGGCCTCGAAGGAATTAGGATTTCAGTTTCTTGGAACCCAGCTTCCCTCACTGAAGGGCTGTGGTTATCAGTCCCAGGTAGCTGTGCCTAATGTATCCCATGTTTTTCTTGCCAACATTGTCTGATTTAGCTCTCTGCTTACCTTGGTCCATTCTACCCTTGCAAATAGTAAATAAGATATTGTAGTTTTTAAAATAAGCTTGTTTGGCATAAGACATCAACTTATGCAAGACCTCCCAGTCTAAACATCTGTCTTCTTTATTTCTCAACCCTAGTCCTCACCCTCAACCCCTCACCTTTAGGACCCATATTCCTGTAGGTTTGGGTCCGACCCTCAGAGAGCATCCTCGGGGTCTACAATGATTTCAGCATTTAACATTTTATAAGGGTCACAACGAAACACTTAAATGTCTGTTGCCAAGAGTTGTCATCACATTCATCTGAGAGAGAAAATGGTCTTCGTCTTTGGAAGGTGGAAGGTAGCGAGCAATCTGTGATTCATGCTCAGTAGGAGACGGGCCTTGAACAGCTGCAAGGAGGGAATGGGAGAAGTGTGCTCACCTGTTGATAGTGAGCTAGGGAGATGAGGAGAGCTAGAGAAGGAACAGCTTGAAGGGATGGATGAGAAAGGTAAGGAGTGTCCAATGGCTGGACAGTCTGCGTAAGAGGTTGCCCACCCATGTGGAAGTGATTTCCAATCTGTCCCTTGTTATCTCTCACTCTGGAGCTCCTGATATGATGTGACCATCTGATACCACAGAAAGGACTATGTTCAACCCCTGGTCAACACATATAAAGCAGAAATAGCCCCACAGCAGGAATCTGAAGACAGAGGAACATGACCAACATGAGCCCTTGGGAGTTTTCACTGGGAAAGTATCCTTTCCCAGGGCCTTCATGCCTACATCTCACCAGGCAAGTAGACCCTGGCCATGTGGCTTGCACAAATACCAGGTACATATTTATGTAATTCTATTAGAGGTGCACTCAAGAAATTGGTGTTGAAAAAGGACCCTAAGAGAGACATACATGGATCTAATATATATGGGAAGTAGAAAAAGACAAGATCTCCTGAGTAAATTGGGAGTGTGGGGATCATGGGAGAGGGCAGAAGGGAGGAAGAAGGAAGGGAGGGGAGTGGATGAAATATATAGCTCAATAAAAATAATTTTAAAAAGAGAAAAAATAGTTATTGAAAGAAGTTACGTTTTTTTATTATTTTATGAGTGCTCTGAGACCTCTGACTCTGATCCAGCCTCCAACTTTGACAGTGTGACTTTGCCCAGTGAGCAGCAGAGCTGTAAGTTTGGTTTTATAGCAGGGTCTTAGAGGTGGCTCTTGCTAAACCACCACTCCACTCAGACCTGCAGGCGCCCAGTGCGTAACTGAAAGCACAGTGAGAGCTACCTTCATCTTATGTCTGTCTCCTTTGGATCAGATCCCTGCTCAGCTCTGGGTAGCCATGTTCATTGCCTAAGGAGTTCCTGTCTATAGCCATCTATCTAGCCCAGCTCATCCCCTTTTAGGACTGAAGGCATCAATTGAGGATGGTAAGGAAGTTCCTGACAATGTTTAAAACATCTTGTTCCGGACCCCTGGAGTGGCACCTGAAAGTTCCTATCACTTGCCCTAAGTCTGTGGTCTCCTTGGATTTCAGGGACAGTGGACCATGCAGGCAGATGACCCGTTATCAGACTGCCCCATAAGTGGGGCATTTCCCCTTAACCCCCACCCCTAAACAGAGTCAACTCAAGATGAGAACATACTTCCCCCTTATTTAGTGACGGTACTCACAGCTTCCCTAGAATGGTGGCTACGATCTACCAGACCACTTTGCCCAAGTCTGGTGGGTTTGCCTGCCTCTTTCTCCTCCCCTCAACTCTGTGAATTCTTGTGGTTTAAATGTGAACATTTCCCCAAGTTTGTGTGCTTGGACACTTAGTTCCCAGCTGAATGTGTCTGAGGAGGTTGTGGAAACTTCAGGACATGGGCTCTGGCTAGCAGAGGTGTATCACTGGGATGAGCCTTTGAGAGCTCATAGAGTGGCTAAACTCCATCTTGTCCATAGAGATATAACAACCCACTCCCATGTCCTCTGGCCCTCAGGGAAAAGGCCACCCCCGCCACCACACCTCCCTTGCCACTATGGACTGGCTCTGGTGTACTGGACGTGGTCTTCACACTGGAATAAACACCACAGCAGCTTCTACACAGATGCTGGGCAAGGGTAAAGGCCAGGCCTGGGTCAGACACCAGGTCATTAGAATTCCACTCACCAGACAGAAGAACACCATAAGGACTTTTAAAAAGGCCACTTGTCACCTCCTCCTTCCCCAGCACCTCTTACCTTGAGAGAACACAGGTGATGTGGGGTTCCCCTCTGTATGCTGTGAATATATTTTATTACCATTGGTTAATAAAGAAGCTGCTTTTGCCTATGGCAGGGAAGAGCATAGGTAGGTGGGAAAACTAAACCGAATGCAGGGAGAAAGAAGGTAGAGTCAGGGAGACACCATGTAGCTGATGAAGGAGAAAGACACTGGAACCTTACCAATTGGCCACAGCTTTGTGATGATACATAGATTAATAGAAGTGGATTAATTTAAGATGTAAGAATTATTTAATAAGAAGCCTTACCTAATAGGCCAAGCAGTGTTGTAATTGATATAGTTTTGTGTGATTATTTGGGTCTGGGTGGCTGGAAAACATTAACGCAATCTCCATTTACACATAGGTATCCAATAGGAATGTTCCATCACCAATGACCTGGGGCTTGTCCTAGTGTCTTCTCAGGGTATAGTCAAGGTCAACAAGCAATAGACAGCAGACGTATTTAGAAAGGAAAAAGGTTAAGCCATAGAGAAGAACAGTCTTATGCCTAAGTCCAGAAACTAACCCAGTGTCCAGGGTGTAGCTTAGTGGGAGAATGTTTACCTAGCATGCATGAGGTCCTAGGTTCCGTCTCTTTCACAAGAGAAAGACGGGAAAAAAGGGAAACCAACAAGGGCCTAAGTCACCCAGCTGGGTTCCAGGTGATGCACCGCCGGCTGTATGACAAGGAGCACAAGCAGAGCAGATGCACCAGAAAGAGGATGTGCGGCCAATTCACAGTGGCGGGGCAAGGGCTCTTTGAGGCTAGATATGAAAGGAACCTGTTCTCTCTCTCTCTCTCTCTCTCTCTCTCTCTCTCTCTCTCTCTCTCGCTCGCTCTCTCCCCCTCTCCCCCTCTCCCCCTCTCCCCCTCTCCCCCTCTCCCCCTCTCCCCCTCACCCCTCTCCCCCTCTCCCCCTCTCCCCCTCCCCCTCCCCCTCCCCCTCCCCCTCCCCCTCTCTCTCTCTCTCTCTCTCTCTCTCTCTCTCTCTCTCTCACACACACACACACACACACACAGGACAGTCGAGAGACCTGAGGAGTGATGTCTTAAGCACTAAGACTTCTACTTAGACCTTCTTGTATGGAATCTCTGAGGATGAAAAAAGCCTAAAGTATGATGCCTTTTTGCCTTATTAAAGGCAGTAGACCGACAGTGTTGGGATGTTTTCATGTCTCTGTCTCTGGGCGTCCAGAATGGAGGGACCTGAAGCTGTCTTTCCCTTGGGCTTATTACAACACATATAATTACCCCTTCACCAAGAGGCTTCATACCACCTGATGACTTCTGAGCCTTGCAGATTTGGTTTTTGCTGGCAGACTGTGAGCTGCCACTTCTTGCTTTACCCAGAACCTGCTACTGCCCTTCATCTATTAGAAACGAGACCCATGCTCAGTAGAGCTGAATATAAGATTAAACACCAAGAGTGGCTTGACTTTTGCAAAATGGCCTTTGAGGCATGGCTTACAGCATCTATTTCTGTGGCTCAAAATTCATTCTCCATCCATCACCCCAGTCCTTGGCTATCAGGGGACGAAGGACCATTCTAGAAAGTGGTCAGAGCAAGTAAAAGTGAGTTTCAATGAAACAACAAGCATTCTCTTCCTTGGTGAGCTTTTGGGGTCTTCGGGGCTTTGTGAACTTTGCTGCTGGGTGTAGGTTTCCTAGTTGCCATGGGAACACTTTTAGAGGGAACAGCAGGGCCTGTCTCCAGTTAGAGTGAGAAGTTGAGACATATCTGAGTTTTAACTAACTGGTTCCAACTTAGGCCTTTTCCAAATGCGGGGGAAAGCATGAGTCTAAGAAAGAGAGGTGCCTTAGCCTTCGTTGCTGAGGCATGACTTCTGGGTGCCATCTTTCATGCTTTTGGGGGGCAAGAAGTATAGTCCTGGATCAGAAGACCAGACCTCCACCCAGGTGGACAAGTAGGGCCTCCCTGTGCTAGAGGGTGTGGTGCAATTTTTGGGTTCCACCCTAGCACCAAACACAGAGTGACTTTACCCAGATCCCAAGCTCCAGAATTACTAGTCCCTAGTTCTGATTACAAAATACACTCCAGTCCTAAATGTAATGAATTTGTAATTAAAATACACTAAGTCTAAATCCAAGAAGTCTCTTTTGCTTTGCCTTGAAAAATATTTCAGGATGTTTATTTTTTTTCCAATGTTCAAAATATGCAGATGAGGAAATGCTGATGGTACTTTAAAAAGGTCTCACACCTGAATCAGATGTTTCAAGAACAATCCATCCACCAGAGACAAAAAAAAAATACAACAGATCAGAGCCACAGACCAAAGGACCATCCTGGACAGTGGTTCCCCAAGTGGAGTCCCTAGGTCACCTTCAGCATGTCCCAGGATACCAAAAGAGCTTGAAACCCTAGGAGCCCAGGTCCCATCCCAGAAAAACACACCACATAGAAATATCATGGAGTAGAGCCCAGGAATTTCAGAAATCTCTTCAGAAGACCCCTGTTAGACAGACAGGATCAAGATCACTGCCTTGCACTAGCATGATGGCGCTCAACCACTACACTGGGAACCACTTGAATGTCTTCAAGGGACCCTGGAAAACGTCCTCAAGTCTACTGTGCTTGCCTCTGGAAGACAAGGGCACAACAGCAGGACCACTTACTACAAAGCTCCAGGAAATCCGAATGCGCACAAGGTTTGAGAGCCACGGTTTGCAGAGGAGACAGAACGCCTACCCCAAAATTGTTGCATGGCCTCATGAACCGTCTCCTGGCTAGGAGGAGGCAGTCACTGGTTTCTGGATGTTGTAGTCAAGTTAAGTGATGGCTGTGGCTATTCATTTTTAAAATTTAAGACAGGGTCCCTACATCCCAGGCTGGCCTTGAACTTGCTATGCAGCCCAGACTAGACTTAGACTCCTGGTCATCCTGCCTCTGATTCCCGAATGCTGCAATTGCGGGTCCCAGGATTACAGGCACCAGTCATGGATGTTCTGAACACTCCTGTGTGGCTTTGTGTCAGTGCCAGGGGCTCCAAGCCTTCCCCCAGAGAAAAGACAAACTATCCGCTGAGAGTCTAGGAACATTTAACTGTGTATTCTGAGGGTATACTAATGGAGATCCCCATGCTGGTTGCCACAGACACACAGAAGGGAGAGTGTGTGACCCACTCCACAGAGGGGATGTACCAGGAGTCATAACCTGATATAATTTACAGAAGTGACCAGATAAGAAGAGGGAGGAGGGGCAGAGGAATGGGACCATTCCAATCATCTGAACCTCTTGCACAAAAAGCACAGAACTAACAGAAGAAGGGAGGCCCACAGAGGCAGGAGGGTCTCTAGAAAGAGAGAGAGCCTGCTTGTGGCATGGCCTGTATGGTTTGACTGAAAACAAACAAACAAAACAAAAACTTGGACTATGTGGTACCAGCAGCAATGGGTCACAAAAGGTATTTTGAGATGCTAATTCTTAGAATAAATGAGGATCCCTCACTCAAAAGAGCCCAAATTATAGCAGTGGCAAAAGCAAGTACAGGGAGGAAATGAACGCCAGGGATATTTGTGCTGGAACTGAGAACCAATAAGCAGTATGGAGAAGGAGGATGTCCGGGCAGAGAGAGCCTGCGCTTGCCCAGTGTCTGCGCTGGTAACTGTGCCAAGCATTGTGCAACACTGTGTCACTCACTCCTGGAGACATAGCCTGAGGTTCCTGTCTGTTTTAGATGTGGGATCAGAGCCTCCAGGGGCTTCAGGGACTCCCCAAGGTCACAGATCTACTAAACAATGAAAGAGTCTCTGAGTCCAGACTCTTCTACCTGTGTCAGTGGAGGACAGATAGGCTGAGGTCCGAGATGCCACGCAGAGGCGGATGCTCGGAAGGCCCCAGCGGACATGCTTCTGGTGCTCCTGGGGAGGGCTGGCCTGCAGGTGAGGACAGCAAGGATTGGTGGCTCTCGGGAGATACAGTTGCAGCAGGAGCGCTGCTGTTGAGAAAGCCCCAGGTGTCGCAGAGGATGAGGGATGGGGAACATGCAGAGAGACGTAGCGAGGCTGGGCTGTATCAGGAAGAAACAGAGCAGGAAAGAGCATGAGGACCTGGAGGCAACCTTGTCAAATATTATATGGCTGTCAAGGATGAGACCAAAGGCACAGCGCCTTCTTTGGCAAAGGCTTGCTGCTAACCTTCAGGATTCAGGTTTGACCTTTCTGTCCTCCCTCTTCCTTCCCCTTCTTCTCCTCTCCCTGATAACTGGGAACCTGGCCCTGAGAGTCGTCTACACATTGAGCTCCTGTGAGTGTTTGAGAAGGGTTTCTTTTAGCATCAGTGCACCCACATGACGGTGAGTGCCAGAAGGGCTTCTGCAACCATGGCGCATCCCCTGGCCCAATGAGCGTACAGTAATACATGGCTGAAGTCGATAGGAAGCCCTGCAGCCTCTGCTTCCTTCCCAGACTCAGCGACATCTAGTGTTGTTTATGCCTCTCTGAGTCTGGGCAGAGATGTTGTCACAGCAGTGTACGAAGGTTCCAGGAGCCAGCCTGACCTTGAGCCTTGAGCCTGCTTAAGCACTGAGTCACCAACTTGCTGCTGGTGTTGCTGTTACTGCTGCTGCTGCTGCTGGTGGTGGTGGTGCTGCTGCTGCCTATCTTTCAAGCCCGCAACTGCATTTAGCACAGAGGAAGACACAACAGCTGAACAGCTACTTGGTTTGTGGGGAACTGATGACCTTAAATCAGAATTTAACTGGTGGTCTGCATTGTGGAACAGGATGGGGCAGAGAGGTCTCTCTGGACCTTTGATAAATGTTACACACACTGACTGAGGCAGAAAGCATGTAGCCTGGAAGTCAGGGGACTAGGTGAGGCTCAGGGGAGCCTCTAACTTGCCATGTGCCCTGGGGCAAGTTAAATAAATAATAAAATAAAATAAAACAACTCGTGTTGTTATTTAACATTGCCCCTTTCCAGGCATCTGTCCTTGCTCCAAAATGTAGAGCTAGCCTTAGTTCTCCTCCAGGCATAAAGACTGTTACAGAGGTCAGGGCTGGAAAGAGGCTCTGGCAAGCAGCCCTGGTTTGGAGTGCAGTCTGTAGAGCTCTGCAGAGCCCTCCCGCCCTCCCCTGGAGACCTGGCCACGAGCAAGTGCCCGAGCCACTAAGTCTCAGCCCTTCACCTGTACCACAATAGCCTCTTTACCTGACTGTGATGGGGAAAATGGCCGGTGCGGGGCTACCCAGGAGGGCGCAATGACCCAGCAGCTTTCATAGTAAGGACCACTTACTTAGATCCACACATCCTGGATGCCCCCCAGCAGTCACTGGAGAGACCCCACGAGTCCTTTCTCAGCCTCTAATTGAAGAGATAAGGAAACTGACACCCTGAGGGACAGGAGGGATCTGCCTTGCAAGTCAGAGGCTGAAGGACCACCATACGCCAGAAGGATGCCCTAGCCCCTCATGCACGGGCATGGGGAGATCTGCATGAGCCATCGCCAGCTCCTATGGTGGACTGGCTGGGGCAGGTTCTGAGCAACCTCAGCAAGGGAGACCCTGATGTCTGGCCAGGCTGTTGCCAGATAGAGGGCTTAGTGCCTGGCAGATAGTCTGACCGCCGATGTCACTTCTTTACTAGTGGGACAAACCTGTCTATATGAAACCTTCTAATTCTGACACCCCATGGTTTTAACAACTGGATTCAGTTAGCTGTGGACTTGGTTAACTTAGATCATTCTTAGAACTCGCTCCTTGTCAGAAACAGCCAGAGCCCAGAAAGCCATGAGCATGCCTGTCCTTGTGTGATTTATCTGGTTTATCCATGTGTGCTGCCCTGTGTGTTTCTGCACTCCTCCGGGACCTTCCATCCTTGCAGACTAAGGTTCGGGTCCTCCTGGGGGCCTCACAGTCAGTTGAAACCAGGTGTGGAACAAGCTCCAGGCACCTACAGGCCAGAGTCCAGAGAAAGAAGGCTCAGAAAATAATCAGAGGAGGGAGCTCAAGCAGGCCAGAAGCCTCAGGGCCAGCTTGCTCCCCAACGGGGGCTGTTCTGGCACCTACAAGGTGAGGTTGGGTGGACGGCCTGTGTGTGATATTCTCATAGCTGGTCCTCTGAGTGGCATGCCGGGCTGAAGTGTCTGCTCCTCTGCAGAAGACAGAGCTGACACCTCCATCAGGGCATCGTCCCCAACCCAAACACGGACCAGATCAGAACAGGCTTCTCTAGAAATATCTAAAGGAGGGAAGAAAGGAAGGAAGGGACAGCGAGAGGAGGGAGAGGAAAAAAGACAGAAGGAGGGCATTCAGGCTAAAGTCTTCCCGACACAACCCACAATTCCACAAGGCAATAATCCACCAGCAGTGACCATGGGATGGAAACATATAGGAGGAAGCAACTGGAAGGAGTTCCAGATACAGATGACATGTGAACCTCTCAGCCTAGGAACAGCTGGGTCCCCTAACCCTGGGCCGGGTGAATCCCTGTGTCTGAAGAACAGAAACAGCAGGGACATTGATGTCAAAGTCCCAGCTAGCTGCCATCTACCAGCCTCACGTGACAAGGAGCTTTCCAGCTGACGCTTTCCTATTCAGGAACACAGTTTAACAAGATTCTGCAGTATTTGGGGACATAGAGAGGAACGGATCTTTATAAATAACTCCTGATTAAAATGGAGCTGAAAATAGGGAGACAGAACAGGAAGCAAATTGCTAAGCACTTATTGAGTCGATAACATCGGCTTGGAGATCTTAGTGCAAATGGCTGGTCTGGTTTATTTCCTTCTTGTCAAAGGTTAAATGCTGGAACCTAGAGGCACCGAGGCTGTGTGTGTCCAAGGGGTATTTTTAAGAGGGGGATGGCTCTCAGCTACTGGAGTCTTGGGGTGATGCTAACACAGGCTTTGATGAGCTATCCCTGAAGCCTTTGGAGTCCAGCCAGGTAGACCAGGACGCTTGGCCACTGTTTGTTCCCTAGAAGGGCTAGCCTCTGAGCCCTGAGATTCTAGATGGTGATTCATGGCTGAGTCCCTGGTATGAAACTTGGGCAGCCAAATGTCCAAACGAGACCTGGACTGTGCTCTCTCCTGCTAAGGGGATGGCTTGCCTGCCAGTCTATTCTCAGCAGGGCCTGACTTAGCTACAAGCAGGCCACAAATGTGTTCTCTGGGAAGCTGAAACTGAGTGGATGTGTGCTTATGAGGCCCCGACCTTGGAGAGTGGCCCGGGAGCTAAATGGAGGCACAGGATGGAGGCTCGGGACAGAGCTGACGTTGCATGGGTTCTGTCCCTGACTCCCTCCCCAGGACCCAAAGACAAACCCTAAATCCTTAGGGAACAACAATGGCAGGGCCAGGGAACCCTGAAGAGAGGCGGATGGGAGCTGAGACACCCATGGTGGGCCTGTCTGTCAGCCGTAATTGCAGGTGCCTGTGTGTACTTGGAGGATGCCCCGGCTGTGCAGGTGAAGGAAGGCAAAGATCTCAGAGGGCATGGCGTGGAAGCCGGGTTTGGGCTTGACGTTGTCGTAGTAGTGGTGCATGATGTGAAAGCCCGAGGGGTTCATGGGGAAGGCCCAGAAGCCGAACAGGTGCACCTCCTCACAGAGCTCCAGCGCCGCGGTGACTAGGATGAGGCCGCTGCTAATGCGCTTTGCGCGCACGCCCAGGTTGAGCCAATAGCGCGACACGCTTAGCAGGTAGAGCGGGTGGAAGAAGTAGACCTGCTGCGGGGACCCGAAGTCATCCAGCAGGTACTTAACGCGGAAGGACACGAGGGTGTTGCGTATGGTGTAGAAGGCGGGCAGCAGCACCGAGGCATTCTTGTACATCTGCAGCACCCTGAAGAAGGGCCTCCGCCACTTCTCCAGCTTGTGGAACCTACAGGGTGGCAGAGTGAGGAGCCATAAGCTCTGCGCAAGCCCACCCTCCCCGCCTCATCCCCTGCTCCAGCCCCAACCTACCCCACCCTCTCACCCTAGCACCCCTTCCCCACCCCTCACCTCCCACGTTTCACCCCTCCCATCTGGGCTCATAGAGCTGCCTAGTATTCCCTCCTCTGCTTCCTTTCCTATCTTTACATATTTATTATTTGTTTGTTTGTTTGTTTATTCATGGAGGGGGCACATGCCATAGAGCACTCGTGTGGAAGTCAGGATAGCCTGACAAAATTAGCTCTCTCCTTACATCATGTGGGTCCTTGTTGTGGAATAATCTTTTTATACACTGTGAAGTAGTATCACTCTGATTGGTTTAATAAAAAACTGAATGGCCAATAGTTAGGCAGGATTTGTAGGCACAGAGGATGCTGGGAAGAAGAAGGGCAAAGTCACAAGGAGATGTGAAGAACGTATGACATATTGGAGATGAGGTAACAACCCACAAGCCTCAGGGCAGCACAAAGATTAATACAAATGGGTTAATTTAAGTTATAAGAGCTAGCTAAAAACAAGTCTAAGCTACCAGCTGAGCTTTCACAATTCATAGTAAGTCTCCATGTTGTGATTTGGGAGCTGGCTGTTGGGACAGAGAAAGACTTGCTACAAACACCACCCAGCATAAGGTGCATATTCCACACAAGGCCTGAGAAATCTTTAAAAATGTTCCAAACACACAAAAGCAGAGCCAAACACAGCTTCCTGGTCCTGCAGCCTCTCGTGCAGGCCATGGTAAAGAGAAGCATCTCCTGGCCACTGCCACCAGCGCACCATGAGCTGAGCTGTGTGGTGGTTTAAGTTTAGCTCATGTAGACAGAAAAGGTTACAGATACACAGTAAGGCAGATTCAGACAGGGAAAAACCTCCAAACAAGTTACAGTGTGTTTTTAAAAAATGGTTTTAGTCTTAAAAAAAGAAAAGAAAATGGGTATATATAGTCATAGAAGAAAGTAGTTTATAAATAATAAGATAAAACCTTTGAAGAAAAAATAATATAAAAAGGAGACCCATATAAAAATGGAAGATACACAGTGAGTCTGGATCCTGTATAGTGTTGTATTGACTTTAGATTTCTTGATTGCTGATGTGCAAAGAGACATTGGATTATAAAAACTATTAAATTAAACCAATCTATATAGTTTTAAAATGTTCTAACTTCAAAATGTAAGTTACAAAATATGTTACATTAGGGAAGGCTGTGGATTCCTTCAAGGTTGATAGAGATTGGGTTTGATCAAGGAAGATTCCCTAAAATTCTGGCCACAAACATAAAGAAATAAACCTAGAAAAACTATAAGACAGGTCACATATATTTTACCAGCTCAAACATAAAACAAACAAAAAAAATCTTTGGCTGGCTTGTGTACAATACACAGTCCCTAGTTGTGTTAATACAGATGTGTATGTTACCTTTGAAAGTTTGTGTTTTCAGAACAAGGGGACCACATGCACTGAAAACAGGTGACCCAGACAATTCAGCCTTTCAGAGTGCCTCTGTTATAGATTCCTCAGAATCCTCAGCTTCAAGGCTGCTGGCTGAGATGGTCCAGTCTCACAGACTCTCCTAGCCAAGACTTCAGATAAGCCTTGTGCTTTCTCATTGCACAGAGACTGGACAACAAATGCTATAACTAATCTTCCCAGGACTTGACCATTATCTCAATTTTCTCAGGTTCCCTAAAGATGCCTTTATCCCCAGACAACAGGAAGCAGTCTAGAGAACACAACATCCATATTCCCAAGAGATGGGTTGGTTATGGATGTGTGTCATTGTTTGGGAGGGATATAGAAATATAGAATAAAAAAGACAACTATTAACCTCAAATATTTTACATTGGTATGGGTTTTGGTATATTGATAAAAATTTAAAGTTATTTTTGTTATACTGAATGTATGTTTCTACTCTCATTTGGGATATTGTGTTTTTGCAGCTTGTTTTAAAATGTAATTTATAATTTTAAAAATACAAGTTAGTAGTTAGTCACCTATAATAATCAAACTTATTATTGTATATATTAGTATATTTTCAAAGTTAAACAGATATATTTTAAATAGATAGATTGTTTTCAAATGCTTCAAAGACCTAAAAGGATACAAATATTCAAGATGTTTTAATAACTTAAGACTTTTTATGGCTGTGAGACACATCTGCTCCTGACAGCACCAATCTACTTCAGAAAAGGATAATGAGCATTGAAGAACCTTGGATTGGAGTTTACTTTCTTTGTTGCGAAAGCTAGCCTCCCGGGCAAGAAACTGCTCTGGCATTGACTGCTGATAGTCAATCCAACCTAGACAAACAGGACACAAAAAAAGGCAATGCTGGCTGAACTTTTCCAAGACAAGTTAGGTCCGTTTTTCAAAATTCCTGATTTACAGAAAAGTCTGTCAGATATTCTAGGTCCGTAGATTGAAGATGGACACCCCAGTGATACAGAAGAACCTTGTGTGACTGTTCAAGGCAGAGAGATACCTCTGTCTTTTTGGAAGTGGTTTGCATTGCAAGTCCTGTTCACTCAAGTAATATTATATCCTTCTGGGTCTTTGATGGAATTGAAGACTAGATAGTTATAGTTATAATTTCCTTTAGTTATGATATAAGAGAAGATAAATTAGGTACAAAACTTTGGACTCATCAAGAGAGGATAGATAATGGAGTGTTTTCTCTAGATTTTCCAAATATAAATGAACTAGGCATTGTAAATATAATTCTTACTTGATAAATGTTCTTATTGTATATAGTTTCATTTGTTAAGGTTAATACCTTTCCTTTCTGTTTAGACAATACCTGATAATTGTTCTTATTGTATATAGTTTTACTATGTTAGAGTTAAAATCTTTCCTTTTTATTTAAACAAAAAGGAAAAATGTTGTAGAATAATCTTTTTGTACACTGTGAAGAAGTGTCGCTCTTATTGGTTTAATAAAAAGCTAAATGACCAACAGCTAGGCAGGATTTCCAGGCAGAGAGGAGGCTGGGAAGAGGAAGGGTAGTCATGAGGAGGTACAAAGGAAGCATGACATGTTAGAGATGAGGTCACAAACCATGAGCTTTGGGACAGCACATAGATTAATACAAATGGATTAATTTGAGTTATAAGAGCTAAAAACAAGCCTAAGCTATCAACTGAGCTTTTGTAATTAATAATAAATCTCCATGTTGTGATTTAGGAGCTGGCTGGCAGGACAGAGAAAGACTCACTACAGGTCCTGGAGTTTGAACTCAGGTTGTTGATATAAACAAGAAGAGCCTTTGACCCCCTGAGCCACCAGATGGCTCTTGAAGATGGTATTTTCTGATAAATGGGCACAGAAGAGGCAATGTGGGCTGAGTCAGCCAAGCTCAAGTCAGAGGATCAGGGCAGACAAGGAAGGCACAGAGGCTGTGCCTCCAAGTGGAGCCTCACACTACTTCCCTGCGGTCTGCCCTAAGACTGGGAGTGACCATCTGACCCAGCCTTCTGGCTTGGCTAGGCCTCTCCTTGGTATCTTGGCTTCTGCCTACACACCCTTTCCAGTGACCATCTGTCCCTCTGCGGATCTCTCTGCTCTCTGAAGGCTCCTGGCTATTGGCATCTGATGTAGTTTGGTGACTCCTCCCCTTCTCCTGTCCCTCTTACTCACGCTCCAGCCAGGCTGAGGATGTGCAACATTGAGGTTTCAACACACTAGCTCCTGCAGACCACACAGGCAGGCCCACAGAGGGCAGTCAAGTGAGATCTGAGATCTTTGCATGATCAAAGCTCATACCTGGACATGGACAGGGCCTGTCCTCAGCCCACCTGAAAGGCCGCTTTCTACCTCTAGTAACAACTGCTCAGACTTACACTGCCCAAAGAAACGTGATGCAGACCTCATGTATTGAATTAGCCAGAAATGAGGGAAGTTATTAAAAATAATGTTCATATTTTACTTAACGAAATATAAAAATACTATCATTTTAGCATGTGATTAATGTAAAAATCAATGAGATGTATTAAGTCTCTTTGTGTATAAAATTTTTGACATCTGATGAGTGCTTCATGTAGACAGTTGCCCATCTCAGTCAGGGCCATGTTCCTAGTGCCCAGTGGTTGTAAGTGACTGGTGGCCACTAACAAGGAGCGCAGGTCTAGAAAGAAGACCACTGACCTGTCAATGATGATGCTGGGGTTCACGGTGACTACATCTGTCTTCTCCCCCACATCTGTGGCGTACTCCCCTGAAATGGGGGGCAGGTTGCACCTGCAGAGAGACAGTCTCATAATTAGGTCGTAGCCATCTTCAGGTGACTGGGAGGGGAAAGGGAAAGGAAGGAAAGGAGGTCAGAGAGGCCATCAGTTGGGCAGAACAGCTATGGCTGACTAAAGCAAAGGTCCTTCTGCCCTTTAACAGTAGGGAAAAAAAAAGAAAGAAAAACATCCAATCTTTGGTCTCACTGAATTTACAACCATGGAGGTATTGAAACTATCACTGAAAACTGTCCTTGAAAGCTGTGGTCGTCCCTGGGTCTCTGGGAAGGTATGGCATTAAGTAGAGAGATACAGAAGCATCCCCTTGTCTGGGGACTCAAGGTTTCTCTGAGGAAGCAATGCTTGAGCTAAGGGCAGGAATTAGCAAAAGTCTACTGGCAGATGGACCAAATAGCCTGTGGGATATTCAAAGATAACCTTTGGGGGTGCACCGCTGAGGTTGCAGAAGGGCGTGCCGTGTGGCCTGCAGAAAGCCCCTGAGGTAGGAATGTGGGGTCGCCAAGGCAGCAAAACCCTGACCTCTAAAACTGGGTAATGTGAGCCTTAATTGGCAGAAAGGACACTACAGCTGAGAATACGCTAAGGATCCTGAGATGGGAAGGCCATTCTGGACTATCCAGATGGTCCAGGGAAATCACAAGAGCCTTTGCAAAGAAAATGTGACGGCAAGGAAGGTGTTCTAGAAAAAAAAATCCTCACAGGGGCTCAGTTGCTTGGGTTTTTGTTAATTCCCGACATAGTCAAGTTGATAACCAAGAATCCACATCACAAAAGGAGACATGGGGCAGGTGATGGCAATCCCAGCACGCAGGGGGCTGGGCAAAAAGGCAGCAGTTTGAAACCAGCCTGGGCTACTCAGTGAGAACTTGTCTTTTAAAAAAGAAAAAGGAAGAGAGGGAGGAAGGGAAGGTGTGTGGGGGGGAGAGGGGAGAGTAGAAGATGCTACGGTGCTGGCAGCCATGAGCCAAGGAATGCAAGCAGTGTCTACAGCTGCCCTAGAGAATTCAGGAAGAGACAAAGTCCTGCTGGCCCCTTAACTGCACCCCAAAGTGTGTGACTGTAAACCCTGTCTGTTCCAAGCCACTGGCTTCCTGGAAATTTGTCATGGTAGCAGGGAGAAATCCCTATACCCCCAAATAAGGCAAATGGAACAATAAAGTGTCTATGGTTCCAGTCTCCATAAGACAATCTAGTTGTCAGGTGCCAAATGTCCCCTGAGAGTGACACCAAGTTCTTTAGGAGGGTGGAGGGGAGGGCATCCCAGAAAAGAAATAGTGGCAAGAGCAGCTAGTACTCTCAACTGTTGAGCCATCTCTCGAGCCCTTGAGGTTCTCATTGTCAACTCATTTTCCCTGCCTGGGATAACATGAAAAGTAAGGATCCCCCGCGTGGAAACAGGTACATGTCACACAAGAAAGGAGAAACAAAAAGACCTTCTCCAGCTCAATTAGAGCCTGGCTGAAGTCACAGGCATCCCTCCTCCCGCCAGTGCTTGCAGAAGGGGACAACCCATGCAGGGAGTGGGGGTTCTGGGTTGACAACAGGACGTTAGTTTTAGGGCCTCCCATCCAGAATGCCATTAGTTCATCACATCCCCCCACCTCCATTTTGAAAACTAGAAACTACAACCCCAGAGTCCAACAACCTGCTTGAAGGTATAGAGCTAGAGTAGAGAGGTTGGGGTCCCTGAATAGTGAAGTTGTGCTTCAGGTGGCAGCAGAGAACAGGGACAGGGACAATGTGGGTGAAGGACTCAGAGAGGAGAGCCATGGAGGCAGCAGATGCACCTCCAGGAGCTCCCTTACCGGAAGACAAAGTCGGCACTGTTGATCTCCTTCCCGCAGCCGCTGTTCTTCAAGATGCCTCCGTTGCCCACCACAGCACACTTCTTAAACTGAGATCGGTAGTAGGGCATTTCCTGGAGAGGCACATGCACGGTGTCACAGACAGTGCCCCCCACTTCATTTGAGGCTTCACCTCTGCCCCCAAAAATATCCCCTCTGTGAGCTCTTCCTGCTGAGGCAGCCTTGTCTGGACTGTGAGAGAAAGGGGAACTCCACCTGCAGATGGGGTGGGAGTGAAAGAGACTCCAGCATTGGGTGACCCTTCCCATTTCTGTCTGCAGGCCTGCTATGCCCCCAGCACCTGCCAGCCAACCAATCGCTGAGGGAACCACATTGCACCAAGAATTAGCCTCAGTCAGAAGGAGCTGCCGTGGCCCTCTGTGACACACTTGAGTCTGTGACTCACTTTCCCCGTGGGGTCAGGTCCAGGGGACCAGGACATGGAGAGCACTGGGGTCTCAAAGTCAATGGGGAGAGAAACAGAACGAGCCACAGCAGTCTGAGGAAAAGTCATTGAGGGTTTCTTGTGTTTCCCATGAGTGTGTCCTAAACAGGTGCAAATCAAGAACTTTCTGGAAACAGTCCTTCCTAGGCTCTACCCGATAGCCACAGAAAAGAATCTCTGGGTGGGCAAGGGGCTGGAAAGCTGACCATTTAAAACCCCAGAGATACTGTTATGCTAAGGGAGGGCTGGAGAGGCATGGCCATGGGCCACATCTGGTCTACCACCTGTTTTTGTGGCCAGCAACCTGAGAATAACATTTATATTTTTAAATGGTCTGAAGCCACTCAAATAAGATATGTGACGTGTGAAAGCTACATTCACTTTCCAAAATCTGTGCAACTAAGATGAAGCCTCCTTCATTAGTTTACTCGTGACAGTGACTACTCTCATGACCACTGTTATGACCACTGCAGCGCTGGGACCATGGTGGCAAGTAGTGATGGTGATGATGTACAAGGCCACTTACTATTCAGTCCTTTCCAGAGAAAGGTGTGGAGACCCTGTTGTATCTCCTGACCTCAGCAATTCATGCCCTGGCTCTGCAAGGACCCGAAAGCCAGCCCAGGCTATGTCACATGCTGCTGTGACTTGCTTAAGACGAAAGTTTACCTGCCACACCATGCAAGGCTCACCTAGTGAAGGTGACTCAATGCCGCCACTGCGCTGTGACTTCAGATCATTGCCTGAGTCCAGTTCTTGCCAGGTCACTCTGGTACCAGCAACAGGACATCCAGAGAGACTCTGCTTTCATCTTGTTAGCACCTCCCCTGACCCACTAAAACATGCAGGGCATCCCTGAGCTCTCCTTCCAGAACATAAGCATGAACACACCCTTGCCACCCGCCTCTCTGCTGAAGCCACAGCACCTCAGCATCACAGAACCGTCTGAACCAGTCAAAAGTATAATTTCTGCATCCCTTTCTACAAGAGTCCAGAACTTGGAGCTTGCTATCAGCCTTGGCGATCTGAACAGGTCATACATGAGGACCCCCCGCCATGGGCAGAGAGCAACTATACTATCACTGACCAGCCCACCTCCAGACAACATCTCTGATATCCTAGATGTATTAGTAGTAGTTAGTGGTTGCTAGGGAGGGAGAGACATTTTCTTCAGCAACCCCAATAAAACCCATTGAGTTACAGAGAAAAAAGGGTGAAAGGGGGCTCACGGGGAAAGAGAAGGGGCATGGGAAGGGAACAAGAGAAAGTGGTGGCAGAAGTGGCAGGAATATGATCAAAATACATTACAGCCATGCATGAAAACGGCATAATAAAACCAATCATTATGTGTAACTATTACATGTTAAGAAGAGGCATTCTTACACAGTGACCCCAAGGTTATCTGATATGGCTGACATTCAGCCTGGCTCTGTCCTGGGCCTGCTTTCTGGTGTTCATACGCTTTGAATGGTTTTTCTCTTGTGCCTGCCTTGACTGAGTGATCAAGGTATAATCAATCCCTCTTCTAGACAGCTGCGGAATGTCATCAGCACGCAAGGACAGAGGCAGAACTTTAACCTATTTTTGCCCCAAATCATACAAGCCATAGTTAGCTGGCATTGACCACCAGTTCCCTCCCAGACCACCATGTCGGGGATGTACCTTGGGAAACATTTGGAAGATTTCCTGATTGATGTGGAAGAAGCCACTGGACACCACCTCATACCTGAGATTCGTCTCAACTGGAGTGTTCTTCTGGGTGGTGAAGAGAAAGCCAGGGGCGTTGCAGCACTTGGACAAGGTGGACCTGCTGGGCATAGAGACAGGAGTGACACTGGGCAGAGGAGAGAGGGGCCCCTTCCTTTCCACTCCGTTCCCAGACTCACTTCCTCCCCACCCCACCCCCAGCATCCTCCTGGCACCTGGAGCTCTCTTTCTCTCTAGGGCCCAGGTTTGCTGCCTATTGGAAAGCTCTGGTAGCCATACTTCCATGAGAGCTCTTGTTTTTGAAGGTTATGGCACATGCTAATCACATGCTAACCACCGGCTGTTAGTTCCTGCTGCAGGAGCAGCCTGCCTTACCACGCTAATCACATGCTAACCACCGGCTGTTAGTTCCTGCTGCAGGAGCAGCCTGCCTTACCACGCTAATCACATGCTAACCACCGGCCATTAGTTCCCGCTGCAGAAGCAGCCTGCCTTACCACGCTAATCACATGCTAACCACCGGCCATTAGTTCCCGCTGCAGGAGCAGCCTGCCTCACCACACTAATCACATGCTAACCACCGGCCATTAGTTCCCGCTGCAGAAGCAGCCTGCCTTACCACGCTAATCACATGCTAACCACCGGCCATTAGTTCCCGCTGCAGGAGCAGCCTGCCTTACCACGCTAATCACATGCTAACCACCGGCCATTAGTTCCCGCTGCAGGAGCAGCCTGCCTTACCACGCTAATCACATGCTAACCACCGGCCATTAGTTCCTGCTGCAGGAGCAGCCTGCCTTACCACGCTAATCACATGCTAACCACCGGCCATTAGTTCCCGCTGCAGAAGCAGCCTGCCTTACCACACTAATCACATGCTAACCACCGGCCATTAGTTCCCACTGCAGAAGCAGCCTGACTTACCGTAATGCTAATCACATGCTAACCACCGGCCATTAGTTCCCGCTGCAGAAGCAGCCTGCCTCACCACACTAATCACATGCTAACCACCGGCCATTAGTTCCCGCTGCAGGAGCAGCCTGCCTCACCACACTAATCACATGCTAACCACCGGCTGTTAGTTCCCGCTGCAGAAGCAGCCTGCCTTACCACGCTAATCACATGCTAACCACCGGCCATTAGTTCCCGCTGCAGAAGCAGCCTGCCTTACCACGCTAATCACATGCTAACCACCAGCCATTAGTTCCCGCTGCAGGAGCAGCCTGCCTCACCACACTAATCACATGCTAACCACCGGCTGTTAGTTCCCGCTGCAGAAGCAGCCTGCCTTACCACGCTAATCACATGCTAACCACCGGCCATTAGTTCCCGCTGCAGAAGCAGCCTGCCTTACCACGCTAATCACATGCTAACCACCGGCCATTAGTTCCCGCTGCAGAAGCAGCCTGCCTTACCACGCTAATCACATGCTAACCACCGGCCATTAGTTCCCGCTGCAGAAGCAGCCTGCCTTACCACGCTAATCACATGCTAACCACCAGCCATTAGTTCCCGCTGCAGGAGCAGCCTGCCTCACCACACTAATCACATGCTAACCACCGGCTGTTAGTTCCCGCTGCAGAAGCAGCCTGCCTTACCACGCTAATCACATGCTAACCACCGGCCATTAGTTCCCGCTGCAGAAGCAGCCTGCCTTACCACGCTAATCACATGCTAACCACCGGCCATTAGTTCCCGCTGCAGAAGCAGCCTGACTTACTGTAACGCTAATCACATGCTAACCACCGGCCATTAGTTCCCGCTGCAGGAGCAGCCTGCCTTACCACGCTAATCACATGCTAACCACCAGCCATTAGTTCCCGCTGCAGGAGCAGCCTGCCTCACCACACTAATCACATGCTAACCACCGGCTGTTAGTTCCCGCTGCAGAAGCAGCCTGCCTTACCACGCTAATCACATGCTAACCACCGGCCATTAGTTCCCGCTGCAGGAGCAGCCTGCCTCAGCATGCACTATGCCACCTATGCCTTCCTACCGCCAGCTCTTCGACGTGTGCACCCCTGAAAAGTGTTCGCCAGGCACAGCTTGATCTCTTGCTTCTCTTGCCTCTCTTCTTCCTGCTGTCTCTTCCCCACTCTCCATCTGTCTGTCTGTCTGTCTGTCTGTCTGCCTCTCTCATGTCCCCACTCCAACATGGGCCTTTCACTCTCTCCCTCTCACCTCCCCCAATAAACCTTGTGCACTAACTCTGTTGTTCATGGCATGCTTAGTTAGTGGCATATCTTGGCAGGGACTGTCCAAAGGTACCCACTTCATTTTTCTTTTCTTTTCTTTTTTTCATTACACCTGCCGTCTCAGGCTGGAAGGAAAGCCAGGTATCAGACCCTGCACCTCTTTAAACCTCACATGCACAGGCTTGTTCAAACCACCTTCTACTCGCCACATCAGTCAGGCCTTGACTGACACCCACTCACCAACAACAAGACACACACCCTGCAAAGTTCACTCTTCCAGGATATCTCTCTCTCTCTCTCTCTCTCTCTCTCTCTCTCTCTCTCTCTCTCTCTCACACACACACACACACACACACACACTCTCTCTCTCTCTGTCTCTCTCTCTCTCTCTGTCTCTCTCTCTGTCTCTCTCTCTCTCTCTCTCTCACACACACACACACACACACACACACATACACACACACACACACACACACACATCTAGCAACTTGAAGCCAGAGCTCTTTAGGGTCTCAGCCTCCATGGCCAACACACAACAAAGCTCTCCCCCATATCACACTAAACCAAGGCCTGTATGGTCACCCAAAGTGCCACGTCTGTCCGTCAGAAGCTGACTTAGGGCAACGGCAGGCCCAGCCTGGGGATACTGGGTTGGTACCAGATGCCTTCCTGCAGAAAGTGGAACATGGCTCCTGAAAAATGTTCCAGGAATTCAATATAGAAATAAAAAAAGGAGGGAGGAAGGAAGGAGAAAGAGTCCTGACATTTTGGTCTCAGTAACACTCAAAGCTGAGCTGCAGAGGGATTAAACCACAGATACCAGATTTAAGTGTGGGGGGAGAAGCCCAAGGGAAAAGACACTGCTGAAGCAACCTGTTTTTCTCTCTTCTCCAGAACTTTCCAAGCAGACTTTCAAAGGGTTAGGTCCTGGGCAATTTTGCTCCCTGCCTTATAAACTAATGGGCTCTGACTATGGCCATGGGCACAGATCACTGCCTTCCTGAGTGAGCCTGGAATATATACAGCTCCAGGCTCAGTCCCTGCATTGTCCAGGGAGCCCTGGGGAATGGACCTCCTTCTCCACAGAGCCTTGTGATCACACACACACACACACACACACACACACACACACACACACACACACACACACACGCAGGCTCAGTAGGCAGTCTGGAGTACACGGAGCTCCGGGCCCAGTTGGTAGCTTTCAGTACATTTAAAATTAAACCTGAGTGGCTGAACCAGTTTAGATATCAGCTGCCAGGACCACATCAATTTCCTAGTGTAAGATCTACCTGCCCTGGAATGATACCACAAGCTGGCGGGAGGCTAGCAATGGAGAAAACTCAAAGCTCATCATTAATGAAAAAGCATTTGGGGATGCCTCTCATCTGCCTGGTTCCCATGAGAGCCTGGAAATATAGCTACTGCCTCTCCTAGAGCTTACTATCTGTTCACTGTGGTTAACAAGCAATTTTAAAAAATCAACAGCCAGGCTCAGATATTAGATAGAAGCATGATGAACTTGGGCCTCCAAGAAGGTAAGTAGAGATGCTATGCCAGGACGGGGAGATGGGGATGATGAGACTATCAGGGCTATGGAGGGACCTTAAACAAGCATCTCATTTCTAGGGGCCTTAGTGCACACCAGCCTGAGCTACTTGTGACAGCCCCAACCTTGTAAGGCAAGGACCACAGCAAAGCAAGGGGCCGCTAGCTGACCAGGTGCTGGCCTTGCCACTGCTCACATCAGGGCCCTTAGGGCCAGCTCCAGACAGATGCCCACTGAGAACCAGAGGTGGATATCTGGAGAGGTGGCAGTGGGGACCCACACCATGAGGACGGAAGGCAGACAGCAAGGCATACTTGAACAGGTTGGCTTCGGAGGTGTCCATTGCCCAGTTGCATATCTGGAGGCGCTTCCACCTGTCAAACAGTTCAGACTGCTTCACCCTGTGGGAGTAGTGGGCAGAGAGCAGATGAGAAGGTCAGGTTGTACCACGTGTCACCCCTGTTTCCAAAAACCCTCCCTTCCCCTTCCCCTATACGCCATATCAGCGGTCGGTGTGTTACCCCGCTGTGTGCCATATCAGCGGTCGGTGTGTTACCCCGCTGTGTGCCATATCAGCGGTCAGTGTGTTACTTCCCTTACTCTTGATGTGATGGCAATTCCGAGGCAAGCACAGAAACCCCAGGGTAAGCTCCAGGGCTCTTCTGTCTCTGCCTCTGTGCACTGGGATTGCAAGTGTGCACCACACATCTGGCTTTTTACAAGCTAGTACTCCGTGTGTTTGCAAGTCTGATTGAGCCGTCTCCTCAGCCCAAACTTTATAGCATTCGGTCCCAAACTCCCTTGAGACAGATCCAGCAGGTCCCAGTCACTGCCTTAAATCCGGTCACCTTGGATTCCAGAAACAGCAGAGCCCTGGAGACCAATCTCCTTAGGAGGGGAACCAGGGCTATCCCTCTAAACAGCATCAATCATCTGAAAGACATCTGGATGCTCCCACAATCCATGACAAGCAGGACCAGAACTGAGGTAGATCAGCCAGCCCTGAGTTCACAGAGATTGCTCAATCATACAGACCTCTCAACCGACTCAGTTCTTCCTCTGTTTAGACAGTAGCCCATGTCAGAGCTCCAAGGACATGCTGAGATGCTGATGTCTTCCACTTCCCCAGTACGACTAACCTGGGCCATATTTATTAAACTCTCTTCCTGTCTTTCCAATCCTACTTTGTTGGATTTCTGGGGAGAGCAGTTAGACCCAATCTGTTGAGAGCCCCCTCCCACTGCCCCAAGTCAGGTCCATGCCCTGGGATATTAGTACCACCTATATGCATTTGCTGGTTAGTTTTTGTCAAATTGACACAGGTAGGGTCTTCCGGGAAGAGGGAACCTCAGCTGAGAAAATACCTCCATGAGACTGACGTGTGGGCAAGTCTGTGGGATATTATCTTAATTGACAATTGATGTGGGAGGGCCCAGCTCACAGTGGGTAGTGCCACTCCTGGGCAGGTAGGTACTGGATGGTATAAGAAAGGCTGAGCAAGCCGTGGAGAGCAAGCCAGTGAGCAGCACCCTTCCATGGCCTCTGCATCAGCTCCCGCCTTGAGTTTCTGCCTTGCTTTCCCACAATGATGTACTGTTCCCTGAAACTGTAAGATGAATTGAACCCTTTCCTCCCCAAGCTGCTTTTGTCCAGTCTCTATCATAGCAATAGAAAACAAATCATGATCGACATCAGCCGTCACCTCCTCCCTCCTCACCGTTCTTCACCTTAGACAGTGTCTAACCTTGAAGGCCAAGCCCTCGGTGCCACCCGTGTTCCGCCCTGTCCCTATCGCCTTCGCCTCTTCTGAGTTATTTCTTCCCATTGCAGTTAAGGTGTTCCCCATTCCCAGGCTGTGTCACTAGGGCCAAGTCACTCCCGAGCTCCTGTGTCTGCACATGTGGAGCGATCTGTCCCAGCCCTTGTCACCACCTAAGAGATTCTTCTTACAGTCACCAGGCGGTTGGGATTTTTACACTTCCTCAGTGTTAGCCCTTTGTGAGTGGGACACGGAGGCAGATCAAATGAGAGAAGAATATGCACAAGGGGACCAGCTTCCCAAAGTGTGTCCCCTGGAACTCTAGCGCAATGTGATGCTACATGAGACTTCTATAAAAATGAGACTTCCCTACAGTTTAGCCCAATTTTAAAATATTTTTAATCCCAAATACATTTATGAGCAAATGTATTTGGAAAAGCTGAGTTAAAGTCTAATATTTTCTTCTACCCTGAGATTCCCTGGATCAATTAATAGGTTCTCCTATCTTGTTTCTTTTCAAGAAAGGAATATTGCACACATCACTTTCCAGAGATACCGGACCGTGGAGCCTTATTTCCACTGGAAATGCAGGACAGAGTGTACCTTGCACCCTGGCCCAGGCAGGCCAGGACTCCTCTTGCTTTAGGGCTAGGCAATGCATCCCTGCTCATGTCCTGGATGGGAGCCTTTCGGAACTCACAGGCCCAGGACTCTGGATCTGAAAGGGGTCCTTAATGGAGGCTGTCCCAGCACCACCATGGCTGGGAAGTGGCTAGCCCCCAGGAGCACTGGGTTCACCTCTTCGTTTAACAGGAACTAGTGACATTTGTCCCCAAACATGGCCAATCACTCACTGCCTACAGAGCTAAGCTTGAGTTATTCTGTTTAACATTGTTAAAACAAAATACTCTTGGCTGAGAACTTACAAAAGAAAACATCTATTTTTAGTTTCAGAAGTTGAAAGTTCCGGATCAGATGACCTCATCAGCTTAGCCTCTGGCGAGGGTACCAACAGCTGTCATCCGACAGACAGGGCAGAAAGCTTAAGAGTCAGGAGTCAGATTTAATCTTTTATAGCAATGTAATATCTGTGTGTGTGTGTGTGTGTGTGTGTGTGTGTGTGCATGAGTGTGTTCATGTCTGCACACGTGCATTCAGATGTCTTCCTCAGTCACACTCCACCTCATTTTGGGGGGCAGTGTCTCTCACCGGACCTGGAGCTCACCAGTTCAGCTAGACTAGCCAGTCAGAGGAGATCCAGGGGTCTTCCTGCCCCACCCCTCCAGCCCTGGAGTTATGGGTGCACACACCACGACACCTAGCTTTTGTGTGGGTTCTGGGTACCCGAACTCAGCCTTCATGCTTATGTGGTTTTACCAAATGAGCCATCTCCCCAGCCCTGTAGCCTAGTCTTGAGGAAACTTATTCATTCTGTGAGACCATCTTTAATCTCTTCTAAGGGTGATGCCCCCAATGATCTAAATGCCTCCCTCTAGGCCTCACTTCCTAAAGGCCCACCACCTCAAGCTTCGAGCACATAAACCCCTTGGGGGGGGGGGGGTAAACAACATCCAAACCACGACACCCTTCAACTAGGGAAATGTGAGGAGGAGGCTGAGCCTGAGGGAAGGAGGTGGTGTCCTCACCTACCAAAGCAGAAGATCTAGGAATGTAGCTGGTAGGGTGTGGACTGCATACATACAGCAGCATGCATACATTCCTGAGGAGGGTAAGGAGGGTAGACAGAAGAAACAGCTGAGAATCATGGGAACGGAGCTAGGGTGAGAAGGCTGGACTGGCTCTGAGTTTTAGCACTAGAAGCTTCTGTGATTTACACCATGACAATGCCTGTCTCACTGCCCTCCCGCGTTCTCCCATGTCTCCAGGGCCTATGGCGTCTTCCCACTCTGTTTACACTCCATTCTTATCTGCTTTCTCCACCACCTGCTCTTTGTACAAGTACGGGCTGAGTCCATGCGGTGTCCAAGATCCCTGAGCTATGGCCTGACTGCACCGAACCCTGACCTGGCAGAACACACAGGCTTTTGAAAGCCTTCTGGGCTGAGCTTCGAGAGGCATGAAGGACTTCCCAGGTCAGAGAGGGGGGCTTTTTTGCCAGCGGCCATGGCTTCTAGCCACTCTGTTTGGCCTCATTGCTGGGCTCTGCACCAAGTCCAGCCCAGAAGGGTAGGGAAGGAAGCCAGAGAGGCTGCCACAGGAGTTCTCAAGCAAAACCCCCATGTGGGTGTGAACATGGGCAGCAACTGAAGGTTTGCCTTTAAAAACAGAGACACTCAAATGACTAGAATCAAACATAAATAATTTGAACAAGAATCAGCGACGGACATTGTCCTGGCAGATAATCTCAGAGTAATTCATGGTGCCTCAGACACTGTCAGGAAGCAGGGCACTCTCCCCCTGGGGGTTTCTGGCTAACTCATTTTTACCATTGATTTGAAAAATTTTGGATCGAAAATATTTCTATGGGAATCACACATCTCGTGTCCTCAGACAAAATACCGGTTCACGCTCTGTGTGCCGGAAGGAACATGTGTGCCTCCACCCAGCTTCCTCCATCCACAGAAGGGATTTGACCTTTTCCCTATTATTCAGGTCAGTCTTGCTGTGATGCAGGTTGAGGGATGAGGCTGGAGTTCAGCAAAATCTGAGAGTGCCCAGCTAATAACAGGACTACCTGGACAGAAGCCAGCCTCTGAGCTCTCTGACATCTCTCATGGAGGACCACAAACCCTCAGTAACCCTCAGTTTAGGAATTACCCAGGAAGGGGGGCACCGGGCTTGCCATTGCCTAACACACCACAGACTGCCACAACTGACACCCTGTGGGTGGCCTAGTCTGGCCTCTACTCCTTCCTATATTTCTACAACTCAAGTCCCCAGACGAGACAGTTGTCATGGAAGAGAGAGCCTAACAAGACTGACTAAGTCTGAGGCCACCAGCTGGGATTGCTATTATCCCAGGAGTCCATCCTGAGGAGTGAGACAAGGTATCCTGAGGACAGATGAGAACTCATGCAACTATGAAAAGACCAATACATCACCAAAAAAGAGCCTATGATCCACTGATGTGGAATGTCCTTTTGTATGCTGTGAATATGTTTTATTACCATTGGTTAATAAAGAAGCTGATTTGGCCAATAGCCAGGTAGGAAATTCAAGCAAAGATAAAGGGAAAAAGAAGGCAGATTTAGAGAGATGCCAGCAGCTGCCAGAGAAGCAAGATGTGAGGTAATGCCACAGCCATGTGGCAATACATAGATTAATAGAAATGGGTTGATTTAAGATGTAAGAGCTAGTGAATAATAAGCCTGAGCTAATGGGCCAAACGATTTGTAACAACTATTAAGCCTCTGAGTGTTTACTCACGAACTGGTGGGTGGGAGAGAAACCTCTAGTTACAAGGGACAACAGTGATCACAGGCACAGGGAAATCCGAGATTGTTCTTCACATCCCCACAAGTCTTCCTCTGTAGGTTCAAACCAAAGTATCTTGGTAATTTCTCATCTGGTCTCTAAGTATCAGCTGTAACAGGAACTCTTATTGGCTGAATTGTGTCTCCCCAAAATTCACATGTGGAAGTCCTAACGTCAGTGTGACTATATTTGGGGAAGGGGTCTGTAAAATCTAAACTAGATGGGAATGAAGTCATTGGAGTGGGCCCTGGTCCAGTATGACTGGTGTTCTTGTAAGAAGAGCATGAGACGTAAGACACAGACAGACACAGGGAAAGGATGGCCGTGGGCGAACCAGGAAGGGAGGCTCTAGGACCCCTGCTCTCTATTCTCCTGCCTCCAGAACAGGAAGGAAAAACTGACTCATCAGGGGTTGAAGAGATGGCTTAGCGGGATAAACACTTCCCTGCAAGCATGAAGAGTAGAGTTCAGAAAATACTGGTTAGGCACAGTGGCCTGCCTGTAATTCCAGCCTCAGAAGGCTAAGATGGAGGATTCCTATAGCACATGGGCTAGCAAGGCCAGTCATACCACTGAGTTCTGGGCTTGATGAGAGCTCTCACCTCAATGAAAAAGACAGGAGAGCAATAGAGGATGATTCTTGATGTTGACATCTAGCCTCCAATGCATGCACATACAGAAAAAGAAAAGAAACTAAATGACTTGATAGTGGAATTTTGTGGTGGTGGCCCCAGAAAACAGCATCATACAGAAGATCTGGAGGTAGAAGGATGAGAAGTCATGAAGACAGTTTACATGCTTCCTCGTCACTTCCAGTCCAGGCCTTGAAGTGCCCGTGAAGAAATTATACGTTTTCTAATTTTAAAGTTAACTGTTCTTCCTTTGAAAACTCCAAGAAATATTGCCAACAAGAGCTCTCTGGGATCCCAGTCAAACATGTAAAGGCCTCAAATGTTTTAATTCTGAGAAAAGATAATCAGGGACCTTCTGCTTCTGAATTAAGCCCCCAACTAAGGTCTGGGTAGGCGTTGTCATGTAACTCCTTGGAAGCATTCCAAAACATCTATCAGACCACACTCCTAGGCACTGCCTCAAATCCTATCCACAGGGTCCCAAGGTCCTCGGGAAAGGATCTAGGTGCACCATGACTCCTGTGGTGATGTGGGAGTGTCATAAATCAATCTGTTGATTTCATTGTTTAAGCAATAAAGAAACTGCTAGGCCCATTTGATAGGCCCACCCTTAGGTGGGTGGAGTAAACAGAAGGGAAGGCTGGGAGGAAGAGGAAGTGAGGTCAGACTCCACAGCTCTCCTCTCCAGAGCAGACGCCTCAAGAGAGACGCCATGCTACCTGCTCCAGGGAAGACGCACGCTATGAAGCTCTGACCCAAGATGGACTTAGGCAGAATCTTCCCGGTAAGCGCACCTAGGGGCGCTACACAGATGATAAGAAATGGGCTAGTCCAGGTGCGAGAGTTAGCCTAGAAGAGGCTAGATAGAGATGGGCCAGAGCAGTGTTTAAATGAATACAGTGTCTGTGTAATTATTTCGGGGCATAAGCTAGCCGAGCCCGGCAGGCGGCTGGGGTGTTTGGGGACGCAGCCCTGCCGCCGCTCCATATTACTACAAATGACGCCCAGACGTGTGGCTAACTAAACCCACTTAAAAAACCTGAGAAGGCTTAAAAATAATGGAGAGAGAGTTTAACACAGATTTTTGCTGTTTGTTCGTGGCGTGCCATAGAGAGATTTCCTGATTCAGCAACAGCAGCAGAAAAAAAGCTGCGTTATCTTAAAGCTGCTTCCTGGGGCTGTGCCACCAGTGCAAACTCTGGCTTTATGTTTGTGTTCCCGCTTGGGATCGGAAGGAGAGTGCTCTGAGACCGTGAGGATGACTCAGAGCTCCCCGCCTGCTCCTGGGAAGAAGGCAGAATCAGGCTTAGGCAGGCGGAAGAGCATGGCGGATTCCTGCCGCCATACAGAGACGTGTTTTCAGACTGCACAGTGCTCTGCATGTCAGATTTGGATGTAACTTGGATGAAAAGAATTTCTGTGCTGCATGCTCAGTCTCAGAATTAAAGTGCTGAGTGCCGCTCCTACCTGGTAGCCCCAAGAGGCTTCCTGACTCAGCTTCAGCTGCAAAACCCTGCAGCTCATTAAGAGGTCCTGCCACGAAACACTTAAACGGTGTTGACGAAAAGCTGAACGCATGCTTTTCGGTTTTCAGCCGTAGCAGGAAAAAAGCTGCGCTGTTTAAAAATGCCAGCTTTCTGGGCCATCCTGCCAGGGAAAATTCTGACTGTTTGAGGCAGGAGGGCCGGCTACCGAGAGAGGACTTGAGTGTTGTCTGTTGTAGCTTGCTGGCTGGCAGGGACCTTGAAATGCCAGTTGTGGCTATAAACGTGGCTACAGCCAGTACCTCAGCCACAAGGCTGGAAAGCTAAGGAATGGGCTACATCTAGCCGGCAAAGCCACGCCTTTAGTCCTACTGAGATTGCTTGGTAAATTAAAGATTCATGTGGTCAGAAAAAGAAAGATATACAGTAAAGAGAGATTCAAAGACAAAGAAAATTTCTAAATGATTTAAACTGTGTTAAAAATATATGCAGACTAAAAGTTAAAATTCTTAAAGTAAACCTCTGTGAGTTCAAGGTGTGGTAGCACACGCCTTTAATCCCAGTGCCTAGAAGGCAGAGACAAACAGATCTCTGTGAGTTCAAGGTGTAGTAGTGTACGCCTTTAATCCCAATGCCTGGGAGGCAGAGACAGGCGGATCTCTGAGAGTTCAAAGACAGCCTGGTCTACAGATATACGCTCAAAAAGCAAAAAATTAACCTAGGAATGTCTCAGCTTAGATTCTTAAGGGCCTAATGATTTAAAGGCGCAAATCAAAACTGCTCCTGGATAGTAAAAAATTACAGATTCACAATGGGACAGATTCAGACCGCTAAACGAGTCACACTGTTGGATGAATGTACGTAGGCTTGGGAGAGAGAAGAAAAAGAATATAGAGAATAAAGTTAATGGTTTAAAAAAAAAAGGTAAAGTCTTTAAAGAGACAGAATAAAGTAAAGTGATAGAATAAAAATAAGCCGCGTAAAGATGGAAAATTCACAGAGAGTCTGGATTATGTACATTGTGTTTTCTTTAAAATTTTTGACTGTGAAGGAGCTAAGTACAGAGAGACATTTCATTATATGGGCTGCCAAGTGGAACCAGAACGGATATCATGAGGGTATGACTTCAGAATTTGGGTCTAAGGATATGATGCTTTGGAGAGAGTCTTCTTTTGTTTTCACAGAGGATGAGACCCTGTTCATTTCTTCTATTCCAATTTGGTATGATGGACCACGTCCTCCTGAAGGGTTGCTGTGAACATCTTCAGAAAATTGCTTTGCTCAACTGCCAACTGAGATAAACCTGGCACACAGGTTACACCCTAAATAATCTGATTAACGACGCCCCCATTCAGCAGGAAGCAGTTTGGAGAGAAAAAACTGCGCCCATATTCCCAAATATGGTTTATAAATGTTCTTTTACATTTAAAGGGGGATGTAATATAGATATGAATAATTTGCATTAGTATAGATTTTGCTTTATTGATAGAGATTTACGGTCAATTTTGTTATATGTATAAATGTTTCTGATGTAACTTTACTTGATAACTGTTTTGTTATATGTAATTTTGCTATGTTAAGGTTAAAGCCTTCCTTTTTTTTGTTTAAACAGAAAAACGGGAAGTGATGTGGGAGTGTCATAAATCAATCTGTTGATTTCATTGTTTAAGCAATAAAGAAACTGCTAGGCCCATTGGATAGGCCCACCCTTAGGTGGGTGGAGTAAACAGAAGGGAAGGCTGGGAGGAAGAGGAAGTGAGGTCAGACTCCACAGCTCTCCTCTCCAGAGCAGACGCCTCAAGAGAGACGCCATGCTACCTGCTCCAGGGAAGACGCACGCTATGAAGCTCTGACCCAAGATGGACTTAGGCAGAATCTTCCCGGTAAGCGCACCTAGGGGCGCTACACAGATGATAAGAAATGGGCTAGTCCAGGTGCGAGAGTTAGCCTAGAAGAGGCTAGATAGAGATGGGCCAGAGCAGTGTTTAAATGAATACAGTGTCTGTGTAATTATTTTGGGGCATAAGCTAGCCGAGCCCGGCAGGCGGCTGGGGTGTTTGGGGACGCAGCCCTGCCGCCGCTCCATATTACTACACTGTGGTGCCACCGGTTCTGTTTTCCCCTCACATGCTGACCCACAGCTGCTCTGGTCCTGCAGCTCCAGGACCCAGCAGCATCCTTCCTGTCTCAAGACCTCGTATGGACTGGCCCCTTTGGGATCTTCTTAGCCTAGTTAACAACTATCACCTCACAGACCAGAACTCTCTCCACCCTTCCTCGGCAAACCTTTGCCTGGCATCACCCACCCTAGGTCAAGTTCCCCATTACCCTAAGAGTTTGTCTCCTTAGAGTTACTCATGTCTGTTTCCCCATTGGTCTATGGACTCCCTGAGAGCTGGGACCACAGTGGTGCATGCTCAGTGCAATGAACAGCAGACATCAGAGGGTAGCTCCATTCATCTCTAGAAAGAGCACATAGATCACCAATCATGACAGGGCCATAGCCAATACAGATAATCCAGCTGGACTATCTCAAGGCCTAATCCTGGGACTTTCAGCAGCTGCATATGAAGGCTGCTAGTTTGGACCTTATGCATCTCCTAAAGGCTTTAGTGTTGAGGGCTGTTTCTCAGGGTGATGCTATGGGGAGGGTGGGGGACCTTTAGGAGGCAAGGCCATGTGGGGGAGGTCTCAAGGTTATTAGGACTGCACCAGTGGGAACCTGGTCTTTTTCTCTTTCTGCTTGGTCATGAAGACAGCAGATTTGCTCTCTCTCCTGCTCCCTGTGATGGCACACTTCTTCCTCAACACAGCCACCAAAGCAATGGGCCTGCTCACCTTGTGAGGACCTGGCTTTGCAGACTCCATTTTAAAGAAGGGGATTCATCTTAAGCCATATGGTGACTGGGAGCCTACCTCAGTTCCAGGGATGTGCTGTGATGGTGAAATTTGAATGTATACTCTAGAAATAGCCAATTAAGGAGCTAAGGAGCAGGCTCATAAAATTTAACGAGGTCAAGATGTTTTCTGCAGACACCCTAGTCCTCGCAGACATCCTGACAGCAATTTAGGGTCCTTGGTTAATGGTCCATACCCAAAGTTTGATCAATGATTTCATAAATCGTCTTACTCTGTACCCCCTTCACCCAATCCTAAAACCCCCAAACATGTATCCACCCTCCTTGCAGCTGTTCCCCTTTAAAAACGCTCCTCTCCCCAGCTCAGAGCCTCACTCTCTCCTCACCCACTGCCTTAATGTGTTGGAAGAATGTGGTCCTCACTCGAACGGAAAGAAAGTGGAATATCCACATCTACTGAGCGCCACTGCCGCCTCCCCTGCAGCCCCCCAGTCGGAGCCTGCTATCTATTTTACAAACTATTTCCACCAGTCGACAGCAATGCCTAAGAAGTAGGTAATGCCACCTCCATTTTATAAGTTAGGAAAGGCTCAGAGAAATTAAGTAATTTATTTGCCTGATAATTAGAGCAGGCAAGGCCCAGAATTAGCTTGTGGTCCCAGGTCTGCCTTAGCCCAAAGCCTCTACTTTCTCCAGGACTCACACTACCTGGCTTCTGACTGCCAGCCATGGGCAGAGTCCTTAGGATCATGTCAGAGGGCCATGAGTCCATATAAGTATCTCACATTACCTTTGTATAATTTTTATTTTGTCCACGTCCAGATGTAATTGTTTCTAAATACATTCAGACCCTGGCATAATTATCATTCAGACACCCCAGGTAGGTCTGCTGGCTTCCAGGGAGTCATAACAAGAGAGAGAAGACTGAACTGAATGGCCAGCTGGGAGGCTCAGGTCTTCCTCCCACTGCAGATGATGGACTATGGGATGGGATGGGATGGGATGGGATGGGATGGGATGGGATGGGATGGGATGGGATGGGATGGGATGAGGATGGGATGGGATGGGATGGGATGGGATGGGACGGGACGGGATGGGATGAGGATGGGATGGGATGAGGATGGGATGAGGATGGGATGGGATGAGGATGGGATGGGATGGGATGGGATGAGGATGGGATGGGATGAGGATGGGATGAATATGGGATGGGATGAGGATGGGATGGGATGGGATGGGATGGGATGAGGATGGGATGAATATGGGATGGGATGAGGATGGGATGGGATGAGGATGGGATGGGATGGGATGGGATGAGGATAAGATGGGATGGGATGGGATGGGATGGGATGGGATGGGATGAGGATGGGATGAGGATGGGATGAGGATGGGATGGGATGAGGATGGGATGGGATGAGGATGGGATGGGATGGGATGGGATGGGATGGGATGAGGATGGGATGGGATGGGATGGAATGGGATGAGGATGAGGATGGGATGAGGATGGGATGGGATGAGGATGGGATGGGATGAGGATGGGATGGGATGGGATGGGATGAGGATGGGATGAGGATGGAATGGGATCAGGATGGAATGGGATGGGATGAGGATGAGGATGGGATGGGATGAGGATGGGATGGGATGGGATGGGATAAGGATGGGATGGGATGGGATGGGATGAGGATGGGATGGGAAGGGATGGGATGGGATGAGGATGGGATGGGATGGGATGGGATGGGATGAGGATGGGATGGGATGGGATGGGATGAAATGGGATGAGGATGAGGATGGGATGGGATGAGGATGGGATGGAATGGGATGAGGATGAGGATGGGATGGGATGAGGATGGGATGGGATGGGATGGGATAAGGATGGGATGGGATGGGATGGGATGAGGATGGGATGGGAAGGGATGGGATGGGATGAGGATGGGATGGGATGGGATGGGATGGGATGAGGATGGGATGGGATGGGATGGGATGAAATGGGATGAGGATGGGATGGGATGGGATGGGATGGGATGGGATGGGATGGGACGGGACGGGATGAGGATGGGATGGGATGGGATGGGATGAGGATGGGATGGGATGGGATGGGATGGGATGAGGATGGGATGGGATGAGGATGGGATGGGATGGGATGGGACGGGACGGGATGAGGATGGGATGGGATGGGATGGGATGGGATGAGGATGAGGATGGGATGGGATGAGGATGGGATGGGATGGGATGGGATGAGGATGGGATGGGATGGGATGAGGATGGGATGAGGATGGAATGGGATGGGGATGGGATGGGATGGGGATGAGGATGGGATGGGATGGGATGAGGATGGGATGGGATGAGGATGGGATGGGATGAGGATGGGATGAGGATGGGATGGGATGGGATGGGATGAGGATGGGATGGGATGGGATGAGGATGGGATGGGATGGGATGGGATGGGATGGGATGGGATGAGGATGGGATGGGATGAGGATGGGATTAGGATGGGATGGGATGGGATGGGATGGGATGAGGATGGGATGGGATGGGATGAGGATGGGATGGGATGAGGATGGGATGGGATGAGGATGGGATGCGATGAGGATGGGATTGGATGAGGATGGGATGGGATGGGATGAGGATGGGATGGGATGAGGATGCGATGGGATGGGATGGGATGAGGATGGGATGGGATGAGGATGGGATGGGATGGGATGGGATGAGGATGGGATGGGATGGGATGAGGATGGGATGGGATGAGGCTGGGATGAGGATGGGATGAGGATGGGATGGGATGGGATGAGGATGGGATGGGATGAGGATGGGATGGGACGGGACGGGATGGGATGGGATGAGGATGGGATGGGATGGGATGAGGATGGGATGGGATGAGGATGGAATGGGATGAGGATGGGATGGGATGAGGATGGGATGGGATGGGATGAGGATGGGATGGGATGGGATGGGATGGGATGGGATGAGGATGGGATGGGATGGGATGGGATGAGGATGGGATGGGATGGGATGAGGATGGGATGAGGATGGGATGGGATGAGGATGGGATGGGATGGGATGGAGATGGGATGGGATGAGGATGGGATGAGGATGGGATGAGGATGGGATGAGGATGGGATGGGATGGGATGGGATGGGATGGGATGGGATGAGGATGGGATGGGATGAGGATGGGATTGGATGAGGATGGGATGGGATGGGATGAGGATGGGATGGGATGAGGATGCGATGGGATGAGGATGCGATGGGATGGGATGGGATGAGGATGGGATGGGATGGGATGCGATGGGATGGAATGGGATGAGGATGGGATGGGATGGGATGAGGATGGAATGGGATGGAATGGGATGAGGATGGGATGGGATGGGATGAGGATGGGATGGGATGAGGATGGGATGGGATGGGATGAGGATGGGATGAGGATGGGATGGGATGAGGATGGGATGAGGATGGGATGGGATGGGATGAGGATGGGATGGGATGAGGATGGGATGGGATGGGATGGAATGGGATGAGGATGGGATGGGATGAGGATGGGATGGGATGGGATGGGGTGGGATGGGATGGGATGGGACGGGATGAGGATGGGATGGGATGGGACGGGATGGGATGGGATGGGATGGGATGAGGATGGGATGGGATGGGATGAGGATGGGATGGGATGAGGATGGGATGAGGATGGGATGAGGATGGGATGGGATGAGGATGGGATGGGATGGGATGGGATGAGGATGGGATGGGATGAGGATGGGATGGGATGAGGATGCGATGGGATGGGATGGGATGAGGATGGGATGGGATGGGATGGGATGGGACAGGACGGGACGGGACGGGATGGGATGAGGATGGGATGGGATGAGGATGGGATGGGATGGGATGCGATGGGATGGGATGGGATGGGACGGGACGGGACGGGATGGGATGGGATGAGGATGGGATGGGATGAGGATGGGATGGGATGAGGATGGGATGGGATGGGATGAGGATGGGATGGGATGAGGATGGGATGGGATGGGATGGGATGCGATGGGATGGGATGGGACGGGACGGGGTGGGATGGGATGAGGATGGGACGGGTTGAGGATGGGATGAGGATGGGATGGGATGAGGATGGGATGAGGATGGGATGGGATGGGATGGGATGAGGATGGGATGAGGATGGGATGGGATGAGGATGGGATGAGGATGGGATGAGGATGGGATGGGATGGGATGGGATGGGATGAGGATGGGATGGGATGAGGATGGGATGAGGATGGGATGAGGATGGGATGGGATGAGGATGGGATGAGGATGGGATGGGATGAGGATGGGATGGGATGGGATGGGATGAGGATGGGATGGGATGGGATGAGGATGCGATGGGATGGGATGAGGATGGGATGGGATGGGATGGGATGAGGATGGGATGGGATGAGGATGGGATGGGATGGGATGGGATGGGATGAGGATGGGATGGGATGGGATGGGATGGGATGAGGATGGGATGGGATGGGATGGGATGAGGATGGGATGGGATGGGATGAGGATGGGATGGGATGAGGATGGGATGGGATGGGATGAGGATGAGGATGGGATTGGATGGGATGGGATGGGATGGGATGGGATGAGGATGGGATGAGGATGGGATGGGATGGGATGGCATGGGATGGGATGGGATGGGATGGGACGGGACGGGATGGGATGAGAATGGGATGGGATGAGGATGGGATGGGATGGGATGGGATGAGGATGGGATGGGATGAGGATGGGATGGGATGGGATGGGATGAGGATGGGATGGGATGGGATGAGGATGGGATGGGATGAGGATGAGATGGGATGAGGATGGGATGGGATGAGGATGGGATGGGATGAGGATGGGATGGGATGGGATGGGATGGGATGGGATGGGATGGGATGAGGATGAGGATAGGACGGGAGAGGATGGGGGTGTTCCTTTGCCATTTCTATAGCGGTGTGTCGAAGGAATCTCCACACAGAGATATTGTTTGTGCACCAACATGCTGTGAGGATACACTAGACCTTCAGGAACTAGAACGGGGTGAGAGAGAGATGCTTCACTACATACCATTTTGTGACACTTCTTGGATTTTGCATCAAATAATTGACCAATCAAAACTTTCAAAGAAATTAAAATTGTCAATGACAGCATTAAGTGGGCCAGGTTTAACCCTTAACTGTACAAAACACTGAATTTCAGGTCCGACAGTCCAGGGCCTCTTAGATTTCTACCCAACAGGAGCCCTGCAATGATAATTGAGGTGGCTGGTAACTGAGCTGGGGACTTTCACACCCCGAGGTGACCTTGCAAACTTGGCCTTGGTGATCAAACAGCTTCCAGGGCCTTCTAATGCCAGTGGAATTTCCAGGCTATGATGTCTACCTTGTGTTTCTCGTCCCCTTCAGTTCTGGGGTCTACCCACCCCACCCCACCTCACCTCCACATGTGACTTGTACCCACTCCCAGCCCAGGCAGAGCACACTCACATGGACAGCACCTTCACGTCCAGGATCTCCTGCCTCAGCTCCAGGCATCTTGTGGAGTTAAATTCTAAAGGCCCCTTGTAAAATTCAAAGTACCTGAGAACCAACAGAGACAAAGGTTACACAGAGAAGCAGCCCGGGTTTTCTAGGACCTGCCAAGAACCAACCCACCCCATCACAGGACCCAGTAGGGTGCTGGCTCTAAGTAGGAGCAACCATACTGCACTATAAGTGTGTATAGGAACAAAGCCCACTTGGGCCAACACTGAAAGGCGGTCACAGGCTTCATTGCAAAACTGTGAGGGAGGAGGGGGGTAGGCTTTATGCACTCTGATCAGACAGAATGGGAGATCGGCAGCACCCAGCAGCCAATCTGGGAGGCAGGCAGTGAATTATCCCATCATTTCCTGCCCTTTCTGTCTTTCTCTGACTCTTAAGACAATGTCCTATGACACAGCCACAGGCAGAGCTCAGATTGCCCAAGATTTTTCCATTTACAAAGCATTTCCATTCCCATCTGCTCCCTTGGTGCTCTTGTTCCTGCTGCGCTGTCTGGGAGACTGACCACTCTTTTCCCATCTGTTTACCACAAGAGCTGGTATACCCACAGCCCTGGAGTCCAGAGTCACCTTCCTGGGCAGAAGCCAGGTGATCCTTTCCTCATGGGTCTCTCCCACTTCCACGGTGGTTCTGTAGCTGGAGCTACTGGAGCCGGGAATGTGGGATCCCAAGACCGCCGCAGTCATGACTCAAGAGTATACAGACTGCCACACTAACCATGGGCTCAGTAGTCTCCTAACAAGTAACCCACGAGAATCAGAAGCAAAAGAGGCACCTACAGCCATCACAGAGCCAGAATCAAATGCTGGAAACGTAGGCATTCTTGGAGCTTGTCTTAGCACCTTCCAACCATGGCAGCAGCTATCACATTTGCACCCTATTGCCAAGCCAATGCTGCAGACAAGAGTATGAGAGTAGAATGTTTGCTTAACATGCTCAAGGCCACAAAAATAGACCCCAAAAATGTTCTATTCAATGGATTTTCTCCTAATTCCAAAATAAGTTGGCTCCATATCTTTATGTCATAAAAGAACTAGGTGGAGCTCTTAAGAACAAGGAATTGAGGATGTCTTTAACATCAAACTCACTCTCGCTCTCTTTCCCTCTTGTTTCTGATTCCCGCCCCCATCTCTATCTCTCCCTCTCTCTCCAAACTCAGCTTCAGAACCTAGATCAAAGGCCTGCTCCTTTGGGAACACTCATGTGGCCCCTTTCTCTGGGCTCTATGTTGAGGACTGCGGACCACCAGACCCTGAATTTCTTGTAAACAACTTGTTTTCCTCTGCTCTGAGCAGCCTGCAGCTGCTCTGAACACGAGACCCTGATGGCAGGGGAGTGGGTTCTAATGAGTCTGCAGCTGAAAGATCTCAAGAGCTGGGGCGTGGCCAGAGCCCTATATAAGCTGCCTGTGAGCACAATAAAGTGGGCATTCTTGGCACACTTGTATCATGGATGACCCGTGTCCCCATGTCTCTGTCTGTGTACGTGTGTTTTTAAATCTCCAGGACCTTTGCCCGGGGCTCGCATACTGTCTGGTAGTGCAGACACTACAGCTCTACACACTGTATCTTCATTAGAACAAATAATATCATATTATCATAATCTGCCTCTGGTCTACAGCCCTTCCAAATGGTGAGCATCTCAAATGCAGCGATTATGTCCTTGTCATTTCTCTCCTATCTGCCCTACAGAAACAGGCACACTAAAGACTACATTTCCTAGACTCCTTTGAGGCTAAGACTCTGGAGAGAATTTAGGTCCAACCAGTCAGAAATATGCACATGAGACTGATTCCAAGCTGCTCCTTGAAAAACATGAAAAGGAGCATGGGGCAGACAGAGGTGACATGGTTCTCAAACACTACAGTCATGGCGGCAGCTCGCATGATGGTCCCATTGCACAATGCCATTGCTCATGTGACGGCTCATCTTGGTTGTCAGCCTGGCTACATCTGGAATTAACTAAAATCCAAGTGGCTGGGCATGCCTGTGAGAGAGCTTTCTTACTGAGACCATGTGAGGTAGGAAGATCCAGTTCAGTCTGGATCTTCTGAGGTGGAAAGGTCCATCTTTATGTGGACCACGTCTTCTAGCCCGTCTTAGTCACTATTCTATGGCTGGGAGAAGACACCATGACCAAGGCAGCTCTTATAAAAGAAAGCATTTAATTGGAAACTTGGTTACAGTTTTGTCCATTATCATCATGATAGGGAGCATGGTAACATGAAGGAAATTTCTGGAACAGTAGCTAAGAGCTACATCCCAATCCACAGGCAGAGAGAGAGAGAGAGAGAGAGAGAGAGAGAGAGAGAGAGAGAGAGAGAGAGAGAGAGAGACTGACTCTGAGCTTGGCATGGATGTTTGACACCTCAAAGCCCACCCTCACTGACATACTTCCTCCAACAAGACCACACCTCCTAATCCTTACAAATAGTGTCACTCCCTGGTGACTAAACATTCAAATATATGAACCTATAGGGGCCATTCTTATTCAAACCACTATATTCCACTTTCTGGCCCCCATAATCTGGTAGCTATCACAGAATGCAAAATACGCATTCAGTCCAACTTTACAGTCTCAACTTTGTTTCAAAGTTCAAAGTCTCTCCTGAGACTCTTGGCAATCTCTCAACTATCACTTCCTGTAAAGTCAAAATCAGAAAGAACAGATCACATACTTCCAACACACAATGGCACAGGCTATGCATTACCATTCCAAAAGGGAGGAAAGGGGAGCATAGTGAGGAAATACTGAACCAAAGTAAGACCAAAAACCAGCTGGGCAAACTCCAAACTCTGCATCCCCATCTCTGATGCCAAGGCACTCTTCAGATCCCCAACTCCACTTCTCTTGCTTGGGCTGGTTCCACACCACAGCTTTGCTTGGCAGGGATCCCACAACTCTGTCATCTCCAGCATCTTGGGATCTCCAAGGCGATCCAAGCTTCGCCTTCACAACTTTACACAGTGCGCTCTCTGAGCCTTCATGCAGGGACACTCCCGATGCACACTTGGCCTCGGCATCTTTTCTTAGCCATGGAGGGAGATTCCACAACTTGTTTCTTGTATCCTTGACTCTAAAACGAGAACCATGTGGCCAAAGCTCCCAAGTTCTACTGTTTGATGGGGTTGGAACTTGGCCACTTCCTTTTATTACATTTATATCAGCTTTCTGTTGGTGGCGGGTTCCTTCGCTGCCGAAGCTTTTCTTTAACTCCTTTCCACAAACTGGTGAGGTGTTGCTCTGAGGTTACAACTCCCTTTATTCCATTTAGCATCTGGTTTTTCTTTAAACCTCTTATGTTCCCGAGCACTGGACTTAGCTCCATTACACTGTCTGATGCTCCCTTTCTCTTCAAGCTACACATATTGTATTGGGGTGGAATGTGGTGATTTGAATAAGAATGACCCCCATAGGCTCATCAGTTTTAGTCACCAGGGAGTGGCACTATTTGAAAGCATTAGGAGGATTAGATGGTGTGGCCTTGTTGGAGGAAGTGTGTCACTGGAGGTGGGCTTTGCGGTTTCAGAAGTCCCTACCAAGCCCAGAGTCTGTCTCTGCCTCCCTCTGTCTGGCTCTGGCTCTGGCTCTCTCTCCCCCTATGGATCAGGATGTAGCCCTCCGCTACTGCTTCATACTGCTCCCCACTATGATGATAATGGACTAAACCCAATTCAAATGTTTTCTTTTATGAGAACCTCCCTGGTCACAGAGTCTCTTCAAAGCAACAGAACAGTGACTAAGACAAGAAACTGGTACCAGGAATGGGGTGTCACTGTGACAGTCCTGACCATAATGTTTGTTGTAGGAATGTGCAGAGTTTGGATAACTAGAGTAGAAGAGCTATTGAACATTTTGGGGGGGGGGGCAGTTACTGGGCCCTCCTATTAGGAACATGGACGACAGTGATGTTGAGAGTGATGTAGCTTGTGATGGCCAGACTCAAGAGGTTTCAGAGGACAAAAATATTAGTAAATGACCTAGAAACTGTTCTTGTGATATTTTAGAGAATAATGTGGCCGCTTTCTGCCCTTGTCCAAAAACATCTCCCTGAGGCTAAATTGAAGAGTTGGGGTTCATGGAAGTAGTGAAGGAGATTTCAAGGCAGCCTAGTATCGACTGTGTTGTGTGGTTATTGGTAATCACCTGCATGCAGAGCTATAATGAGAAGTAGCAAGCCAGTAAGTGAGCAGCACCCCTCCATGGCCTCTGTATCAGTACCTTGCCTCCAGGTTCCAGCCCTGCGTGAATTCCTGCCCTGACTTCTTTCAATGATGAATTACAATGTGGACGTGTAAGTCAAATAAACCATTTCCTCCCCAACATTCTTATGGTCATGGTGATTCCTTCCTTCCTTCCTTCCTTCCTTCCTTCCTTCCTTCCTTCCTTCCTTCCTTCCTTCTTTCCTTCCTTCCTTCCTTCCTTCCTTCCTTCCTTCCTTCCCTTCATTTTTGTTTCAGGTTTTTTTCTTTGAGATAGGGTTTCTCTGTGTCCTGGAACTCACTCTATAGACCAGGCTGGCCTTGAACTCAGAGATCTATCTGCCTGCCTCTACCACTTGCATGCTATGATTAAAGGCGTGCACCACCACCACTCAGCACATGGTGTTTCATCACAGCAATAGTAACCCTAACTAGGATCTAGTGTATATAAAGGCTGTGGAAGAAAGAAGCTTTTGGTCTCTGCCTGCTTGCTCTCCTTGGCAGCTCATTCCTTTACTAGCCTTAGAGTCTCCTTCTTCATGATTCCAGGGTACACTGAAGAGCAGCTAAGACATCCGGTCTCGTGGACTGAACTACTGCATCCTTGGACTGTCCACTGGTAGACAGCATCATTGGACTAGCTGGATACTAGCTTGTAAGTTACTCCAATAGATTCCGTTTTATATTATATTATATTCATTCTTTCACTACACTCATTCTATATTTCATTGTTCCACTAGATAACCCTGACTAATTCACTAAGACACTCATTTTTTTCTTGAAGACTCTGAGCTAGGAGTGCCCTTAATAAATCTCTTTCTCCTTGAGGCAGTTGACGAGCATCCTGTCATCTGCAACTAAGAACAAGGGGTCAGCTTGGGGCCACCACACAAGCCTGTGACCTTGGCTCTACCTCCTGCAGTTTTCCAGTCACACAGCGGAAAGTAAGGTCTGTCTCATTTGCAATCGGACCCTGCAGGTGTTACTAGGCCATTGGAACCACAGGTTGAGTGAAGTCATGATCCTAGACTGCCACTAAGAAAAACTCCAGATACAAATGTTTGCCAATAAGCCTAGCACAGCGGTTCTCAACCTGTGGGTGGTGACTCATTTGAGGGTCAAATATCAGATTATCAGATATCCTGCATAGCAAATATTTACATTATGATTCATAACAGTAGCAAAATGACAGTTATGAAGTAGCAACAAAAATAACTTTGTGATTGGGGGGGTCACCACAACATGAAAAACTGTGTTAAAGGGTCACAGCATTAGGAAGGTTGAGAACCATTGGTCTTCAGAGAGCTGGAGACTTGCCAACATTACTCCTGTGTGTACAAGTCATCTGGGTCACTTCCTCTGTCTCTTTTCTCTCCTACTTTGAACCAAGGCAGTGTCTTCCCTCTGACCAGACTCCCCTCTCCTCTGCCCAACCATCCTTCCTTTTCCCTCCAGTCTTAGCATTTGGTCCTCCTTTCTCCTGAATCCCTAACATTGTTCATACGGGCAACTCAACAGTTCTAAGCAGTCTTTGTGCCATGTGTCCAGGGTTCTAGGTTGAGAGGTTTTCAAAGGTGGACTCACACCCCTTCTTAGCCACTGCTATAATCTGAGTGTTTGGGGTCCCCCAGAATCCAAGCTCTGAGATGATGGGATCAGGAGGCGATGGGATTAGATGAGCCTCTGTTCTCATCTACACGTAAACGTCCTTATAAAACAGGGCTGAGAGAGACACTTTGTCCCCCTACCACATGAGAATATGGGGAGAAGGCCTGTCTATGAAACAGAGAACAAACCTTCTGAAATTCGGACTCCCAGTCAAATCTCTAGAAATAAATTTCCACTGTTTGGCAGCACCTGAGACTACGTACTCTGTTTCAGCAGCGTGAACGAACCCAGACAGCCATTTTAGCCCTGTCACTTCTAGCCTTAGCCATGTCAACACTAGTCTAGAAAGACTGAGTGCTACGTGAGCAGCAACCATGATGCTGTTGACATTTCCAGGAAAGCGTATTGCACAGGAAATGTTAAGAAGAGCTCACCCCCATTGCCCTGTCATTGAAGGGCGAATGCTGCCAGCAGACACCACAGGGAGACCCAGGAGTGCGACACTGGCTTCTCTGCCCTCAGCTAGATGACAGCAGAGCTGACTCAGGGATGAATAACGCAGAAGTTTCTCTACCATCTGCTCCAGTGACGCGGCCTTCTGCTGAGCTCACTAAACCTCCTTCCGCCTCCTCCTGGCGACAGCCCATGCCAAGTCCTGCCTGGTATTAGATGTCCTTGATCACCCTGCCTCTGCTAAGCACTACAGACATAAAGACATTCACTGCTGGGCATGGTGGCACACACCTTTAATCCTAGCACATGGGAGGCAGAGGAAGGCTGATCTCTGTGAGTTCCGGGCCAGCCAGGGCTATATAGTGAGACCCTATCTCAGAACAAAAGGAGTGTTTCTGAGGCCTTGACCACTGGGCCCTGCCCACCCTACAGGGACTGTCCCTCTCAGGGTTCCTAGAACTGTGGCAGACTAGCCTTGGAGTGCCTCTCCCATGCCACTCACCGAAAACAGCCATTCCCAGATCCTTCCTTCTCCATTTTGCACACTCTGTCCTATCATCCTTGTCCTACCCACCCTAGGGCCAGGTACAGGCAACCTCGAGCAGCCCCTACACTGGAGCCTGAAGACCGGAACCCCTGCCTCACCAGTCCCTGCCCTCAGGCCACTGGTCACACTGCCTCCTAACTGGCCTGGGGCTTTTTATCGGCCCAGTGTGGAGAGCTGTGCCCTTGTTCCCGGAACTAGTGAGTATCAAACCCCTTCCCTCATGACAGGCATTTGCATATTTGTATCTTACCATTTCTAATTAACACAAATCCTAGGCCCCTGAAACATCCAGAGCCAAGTCATCCAAAGTGCTCCGTGACTGTATCTGAAGCCTCAGCTTTGCAGTTGGATAAAGGAAATCAACGAATCTTGCTTCTTTCCCCCACCCTTGTAGGCTCTGCTCTTGGGGGTGCACTATTCCCACCTGATCTCTACGGATGACACATTTGATGACACAGCATTTCATGGAGCACAGCCACACTGGGAACCCCAAAGTTGTGCCTGTGACAGGAAGCCTGAGAGGTGTAGCCCGCAGAAGCTGGGCAAACCGAGAATGGTCTGGGACCATGAAAAGAACGCTCACATTCTTTTGTGTATTCCCTCATGAGAGTGGCAGGCACAACATGCAAGAACAAACTGTGGCCTGCAGGAAGAATTGCATGTGTGTGTGACAGTACTGGGGGAGAAGTGGCCTGTGGGGAGATGTTCCTGGGACCTCTCAGAATGATGGGATGGGGACAGCTCTTAAAATGCCTTTTCTATGTTTCCTGTAATGGTGTGATGATTCTTTTGCTACTGAAAATTGCTGAGATATGTTCTTTGCTTTTAAGCTACAGACCTCTCTATAAATACTCCCTGGCTTCACTTGCGCATGGGGAATCTGACCAAAGCGCCCCTCCGCCCTCACTAACTCCCCAGGCTTTGTAAGCGAGTGAGTCACCGCCTCTTCTTTCCATTCCGGAAACACTATCTCTGCTCGGCTCAAAGGAGAGGGAGCTGGCACCGCAGCCGCAACCGGCGTCTCCAGGTCCGTGTCAGAAGCCTAGCTCCTCTCCAACACCATTTGACTTCCAACAGTCAGCTCCAAAGCTGGCTCCAGGCTGCAGCCATCCTGTCCCTGTGCCCTCGGGAACCTTGTGGGCTGGTCAGCTCTAACTGCCTGGTCATTGGGGGACAACCTGCATTTTGAAAAGACGAATGAAGAAGGCTAGAGGGTCCTGGTGGCGGGGTGTGGCTTTCCTTCTCTCAACCCCGTGAAGGCCCCAGTTTTGCAAGCTGAGGCCCCTCTCAACAGGCTGGAGCTGGCCAGCTGCGAGGCCACACTGGGCCACTCATCTGCTCCAACCAGCCTTTCCGCGTGAACCCACCCACAAAGGCTCCCTTGTTTATTTCCTCTTCAATCCACCCAGGGTTGCATCCCCTTCCCAGGGTCAATGGTTGGTGTGAGATGGGGCCACTGTGCTCTTTCTAATCACAGTCCACCATAGTGGCATCTAAGACCACAGAAATCCAGGGAGGTTCCCTGTGCCACGTAAAAATGCAGCTGTTAGGGGCAGGCGCAGGAGGAAGGGAAACTGCCATAGTCCATCAGTCTTGACCTTTTCTTTCTGTCATGCCTGGGGCATTCTAAGAGAAGAGTAGTGAGATATCACCCTGCTAGAAACACTTCCCCTCCACGCAGCACCTCTGTGCAAACAAAATTAGGAAACCCGACCGACCGACCCCATTAATTAAGCCACATGCCGGCAACACGGCCTGTCGGAGTGATAGTGGGCTGGGTTTCAGCACCGCCTGATTCGCATCCTGCCCAGCTGTGTGAGGCAGCCTTCTCCTAGACCCTTAAACCAGCTCCTTTCACTCCCTTAACAGTCCAAGGAGACTGTGCTTGAAATTCAGGCTGCAATCAGCAAGGCCGCTTGCCCAAGGTCATCTGGCTAGTCAATTATACCAGAAAAAAAAAAATACCCTCTGGCAAGCCAGGGTCTCTATCACCTCAATGCGCTCCTTTTCCCAGCTCTGACAGTCAGGACTCCCTGGGGGCTTTGTCAGTCAGCAGCCCCCATCTCTCCCAAAGGTGACAGCCCTTCAGCAGATCTGTGCTATTTCCAGCAGCATAAGAGCAGCTGCCGTCTGGAGCCAGCACACACCCATCAGCAAATATGCGGAAAGCCTGTGTCTTCCTGGATAGGTGCAGAGGGACACAGGGCTTCCTCCTACCAGCCACCAAAGGCCACAACTGCCAGGAGGAGTCACTGCAGGGCCCTCCATGCCTGCTCAGCAATCTGGACTTAACCGCTCTCTACAGGGTGTGATTTCCCTATGCCAAGAATCACCAGAGCTAAAAGGTCCACGGGCTAAAAGACAGAAGGCTGGCGACATGGCTCTGGTGACAAGAACTCATAAACTCAACCACTGGGGAAGCTGATGCAGGAGGATTGCAAGTTCAAGGCCTGCCTGGGCTGCAGAGTCATTTCAAGACTAGCCCGGGAAACTTATGAAGATTCTATCTCAAAATTTTTAAAAAATTGATAAAAGAAGGCCGTGAATATAGTTCAATAGTTGAGTATTAGCCTTACCTGTGCAAAGTCCTAAATCCAACCCTAATACTGCAAAATAATAAATAGCAAGTTAATAAGACGATTAAATAAATGCTTGCTATTCTGAACGCAGCTCTAGATAGTTCTGTGGTCAGTCTGCTCTGCCACACCACTCCCCAAAGTCTGGAATGTCATTTTTGCCATTGGTTGGAGTCTGGAGAGGTTAACACTGACCCAGGAGCAATACCAGATTCAGAGATCCACCCTCCCTTTCCCAGCTGTAGGACCTCGATCTGGTGGCCAGCTCATCCCCTGCAAGCTGACCCTTTCCAAGCCAGCCCAGGGAACCCCAAAAGCACCCCTGGTAAGACCCAGCTTAGCCCAGGATGCTCACCATGTCCACTGGCACTGGCTGGGGACTCACTGACCTTGCTGGGCTTTGGCCACCAGCCCCTTGTGCTAAGCCCAGACCAGTACGCTAGTCACCTCCGCCCTCTAAATCTCTGCCTCTATAGTGACCCTGGTCTCAGCCCCAGCATAAGCTATACTTCATTCTGCAAGTCTCACGGAGGTCTGGCTCTGGGTCAAGGCTGCTCTTCTCCTATGTCTTCCTAGTTACTTCTATCACAGGTCTACCTGGTCAACATTCTCAGGGCACCTTCTCACCCTCCCTTCTCTATACTACCGTCCCCTGGGCACATCCCCACCTGCCCTAGACAATGACTTACACATGATGTAAGGGGGATGTTAAAGGCAGGGTCCCCAAGCAGGGGGGAAGAGGAAATGAGATCAGGAGCAGCCAGAGGGAGGATGGACGGACGCTGGTGTGCTGTGACGTGCAGAAAATTCAACCCCAAGATCCCACTGTGTCCCAGGCAGAGGTTTAGACTCAGTGTGAGGAAGCACTTCTGAGAAGGAGGCCCTGGTGGAGGATGGCCTCTAGCCTGCCTTGTGAGCCCCGCTGTTTGCTATCCAACGACAGTCTTGGTGTCCGTCAAATTAGGAGAGTACAGGACAATGAAGACCGTGTGCAGCTTCTATATCTTTTCATTTGTGCCCCCTGATTTGATTATCAAGTAGACATTGGCTTCCTGGCCCAGCCTTAGCTTCCTTCTCTTTCCATTTTCCATGTCTTTCTGTCCTCCTACCTTTGCCAAGTCCTGGTGAGCAGCACGTAGAGACAGAGGAACAGGCAAGAAGTGCAAATCCATGAGGGAGGAAAGAGGGAGAGTGGGTGGTGGTGGGGAAGGAATGGGGCATCTGGGCACTGCCGGAGTGGTGCCGAGGTTGAAGAAGAAGGGGTTGCTACAGGATGAGATAATCGCTGAAACTGGGCGTTTTATAACAGGGAGTTTATTCACAAGGTGGCTGTGGGGAGAATGTGAAGACGAGGGAGCCTCCCCAGGGGTAGGGTTTCGTGGTGCTTGCGGGATCAACAGGAGGGTGGTCTAAGGTGTGGGAGGGGGATTGGAAGTAAGATAAGCAGTGCTCCCCCCCCCCCAGTGTCATCCAGCTCCAGGGCCCCCATAGGAGGGCTGCTCAGGACACAGTGGTTTGCCATGGTCTGTGGGTGGAGTTTTGGCTTTCTGACACCAAGAACTCACCCACTGGGCACCTGTATGGGCTGCAGCAGAGAGCTGGTTTTTGTGTTGACAAAAGACCCGCATGTCAGAGGCAAAGCCAGCAGGAGATTGGTGACATATGCTTGGCTCCGCGACCTCCAAAGTTAGGGAGTTTTGCAGTTAATGAGGCTTTTCTTCAATTTTAAGAAGGCTCAGCCCAAATATGGGGTGCTACCTACCTCTCCAAGACAATGCTCTGGATGAAGGGCAAAGCTGGGGTCAGACTCTGCCTCCTCTATTCAGGGAGCCTCAGCAATGCCTGTGTGAGGCAGAGCAAACTGAGATGGCCTTACCTGTGTGAGGCATTTTAACCTCGGAGCCCTTGGCCTGCTTCTGAGCAGGTGACAGACCTTTTTCTCAACTGAATAGTTTAATTAATGCCCCCAGTTTGCAGGAACAGAAACTGAGGCACAGAAAGTTCATGTAAGTTAACTCGCAAGTTTAGAGGTCACAGAAGGCTAGGAGACTCCGCTGAGATTTGCTTACAGTGCCTAAATCTCAGAGATTGAAAACCCAAAAAGCAACACCATCTAAGGAGCCTCCTGGCACAGCGCTGCCCCCCCAACAGCCTCCTCTGCCTGAAGCCTGATACTGTCAAGCTGTGGGAGGAAAGTGGGAAGACACCATATTTGCTCTGCTTGTGTGTTTCCCCAGCACCCAGCCAAGCACATTCTGCCAAACCTGACTCTCCAAATCCTTCTCATTTGGATGGAGCCCAAGACTTCTTTCTCTCTTTTGTGTCTCCTTTATGTCTCTGAATACTTGGAAACCCACCAGAAAGGTTCACATTGAGCCAGCCTGCACCCTGAACGACCCCGTGGGGCAGCTGTATCTTAGCCGGCAGGACCAAAGGGCAGGCATGTTGGCTGGGCTACCAGGAGGACTGCTGCCCAATGTCCAGCAGCTGTCTCTGTCCGCACCGACCGGGAAGAGGGGGGTGTCTGCATTTCAGAATAATCCCTCCTCCACAGCGGAACTTCAGGTGTAGCCATTTTCCATAAAAATTGGGAAAATGCTAAACCCAGAGGTCGGGGAATCATGAATCCCCCCCCCCCTTCTGAAGAGTGGGGGAGAACAGAAGACAAAAGTGCGTAAAGGATGGGGGAGGGGGTAAGCAAGCCAAAAGAGTTCTGTGGCAGATGCCAACACAACTTCCCCGAGGAAACACGGAGGCAGGTGGTCTGCCTAAATCCATACGTCCTTCTCATTTTGGTCCAACAGTCAAGGGCAGAAATAGATGGTGTGGATGGCCATGTAAGTGGCTCTCCCCTTCACGGCTGATCTGCACACAGTCCAGAAAGAAGACATCCTGTTAGATCTGCCACCAGAGCCGAGGCTCTAGCATCAGTACTGCCGGGGCTGACTGCCCCTTCACTGCTTGCCACCGGAAGGTGACTCCGTTTCCTCACCTGTAACATAGGATAGTAACCGTGGCCAATGCAAAAGTGTAACAGTGATACACAGAATGTGCTTAGCCAATGCCGGGCTTAGAACCACACCCGGGTGACGCCAGGCTATCGGCAGGGTCCTCCAGACCCAAGTCAGGTCTTAGCCACTGCAGGCAGTCCCTCTGACTTTCACCCCAAGTTCCAGGGCACTTGCCATCTGCGTCCCACAGCATAGTGCCTAATTATACACGGTCTCAGAACAACTAGGGAAGAAGCCACATAATACAGTACAGGACTGAATTCAGTCAAGTTCCAGTCCCACGCTCCACAGGACTTGCTAGACACACGGCTGCTCTCGACCTTGGTTGATATCTGACCTTCAGCTGGCTCTCTCAGGCCTTTGACTTCACCTTCTGTTGTTTGCTATGGTGGAGGCCACCCTCTATTTTCTATCCTAGAAGCTACTAAGCCAGGGCAGTGTCCAGCCACAGGCATCTTGGTGGCAGCAGTTGGACCAGCTATAGCAGTATGGCTCTGCTATCTGCCTCGGATTGACTTTCTTGGGTCACCTCTTTTTTATTATTATTATTATTTAAAAAAGGAATTTATTTCAGCCTCCAGTTTCCGTTCTTTTTTTTCTTTTTTTTTTTTATTAAAAATTTCCGCCTCCTCCCTGCCTCCCTTTTCCCTCCCCCTCCCCCTACTCCCTACACCCCACTCCCCTCCCCCTCCCTCTCCTGTCCGAAGAGCAGTCAGGGTTCCCTGCCCTGTGGGAAGTCCAAGGTCCTCCCGCCTCCATCCAGATCTAGGAAGGTGAGCATCCAAACAGGCTAGGCCAGTACATGCAGTAGGATCAAAACCCAGTGCCAGGGGCTGGAGAGATGGCTCAGTGGTTAAGAGCATTGCCTGCTCTTCCAAAGGTCCTGAGTTCAATTCCCAGCAACCACATGATGGCTCACAACCATCTGTAATGAGGTCTGGTGCCCTCTTCTGGCCTGCAGACACACATGTAGACAGAATATTGTATACATAATAAATAAATAAATAAATAAATAAATAAATAAACAAACAAACAAACAAACAGTGCCATTGTCCTTGGCTTCTCAGCAGCCCTCATTGTCCACCATATTCAGAGAAGTCTGGTTTTATCCCATGCTTTTTTAGTCCCAGTCCAGCTGGCCTTGGTGAGCTCCCAATAGATCAGCCCCACTGTCTCAGTGGGTGGGTGCCCCCCCCTCGCGGTCTTTACTTCCTTGCTCATGTTCTCCCTCCTTCTGTTCCTCATTTGGACCTTGGGAGCTCAGTCCATTGCTCCAATGTGGGTCTCTGTCTCTATCTCCATCCATCACCTCTTCTTTCCTCCTCTGGCCATGCTGTTAGAATGGAGAGCCAAGGTTGGAGTAGATGCCAAGAGGCACCAATGAGGTCAGGCTGCACCTGGGGCTCAAGGGTCAAGAAGGTCCCAAAATGCCTGCATAGGTACCAGCCCACATCTTCATGGCAAGAGGCTCTTTAGGATTCAGGGTGTCTGAAAAAGCTCCAAAGCACGTATGTGCACTTTCCAAGAAAGCCCATGTGTGCAACGGCAGAAACTGCCTCCAGGGCAGGCACAGCTTACAGCAGGCAGACTTAAAGGGAAGTCAGTTGTGCTGGGCTATCGGGGAGACCAAAGGCGGAGATGGTAGAGGGGGTTATTGGCAGGCAGACAGGGCCATCATGTAGAACAGAGGACAAGCACAGCACAGAAGCCCTTGTGCTGTAGCTCTAGGCTAGGCTGTCAGCCCTGGGTGATGGACAGTTCCTGGAATAGGGGAGGCGAGTTTCTCCTGCCTTAGCTGCCCTCAGCACTGTTTGACTTGGGGGTATCTTTACCTGAGATGCCATGAGGCTATCTTGGGTTTTTTTTTTTCTTTTCCATATGAAGTTGAGTACTGTTCTTTCTAGGTCTGTGAAGAATTTTGCTGGGCTTTTGGTGGGCATTGCATTGTAGGTTGCTTTTGGTAATATTGCCATTTTTACTATGTAATTCTGCCTACCCAAGAGCATGGGAGATCTTTCCACTTTCTGGTGTCTTCTTCAATTTCTTTCTTCAAAGATTTAAAGTTCTTGTCATACAAGTCTTCCACTTGTTTGGTTAGAGTTACTCCGAGATACTTTATGCTATTTTTGGCTATTGTGAAGGGTGTTGTTTCTCTGATTTCTTTCCCAGTCCTCTTATCACCTGTGTACAGGAGGGCTACTGATTTTTTTTTTAGTTAATTGAGATAGCATGAGGAAGTGGATGCAATGTTGTCCACCCTGTAGACAAAGTGGGCAATCACCAAGGAGACAGCTACTCTACCCAGAGAAGCTACTGAGCAGGCAGGCAGGTCAGACTAGAAGAGCCAAGGCATTCAGTTGGCCAGAAAGAGGCCAGGGCTCTGCCCTACCTCCCTGAATCTCCTTATCCATTGCCAGGTGCGGGAATATCCGGCAGGGTTTCTCACTCAGTTACCACAGACATATAACTTATCCTCACTGACTCTTCTCTGCTTTTTACACACCTCTCCCCAACTTTCAATTTCCCCTTTTCTCTCCAGGATCCCAGAACCCTCAGGCCACACATCCATCTGCTCTTCTCAAGAGAGAATCTTGGTTAGTTCCAACCTGGAAGGAAGGACTTTGCTGGAGGAAGGCCCGTTTGTTGGTTCCCGGGCCAAGAGCACTGGGAGACAGGGTTGAATCCAAGGCCTAATCTGGAAACAGGGACTGGAGTTTGCTCTCTTACCATAGCCTCTGTTTCTCGGTCAGCTCATCCTCCTATGCTGCCACCATCTACTGAGTTTCTGCTGCGGCAGGTGCCACCATGTTCTTATTGAGAACTATAAGAGAGCTCACAACCACACCCAGCTGAAGGGATGAAAGCATGAATTCATACTCTGAACACGGGAGCTGTCCTCAAAGACTTTCCTACTTGGTCTAAATGCTCGTTTAACGTTGTTGGTTAACAATTACTCCATTCTACTCGTTAAAGCAGCTCCCCTAAGGATGCTTAAGGGCAAAATGTCATAGAATTAACTTGAACTCCATAAAGCTGGACATGAATGCATTTGTATAACACACTCTCCAGCTCAGCCCGGGTTCAGAGATTGTCTACCAGACCTGACCATAGCCTTGACGAGCATTATCAGCCAGGATTTTCTTTGAGGCTCTGTTTGGAATTTTTCAGACTGGCTCTTTCTCCTCGTGGCTCCTGCTTGAACAGGGACTAGAAACTGTTGGCTGGTGCTCCTCTTTATCCTCTGGTTATATTTGGCTTCTCCTGACTTCCTTTCCAACCCTATTAATAATAAAATGCTAACAGGCAGCACCACACTTCCACATACCACACAACTATAGGGCATAAAATATGGCAAGCACTGAATTATTCAGTAGGTGAATAATACCACGAAGATATGCTATATCCCAGATACAAAGCTGTTAGCTGGGATGACGTATATGACATCTGTCCTTGTGAAGCTCTCCCTGGCGGCTGCATATCTGCTGCCAGGAGCTACCCAGTCCATCTTAAAGAAGGCACAAGCTGCCCTGTCAGCCACGTGAAAAACCTCCCAGATGCAGCCTTTTCCAATTATGTTCCTTATTCTTCCCACGTTTGAGAACTACACGCGCTTTGTGCAGTCTTTCACACGTGGGGCCACCAGTAAGCCAACTGCTGTGCACAGGTCGGATGTCAAAGCTAGCTCCATCCAATTCCTGCCCTCCTGGTTATCACACATCGTGGCTCTGACCCTCACAAAGAAGCAGCTGAGGGATTTCATTTCCATCATTTTGTGCCCATTCTTCCCATCCGTTTTCCATCAGCAAAGTCAACACCTGGCACACATGGAAAAAAATGTGTGGTAAGAGACTCAAAAACAAGACCACTACTATTTGATAAGAGCCACCTTGTCAAGCTCTGAGAACTCTATTCTTAACTATGTGTGGCTCACAGTTATTCTAGGAGAGCCACACCTTACAAATGGCTTCAGCTTTGTATTGCGTCTTGTATTAAATAAAAATCCAGCGGTACAACTGGCTAATACTTTCTAAATAAACTTTCTTTTAGGAAAAGAAGAAAGTTGAGACTTAAAATTGAAATTGTTCCAAACAATTTGGGGTTGTGTGGTCAAGACACTTATTCTGTGACCAAGGGGTTTCTTGGTCACACGGCAGCTCTCCAAAAGGAACTCGGTTGCGAGGTAACATTGCTGAATAAAGAGCTTCTGAATTCCAGAAGGAATAGACTTGAGCAGGGTCTCCACACCTGAGGAGGCTCAGATGATGGGAAAGGGAGGATCTGAGTTATAAAGTGGAGGAGAGAGAAATAAAGAACAAGGAGATGAGAAAGGAAGAAGAATAAATGTGAGTCAAGAAAGGCGACAGAAAGCAAGAGAAAGGCAGTGGCTTCATATAAGGAGAGGGAAGGGGAGGGAAGGAGGAAAAGGAGAATGGGGGAGAAGGGAGGAGGAGGGGAGGGGGAGGGACATTACTGAGGACAGGGACAGAGAAGATGCTGGCAGTTGGAAGTTTAGGGACGGACCCTGTGTTTTTGCTCAAAACTCGGGAACAGAAAAGATGAGATGATACTGTCAGAAACCAAGTGGACAGGTGTTCTGAGATAGGCAGGGTGGCCTGCATTGGACACCATGACTATACACATGGCCAGGCCTCAAGGGTCTGACGCTGGTCTCTTGGGACTACAGTTCTTCCTGTGTAAGCACATCCCATAGGCCCCTGGGATGCCACGGTACAGTGAGTGGTTAATTGTTGATTTTCTAAGTATTTTTATGAAGTCTTTGAAAGTTCATACATGCATACAATGTGCTTTGATCACAGTTACTCCTCATTCCTCCCATCTTCCTGCTACCCAGCCCCACCTCACTTCCTGCCCTTTTTCAGTTTACACCCTTCTGGGTCCAAGCAGTGTTACCATACATGCATGGAGATGCAACACCTGCTGGAGAGCAGCAGACCCAGGGACCATTCTCCTAAGGAAAGCTGACGTTCTCTCCCAGAGAAATTACCAACTGCCAACAGCTCCTCAGCTAGAAGTGGGGGCTCATGAGCCTCCCCGCCTCCGTGGTGGAACATTCACTGGCTTGAGCATGTCTAGGTTTTTCTTGTACAGGCAAGCACAGCTATGAGCTTGTGTGTACAGTAGTCCTGCAATGTCCCAGAGTCACTGTCTCATCCTGGTCTTTCCCGACCTCTGACTCCTGCGAACCTTCCATCCATCTTCTTTGATGGTTGCTGAGGGGTAAGTGTGTGACACCCGGCCTGTGGTTGAGCCCTCCACAGACACTTCTTCTCTGCCCTCTGAACAGTTGTGAGCATCTACATTAACCACCATTCCCTGCACAGGAAAGTTCTCCGAAGAGAGCTGAGAGCCGCGCTGCTCTATGGGTATATACGTTGTTAGACGGCAGTTGGATGCTATTTCCATTTAGCATAATAACAATAGTAGATCCATTGCTGGTGCCTATAAGCTCCCCAGCTGGGGGCTCTTGATCAGATTTATAGCACCAACAGTATGATGATGCTATAAATGGTTCATCTTCGTTGCCAACTTTATTGAATTGTGAAGCACTCAACGGGAGTATCAGCGCACAACTTTGCGAGTGTCTAAGAGGATGTTTCCAGAGATAAGACCTTGAGGGTTCTGACCTAATGAGTGGCTTCAACTATCCATGAATTCAACTTTTGAATGACATTTTGGTAGAGGGTAGAACCGTGGAAGGGGTGACGGGAAGTAGGCCACTAAGGGTGTGCCCTTGGGAGCCACATCTTGCCCTGACTCTCTCCTGTTACTGCTCCGCCAAACTCTACCCACCATAATGAACTGAAACCGGTGAGAGAATGAATGAATGGATGAAGCTTTTCTCCCTCAAGTATTTCTATCAGGTATTGGTCACAATGATGATCAAAGGTATGCACTATCCGTGGCTTTAGCCATTGACTGGGAACATCTATCCAGAAACAGCCTCCCTGGCGCCTGTCCACCCTACTCACTCCAATGTATTCTATCCAAGTTCTTTCAAGTATCTCTCTTTCCCAGGAAGCTCCCCCAGGGATTCAGACACCTGCTCATTTACCTTGACCACATCACTAGGTGGGTAGAACATGATAAATCACCAACTAACAAGGGCAGCTAGACATCTGAAAGGGGACCTTGGTACACTCATTGCTCCAATGACTCCCAGGACCCTGCTCAGCTAGCCATGTTCCCACTGCCCACATGAAGAAAGAACCCTGGTCCCAAGAGGCAGGCATCAGATTCTTGAAGCCTGATCATTACGTGGGCCATCCCACACACTCGGGTTGATCTGTGGACACGTGCTCACTTGGTTCTGACACGGTAGCCACATTTTTACTTTGTCAAAGTTTTGACAAAAGCAGGCTCATTTGGGCCCCAGCAAAACACATCACTTCTTCTCCGCAAGGCTGAGTCAATGTTGAGGGTCAAGACTAGCTGCAAAGAAAGCTCAGACCATTTGCTCAGGGAAAGCAGACCTGACAGTGAGAAATACTTATAAAATTGAATATATATATCAAAGTATAAAACAGCTTAATCAGCCCCGGGAAATTATTACCTGGCAGGTCCCTGCCATGCTTAGCTCCAAACACAAAAAGCATCTGGTCTTGTCCACCCAATTTCTCCTCACAAAGGATGTGTTCACCTATGAATATTCTTTTATGCACCCAACAAGCACCCTAGCACTCCTCCCATGGAGGCAGAAGGCCCCTTAGTTACTGAATTTCACTCTAATTGTTGCAACAGACCAAGAGGAAATAAACAGGGAAAGATGAAATGAATGCCACAGCAGTGTTTTCTTGAAAGAAGCAACTCTGCCCCAGCCCTGGGAAACCTCCATATCCAGGCAGTGAACTTGAAAGCAATAGGGAACTTCTGCCCAGTATCCACTCCCTGAGGCCACCACACACCCTCCTCCACTCACAAGCATTCACCACCTCAAGTCTGGAATCTCTGCTGTGTAGACAAGGCTCTTGCTCCCACCTACAAATGAGGGCTGAAACTCAGAGCTCCCGTCCCACTCTACCCAGAAGGCCAGTGTCTCCACAGTGTTATGGCGAGGTCCTATCCCTCATCCCTCATATCCAATCCACCCCTCGAGTAAAGGACACGGGAAGACCCCAAATACAAGGAGCTATGAAAAGGAAAAGCGAGTCACTCCTTCCTTGAGGCAGCTCTAGGGACAGGCAATGGGTACAGACTGCAGAGTCCCGTCCCTTTGGGCTTTCCCTTCCCCCACCATTCACTGGGGTCTGTACCTGGATCTGTAGTCACTGATGTTCGGCTCTGTTGAGCTGTTGCTGTCATTAAAGAGCCCAGTCCAATTGGCCTGCTGGTCGCCCCTCTGCCAATCAAATTGGAAGCCTCTGGCAAAAGAATGAGGCAATGGATATATACACTCATATGTTAGGTTAGGCTTGTCTAAGAGCCACATTCTGTCGTTATAACCATGCGATACAATTCTTTGATTATATACCAGAAGAAGAAGGTGACAGTTCCATTCATGGGGATGATGGTGGGAAGCATGGCCCTCCGTGCCCTTGGTGACAGTTCCATTCATGGGGATGATGGTGGCGAATCATGGCCCTCTGTGCCATCTTTACTGCATCCTTCCCGTACTCCATCGTTTTCACATTTTACAGGCAGGAAAACTGAGGCTTACCGAGACAAAAGTCACAGGGCTCTTCTACCTCCTCTCTGGTGCCCTCCCTTAATTCCTGTTTCTAGAGACTCAGCTGAGAAGAATTCTATCACCAGTAATGTGCCAGACAAAACTTCAAAGATTTTAATACCCATGTGAGGATCCCACTTTTTGTTTAAGAGGACGGACTTTGCACATTTGTATCCAGTCCCTCGCAAACCTGAGGATGATGGCAGCCAAGCAATGAGTCAGAACATGAACATGGGGAGGAGGCAGCCGAAGGGACCAGAAACAATACTAAAAGACAGCAAGCAGATGGGCAACTGACTCGGGTCAGAGACAACAGCATCCTGATGGCCTTCAAGAAGTAGATCCATTCCCAGGACATGACTCCAGAAGGGGCAGGAATGAAGAGGGCCAGGGCATACAGGCGGGCATGTGAGATGGTACCCAAAGCAGGAGGACTGAGTTTAGGCACCCTCCCCTACATGTGTGTACATGCAAACCCTCACATACCAGGTCCCCGTCCCACATTCCCCACAGACAGCCATCAGCTTGCTCCTGGGGAAGTTGGCTCATGGAGGAGTACTGTAGCCAAAGTTGCCAGTGCCTCAGAGCCTGCCTGGGAGCTGAAGAATCCTGGCGGTGCACTACCCAACCCGAACCTCTGGTCTTGTGAGCACTGTGACTCTCATAAGGGAAACTGACCAGCTTCTAAAGTGCTGAAGAAGAAAAGGGGGCACCCTCTTAAGAACCTTGGGACCAACTTTCTCCAGCTAGCACTGTGAACACCTGAGGTTGAAGAACCCTTTGTTGTGGAACTGTCCTGTGCTGCAGAAGGTGTGGAATGATGTCCCCAGCTCTGTCAGTTGTATCTGGCCTCTAGCTTGCCTGTTATGATTATCAAAGTGTCTCCAGATGTCAATGATTCCTGGAAGCAAACTCACCCTTACTGGGAACCACTGCTATACAACAATGCATAGTATTTCCAAAGCCCTTAGCAACTGCCTGGCCCTTACATATGAGGAAACGAGTGACCACTTCTGATAAAGGAAGCTTGAAATTCAAAGTCAGAACAGAATTAAGAAGGAAGGAAAAGGGGAGCTGTGGGTAGAGGGAAGAGGAGAGAGATGAAAAACTGGGGGAAATAGTTAATAAAATTATTAATAAGTAGCCTCTTAACTTCGGGATGGGGAGAGCGGATGGTTTTTGGAGTTGTTCCATCCATACCCCTCCAATTGACCGGTGACCTCAGACAGTTCTCTGCACTTCTTGTGGTCTCTGTCCCCATATTTCAAATGAAGAAACAGCCTAGGATGTCTCTGGCATCTTTGAGTGAAAGTTCAGCTCTTGTTACCATTCAGCTTGCTGAGGTCAGTTTTTCTCTATTCAGATGGAAATCCCCAGAAGACAAAGAATAGCAGTTCAGAATTGGTAGGCCTGGGCCCTTGAGCACCAAAGGCTGAGGATCCAGGAATGCAGATTCAGATGCTTGTAGCTCTTAAACCCTGAGACCAGAGGCTTGTGGCTCCAGCTTCGAGAAGATGGAGGCTTACAGTTCTGGGTGCTCCAGTCATAGGCTTACTGCTCCTGGCCTCACCTAGCAGCATCTGTTGGGTTATTAGCAGCTGCAGTAATAGCACTCAGCACCTGCCTATGCCACAGTCCCCCAGGGTGCTGGAACCCTGAGCCCTCAACAGCACCTGTAAAGTTCTCAAGCCTCGTGTGTCAAGACCCTTGGGCCTTTGAGCCTTGGAAGTAACTGGAACCCAAAGTCTGCTATAAAGCCTTCAGTCTTCTGCTTGCTTCTCCTTCTTCTCTGTCTCTAAGCTTTCACCATCACTGACTACCTCTGCCCACTACAGGAGGTGCTCAAACTCATGCTTGACCTCTTCAGCCACCTTCTTACTGCTATTGCTACTGCCACAGCTGCTGCAACAGCTGCCATCATTATCATAGCCATGGCCACCACGGCCCACTCCTCACATTATCAATTCGGCCTGTCCTACCCTAAAGACCACAAATAAGCAAGAGAAGACCACTTAAGGACATCTTTTATTGGAACTAATGGTGCAACACAAGAAGGCAGAACACAGAAGACTCTCTTGCTGACTCAAAAAGTACAGGGCACAGCCTAGTAATGTTGCCACACTCAGAAGGGGCGTGGCATGCAAATATGGGATTGTACTTTGCACCAATAACATCACACCTTCCAGTTTCTCCTAGATCAATCACAATCCTTCCTGAGAACTAATCACAAATCATGTATAGGTACAACTGGTATCTGCCAACCGCAGGCTTTTTACACTGGGGTGTACTGTTCCTCATTCTACCTGTTGAAGGCAGGGCAGAGAACTCTGCAGCTACAGTTCAGGATGGAGCTTCAAGCCTGGTCATCTGGAAATCACTGAGGCCTGGAATGGGCAGAGTAAGTTCTCCAGTGTTGCCCTAGACTGGAGTAGATGTAACTGGAAGACACCTTCCTGAACATTCTAGCTACCAGTCATGGATGAAAGTGTTGCTTGTGGCAGGAGTGGAGTTTCTCGAAGGTGTCCCTCAAGTATTCAAAGCCACCAGGATACCATAAAACAACCCAGTCGGTCACTTGAAGAGAAGCTTCTGAGCTGACTGCTTGCTGCTCAACATAAGGGAAGTTCATCATCTGTCAGTCAAGGAGGGTAAATGACTGACTTCCCACAATTTTGCTCATTCACAAGGGGACAAAAATTAAAGCACACTCACAATAAAGACCTAGAAAATACGGAGTATTTTCAGTCTAGCAGTGCTGAATACCCAACTATAAACCTTTAAGGAAAACCGGGCCCCTTGGATCTGCTAATTCCAGTGCCTACCATCTCCCTCCTTGGGAGTCCTGCTCACCTGTCACAAGCAGGCTGACCCACCTCCTAGCCAAGTCTGGTCTGAGTCCTCTTGGGACCTTACTAATGGATAGCGGTATACACAAAGTTCTCACTCTTCTCATGCTTTACTGAATGGCTGTTGCTGCTTTTCCCCCTCTCAAGCCTCCACAGCGGAGAGAGCTTAGCCTGGAAGAGGAACAGGCAAGGTCCCTGAAACCAAGGCAGAAGAATGTCCATCTAGTTGCCAGGCTCTTTAGAAAAGAGCAGCAATCCACCGTGGTCTGACCCTACAGCTGTACATCGATGTGTTTGTTGAAGTGATTGTGTGTTCTTTGCTCTTTAAGAAATCATGAGGTATGTGTCAGCTTATGGGTGTGGTTTGCGCAGGGGGAGGGGCTTTGCTGAGCACTATCAAGCACCACAGATGTAGGCGGCCTCACTATCTTCAGTTACAGATGAAAACCTTGAATCCCAGAGAGCTTTAGTCACATGCCCAAGAGCCCGAGGCTAACAAGTGGGCAAGACCACTGCCCAGGACTGACTTTAAAAGCTCTTATTTCTAAAAGCCCTAACCAAAACTACCCATAGACAAGGAAGACCTTTCAACCTGAGATTTTGTCAGCTAGTTGGTTATGCTGGTTAGTTTGTCAACTTGACAGAAGCTAAGGTCATTTGGGAAGAGGGAAGCTCAGTTGAGAAAATACTTCATTAGATTGCCTGTTAGAGAAGCTGTGGGGTATTTTCTTCAGCAGGATTGACGGCGAGGGCCCGTACCACTGTCGCTAGTGCCATTTCTAGGCAGTTAAGTTGTCTTGGGTTATATCAGAAAACAGGCTGAGCAAGCTATGGAGAGCAAGCGTCTTAGAGTTTCTATTGTTGGGATGAAATACCACAACCAGCAAGTTGGGGAGGAAACAATTTATTTGGCTTATACTTCTACATTGTCATTCATCACTGAAGGAAGTCAGGACAGGAACTCAAGCAGGGCAGGAAACTGGAGGCTGGAGATGATGCATAGGCCACGGACCGGTGCTGCTTACTGGCTTGCTCCTCATGGCTTGCTCGGCCTGCTTTCTTATTAAAACCAGGAACACCAGCCCACAGATGACACCATCCCCACCAACCCCTAATTAAGAAAATGCCTTACAGATAGACCTTATGGAGTCATTTTCTCAGTTGAAGTTTCCTCCTTTCAGATGACTCTAGCTTGTGTCTAGTTGACATAAAGCTAACCACGACAATTGATCTCTTGTCAACTTGACCCAAAAACATATCACTGTTAAAGTCATCACCTTTCCTTTCTTGTTCATCCTCAAGATCACACATTAATATAAACATCACAATATAAAACATTCTACAAACTTAAAAAGTCCCACAGTCTCTACAAATTCAAACACTGAAATTCAGTCTATTTAAAAATCCAAAGTCTCTTTTAAAACCTAAAATCCATTTTAAATTCAGTCTCCCGACTGTGGTTTCCTGTAAAATAAGTTAAATACTTTCTTGTTTCAAGAGGAAAGAGCCAGGACACAGCCACAGTCTGGACAAAGCAAAATCAAACTCCGAAAGTCTCCAGTTATCTGGGATTCACTCGTGATCTTCGGGGATCCTCCAAGGGGCTTGGGTCACTTCTTCAGTTCTGCCCTCTGAAGCACACACAGCTTGTTTCTAAGGCTCTGGATGGCTCCACTCCAAAACTGTTACTGACTGTTCTTGGTGGCTGTTCCATGATACTGGCATCTCCAAAATGCTGTGTTCTCTGTGGCAACTGGGCTGCACTTTCACCAACAGCTTCTCTTGGGCTTTTTTCACAGTGCAAAGCCTCAACTTCTCTCATTGCCCCTTCAGCTGTGAGCCTTCAGTCACCACTGGGACTGCATGCGCACCAACGGCCTCTCCAGGCTGCTCACAGTGCCAACCACAGCTGTTTTTCATGACCCCTCAGGCCTTCAGAACCAGCACTATCTGGTGACTCCTACACAACAAAGTTCTGCTGCCACTACAAGGTTCACCTCTGGACACAGCCTCTGTGTGCTGACTCTCAGGAAACGCTTCGCAGGGGATTTCACCTCAGTGATGCTGGTCTCTTCTTAACCACCTCTAATCTCTTAGCTCCAGCCGACCAGCATTACCCCAGTAACGCAAAGGCTTCACTTTTGTAGTTCTGGTCTTTCATTTGTCACAGCTGATTCTTCAGCTCCAGCCAACCAGACACCGTACAGTCTTCACCTAAAAGGCCTGATGGAGTCTTTGTTTCCCTCTGAGACTCCACAAGCCAGGCCCCCATCCTCTGCACTGCTCTCAACGTTCTTACCTTCCAGGCTCCCACAGAACATCCTACAAACCTCTTAACGCTCAGTGGCTTTTCCAGTCCAAAGTCCTTGCACAATCCTCCCCATAACATGGTCAGATCTGTCACGGCAACACTCCACAACCCTGGTACCAATTTCTGTCTTAGTTAGGGTTTCTTCTGCTGTGATGAAACACTTTGACCAAAGGCAAGTTGGGGAGGAAAGGATTTATTTGACTTACATGTTCACATCATAGTGCATCACTATGCACTAAAGGAAGTCAGGATAAGAACTCAAACAGGGAAGGAACCTGGAGGCCAGAGCTGATGTAGAGGCAGTGGAGAGGTGCTGCTTACTGGCTTGCTCAGTCTGCTTTCCTATAGAACCCAGGATGGCCAGCCCAGATAGCACCACACACAATGGACTTGGTTCTCCCCATCAATTACTTATTAAGAAAATGCCCTACAGGCTGTCTACAGCCAAATCTTACGGAGGTATTTTCTCAAATGAGTTTCTCTCCTTTTAGATGACTCTAGCTTGTGTTAAGTTGGCATGAAACTAGCCAGGACAGCAGGCTAGCAAGTAGTGCTCCCTCATGGCCTCTACTTCAGCCCCTGCCTCGGCGTTTCTACTTGAGTTCCTATCCTGACATCACTCAATGATGGACAGTGATGTGGAAGTGGAAGTCAAATAAACCCTTCCTTCCCCGTTTCATGGTCTTTATTACAGCAGCAGAAAGCCAATGAGGACACTGATTTACATGTATAGTTAAAGAGTCTGGGGAGAAGAAAAGCTTTCCCACGGACTGCTCAAAAGGTCAGCTAGGCACACCGTTACCTTCCCACCCACAGAACAGGGCCTCTCCCAGAGTTATGCAAAGATCAACATACAGTCACTAAGTGCAAGGTCTGGGCAGCAGATGGGGTGCTAGCTATAAATTAAATGGAGAAAAGCAGGCTACCAAAGAGGGTGTGTGTCTTAGGGTTTCTACAGCTGTGAAGAGACACCATGACCTTGGCAACTCTTATAAAGGAACACAATTAACTGAGCTAGCTTACAGTGTCCATTATCATCATGACAGGTGGCATGCAGGCAGACATGGTGCTGGAGAAGGAGCTGAGAGTTCTACATCTTGATCTGCAGGCAACAGGAAGTGAACTGTGTGCCACACCGAATGTAACTTGAACATAGGAGACCTCAAAGCCTGCCCCCACAGTGACACACTTCCCCCAGCCACACCTACTCCAGCAAAGCCACAGTTCCTAATAGTGGCACTCACTCCCTATGGGAGCCATTTTCTTTCAAACCACCACAGTGTGGCATGTCGTACTTTTGCAAGGTTTTCTACCACAAAGCTGGTTATATTTGCATGTGGCACTAAAGTTTATTCTTCTCTTAGGCTAGTAGTGTTTTCTGATTTCTCTAAAAAATCGATTATACTATTTCCAAATAAGCAGGGTGATGTGGGAGTGTCATATATCAATCTGTTGATTTCATTGGTTAAGCAATAAAGAAACTGTTTGGCCCTGTGGGTGGAGTAAACAGAACAGAATGCCGGGAGGAAGAGGAAGTGAGGTCAGACTCCGCAGCTCTCCTCTCCAGAGCAGACGCTTCAGAGAGATGCCATGCCCCAGCTCCGACCCAGGATGGACTTAGGCTAGACTCTTCCTGGTAAGACCGGTGCTCACAGATTATTAGAGATGGGTTGATTGGGATATCAGAATTAGCCAGTAAGGGCTAGAGCTAAGAGCCAAGCAGTGTTTAAATGAATACAGTGTCCGTGTAATTATTTCGGGGCATAAGCTAGCTGAGCCGGCGGCTGGGGTATTGGGGACACAGCCCCGCCGCTCATATTACTACAGCAGAGCATTAATTTATTTTTTAATTTTATTTTTTTACCTTGCAGTTCCTTTGCATATATATTGTGGCTTACAGTTTTGTGGTTTAATGAGATTCCTGTGTGTGCCAGTATGTCTCGGCATCTATGCGTTTCTTGTTCTTTTTCTTCTGTTTGCTTTTCCTGCTCTGATTTGTTTGATCTCATTTTATTTTACTGTATTATTATTCTTTAGGTGCTGATTTGTGCTCTAAGAAGAGACAGGAAGGGTGTGCATCTGGATGGAAGAGGAGGTGGGGAGGACCTCGGAGGAGTTGGGGAAGGGAAAACATCAGAATATAGTGAATGAAAAAAATCTATTTTCAATAAGAGAGAGAGAACAGAAGAAGCCCCAGAGAGAATGCTGTTTGGGTCATCTGAACCTAGATTCCAAAAGTTTCTAGAAAGCAAAAGGCAGGCCAGCTGAGAACACTGTGGTTCAGGGAGTCCCCCTAAGGTCTTGTTCCATACAAGCCCTCCAAAGTCTTCCCATGGCCTTATGGGTAGGAGGAAGGCACCCCAACAGTGGTAAGTTGCCTGGCTGGATGTGGTGCCTGGGTTGGCAGACTGAAGCAGGAAGATGTTGAGTTTGAAATTTTGTCTCAAAATTAACTAATTCCCACCCGTGGCAGACAAGGTTTAGTAATATTTTTAATTAAATAATTTTAAAGGATCCACTTCTTTCTCACTAAGCCCAGTGTGGAAGAGCAAAGCTATAAGAGCCCTCACTTATGAATCATGGAATTAGTCTTGTGCCTCACAGGTGGCTGAGGTACATGTTTTGTCTTTATTGACTCGTTCCAGTTTTGTTACACCATGTTACATATACTCTATCGTATCATTCTGTACTCATCACACAGTCGTGAGTCTGGACGCCAAGGTTCAGTAGTGGTCCTGACCCAAGTGCTGAATGCCAGCTAGAACAGGGGTTCTCATGACCCCTTTGGGGAGTCAACCGACCCCTTCACAGGGGACACCTAAGACCATCAGAAAACACAGATATTTGCAGAATGATTCATAAAGGTAGCAAAGTTACACCTATGAAGTAGCAACAAAAATAATGTTGTGGTTGAGGTTGAGAGTCACCACCACGCATGAGGGACTGTATTAAAGGGTCGCAGCATCAGAAAGGTTGAGAATCCCTGAGCTAGAGGGAGCTGGACACCAAGTAAATAGCTTGCTGACAAAAGAGTGTGCCAGAAGGTAAAAGACATGATGGGAAATAACAGCCGATAGGAAGAGGGTCACAGGACTTGGTGTGTGGCCTTTCAGGACAAGAGTGGGCAGGGACGTGTGAGCAGAGACTTCTGGGAAAGAACACCCAGCAAGGATGGGCAACAAAGACCTGAAGCATATGGACTGGGAAGCCAGGGGCAGGGTGGCAGCTGGTGAAGCCTCAGTTCATGGAAGTGATGCCACCTGTCTCTCCTCCCTTGAAGCTTTCTCCAGGGAGATGGCCCAGTTTCAGAAAGGCCCCCGCGTTGACTGGGGAATTAACGGTGTGATCAAAAGCCTGCTCTCTGTCCTGTCCTGCTGCTGACTGATTCTTGATTCCTCTCTCAATACTCCAGAATGACTTGACTAGAAAGCCATGGGGCAGGAGTGGGAAGTGGGGGTTGCTCATTCTCTCATGGTTTGTCCACCAGACATGGTCATCAGGCTGGCCCCCAGCTCTCCCCACTGCCATAAAGGGAGGGAGGAGATTGGCTAGTGGCGCAGAGCAGGGCAGATGAGGGCTCTGAGCGGATGAGGAGTGGTTCCTTGAGTCCCTCCTGAGGAGCTGCTGAGCCGAGAAGAGTCTAAAGCTCTGTAGCTCGGCCGGACTTTTTGAAGGGTGCAAGACCCACAGTGCAGATGGCAGAGACCAAAGGGGGAATTCCTGGGTGTCATCCAGCCAAGGATGGGTTCAGAGGAAGAGCACGGAGGTTGGCTCTGGGACCAGTGCCACACGGCCACAGTCCTACACTGGATTGAGGGTGCCTCCAGGCCCAGCACTATAATTCTTCTTTTTTTCAAGACAGAATTTCTCTATGTAGACCTGAATGTCCTGGAACTCACTGGTTGCGAAATACAAAGATCCACCTGGCTCTCCCCCCACCCCGCCCCCAGCACTGGGATTAAAGGTGTGTGCCACGCCACCCTGCCCAGGCTCAACACTGTCATTCTTGACGCTTGTCTGGAATCCAGAACTTCTACTGCACACCCCATCCTCTCCCTGCTCAGCTCTCCAGTTCCCCTCCAGGAGACACACACAGCGGGCACTTGGGTCATCCAGGAGACAGCCACATCCTTCCCAGCCGCTTGTAGTTAACAACCGCTCAACATTTGTTTCAAGGAGGAACTGCTTACAAGAAGTAACAGGATGGGCGGGGGAAGAGTACACGTCAGTCTTGGGCACACTCACAACAGCATAAAACTCCCGTGAGGAGCCGGGCGGTGGTGGCGCACGCCTTTAATCCCAGCACTCAGGAGGCAGAGGCAGGCGGATCTCTGTGAGTTCGAGGCCAGCCTGGTCTACAAGAGCTAGTTCCAGGACAGGAACCAAAAAAGCTACAGAGAAACCCTGTCTCGAAAAATTAAAAAAAAAAAAAAAAACTCCAGTGAGGCTCCGGCTCTTGAAGATGCCAAGTTGAAGATCAAGTCCTAATCTAGGAAACCTTTGGGGATCATTCCAGATCTAAATTATAGCACTTCCAAATCCAGTTTCCGGAACCTGGCAGTTCTCCAAAACCAGAATCTCCATCTTTTCCCCCAGCGCTAAGCTGAGTTGGTGTTTAATGAACAATCGTTAAGAAAAGGAGCTTCAATTTCTTTTGTGTGCATACAATCACTCAACGCCTAATCAGAGTCCTTGTGCTGGGTCCTGAGAAATGAGATGAAGAAGGTGCCTCCGACCAGGACCTCACAGGCTGTGCGGCTGTACCTAGATTCCTCTGTGCTGTAGATCAGGTCCTCAATGACCCACAAAGACCTACCTATTACAGGTCTCCAGCTTGCGGTGCTACTGAAAGATGGTGGAATCTTTAGGGCTGGGTCTTAGATACTGTTCTGTTGTCATGAACCAGGGCAACTCTTATAAAGGAACGCATGCAATTAGGGGCTTGCTTACAGTTTCGGAGAATTAATCTATTGTCATCATGACAGGAAGCTTGGTGGCGTGCAAGCCTGAGGCTGAGATCTACAAACTGATCTACAGGCAGCCAGCAGAGAGAGAGACAGGGCTTGTCCTGAGCTTTTGAAACCTCAAAGCCCATCCCCAGTGACACACATCTTCCAACAAGACCACTCCTCCCAATCTTCCCATAACAGTTTACCAACTGGGGATGAGGCTTGTAAATATTTGAGCCCATGGGGGTCATTCTCATTCAAAGCTCCACAGGTAGGGTCTGGGGGAGGGAAGCTGGGCAATTAGGGGTGTGCCTTGAGGGGTATACTAAATTCCAACCACTTCTGTCTCTAGTGTTCCCTGGCTATCATGAGGTAAGCATCCTCTCCCCTACAAGCATCCACCATGACTCACCACAGGCCAGAGCAGCCACATGCTCAACCACGCACTGAGCCCCCAAACCTCAAGTCCAAACAAACTTTCCTTCTGCGAGTCAGCACTCTCAGGAATGCTGTCTCCATGGCAACTGAATGGGACATTTACCATCTATGCGCGAGGGCAAACTAGAAAAGACTGTCTCCTGAATGGGGCTACAGTGTGGGGTAAATAGTGTATGCTCACTTGGAGTCAGAGCCTGGCTCATGCCTCTTCATCAATAATTACAGTAATATTTTACCTGATGAGCCCTTCTCCTAGTGTGTGAATGCAGCGGCGGGGTGGGGGTGGGGGTCCTTAGGATAATCCTTAGGGTTAGAAGTTAAGTGGGTACATTTTTAGGTGAGATGTAAATAAACTTAAATAAAGAGGAGAAGCTAAACCCTATACAAGACCGACTTTCCCCCAAAAGAACATGATTCAGAAAGGGCTGGAAAGAAAAAGCAAGCAAAAGGAGATGGAATGCAGGTATGATGGGGTATCGCCACATCTCTGAAGGACACTGGAGGAGGAACTGGAACTCCAGCTGCTCGCTTGTGCAGGGCACAGAGCAGGACACAGCGCCATGCTAAGGGAGATGCTCCGCTGAGGTTCCTGCAAGTACAGGCCTGACACAGAGAGCAGGGTCTCAGCAGGCTTTGTTTGCTGGCTCCTGTCTATCCTCATTCTCAGCCCTGGAGCAAGTGCTCAGAAGCTGCTGGCCCTGACCAGCCAAGCTGTAAAGCCAACAGCACAGCTCCTGCCCCAGGCCACAATCTGCTCAATATCCTCTCTCTTTTCTAGGACATCCCACCCCGCAAGAGCCACGCTCTGGATAGCTACATCCACCCGCCACGGTCCCAGCCTTTTGGGTTGCACCTGTTTTCTTTGGGAAATGGAACAGCAAGCTTTGTCCCTGGGGCAGGATTGGGTGGGGGCTGGCTTCATGATAAGAGCCTCAAAATACACACGAAGGCAGCACAGAGGCAGGCTGTCCTTTTCCTTGACCCAATTTCCTAACCTCGAGTCTCAGGCGTGCACCAGCCACATGGCGCAGCCTAGATTCCCTCCCTGTGGGCACCAGGAAGAGGAGGCTGGGCTGTATATGTGAGTCCCCTACACTTGGCCCAGTCGGAAGAGAGCTCGAGTCTAAGGTTCACTCTATGGACACAGGAAGCCACAGCACACACAGTACTGAGCATGGCTTCTCAGTAGAGCCAGCATGGGTACTAGGAATTCAAGGGACAAAGGAACACTGTGGGCTGAGAATGGAAAGAGTGGGTGGACTTAGATGGTCAGGCAGCCAGCTAGGAACAGGAGGCTTGGGCACAGCATGGCTAGAAGCCTGAGTTAGGGCAGATGTCAGGCATGTAAAAGACTCTTGACTGAGAATCGGAACATTGGGCTTCAAGTGTTCTCCATTAGGAGGAAGGCTTCTGAATGGATGTACGGGGAGGTAAACAGAGACACTCAAGAAATGTAATTCCCAACACAACCGTAGATATGCTGCCTGGCAGAGCTAGGATGTGCCTTCCCTGCCCACAGGAATGAGGACTCCACCCTTATCTGCAGGGGTACCATGAGCTGCCAGTCAGCAGCTCTCAGCACCCCCAGCCCACCTTGGAACTGTGTCCTTTCCCAAGATTATGTCCCCTGCCAGAGGCAGCCCTGAGCCAATAACTGATCCATACAGAGCCACAAAGACTTAACCTCTCACTCCAAACCAGGGCAAACCTGAAGGACCACTCCAGCTGAAAGGCCTCTGCGATCAACTGAGGCTGCCTCTGTTTCTCCCTTTCTCCTTTTCTTTGGTCTTGAGCCCCAGAGCTCTCCGTAGGAGACATCCTGCATGCTAACGTCTGGCTCCGAGCCTGTTCTTCAGGGAGCCCAGCCCTGTCTGCAGCACCCTTCCATACAAATGCTAAGACAACAATGACAGTGTCCCTAAGTGTCTTCTTAAATGCATGAAGACGACAAGGAAGTGTGCACTGAGTGAGTCTGAAGCCAGAGCTACCCAGGGGACATCAGCCAATCCCAGGGATTTGTGGAACCCACACAAGAGTCCAAAATGGCCTACCTAAGGTGAAGGGTCAACCTAGAAACTTCTGCCTGAAACCAAGAACACCACACAGAAGGCCAGAGTGAGACTGGGAGAAGGACGTGCGAATCAGACAGAACAAGATAAAAGAGATCAATCCTTAGTCTTCAACCGTCGCAGCAAATACAAATGTGCTGTCTAAGTAAAAACCAAAGATCATGAAAATAGATACACAAACTGTGCCTGTACCCTGGTTGCATCGGGCATGAAATAAAGACATGCAAATGTTGAAGGGGTGGTCAACACTATAAATATCACTTCTACACATTTCGAGCCAACACAATTTTTAAAAGAAATTCATCGAGTTGTATAGGCTTTGGTTCATTTTTGTGTGTAATTTTTTAAAAATTTATTTGCAAGAGTTATTTTTTGTTTCTTTTCGGTTTTGGTTTTTTTGAGACAGGGTTTCTCTGTGTCGCCTTGGTTGTCCTGGAACTCACTCTGTAGATCAGGCTGGCCTCAAACTCATAAAGATCCTTCTATCTCTGTCTTCTGAGTGCTGGGGTTAAAGGCATACACAACCACCACCTGTCTTTTTTTTTTAATTTGCAAGGTTTTTATAATAAAATACAGTGGCATTTTATTTGTACTTTATTGTAAATAAGGCTTGCCTGAAGATCAGAAAAGTAAAACAGCCATACTGGCCAGCCTTACAGACCAGGCTGTGGTGACACACACATTTAATCCTAGTAGTCACACTATCTTGCCATAAAAACTGGGTGCACACCTTTAACTCCAGCACTAGAGAAGAATATAAAATAAGAGGAGACAGCTCTCAGGCACAGTCTCATTCTGAGATTCCTGGAGGCAGGATCACTATTTTCTGACTGAGGTAGAGATAAAAGCCAGTGGCTGGCTGCTTTGATTTTCTGGTCTTCAGGTTGAACCCTGATATCTGTCTCTGAGCTTTTATTAATCATGCTTCAATAAAATTTATTCAAGCTTTTTGGAAAGAAGGTAAAAGAAGCAGGGCATAGTGGCACATACCTTCAATCTCAGTACTCAATAGGCATAGGCAGGTGAATCTCTGTGAGTTCAAGGCCAGTCTGCTCCACAAAGTAAGTAAGTTCCAAGACAGCCTGGGCTTTGTAGGGAGACCCTGTCTCAAAAAACAAAAAAACAAAAAACAAAAAAAGGAAAGAGAAGGAGAAGAAAGGAGAAGGAGAAAGGAAAGAGGAACAGGAAGAGGGGGCTAGAAAAAAAATAGAAGGAGGAGGGAAAATAAAAAATGGAAAATTCCAGACATTTCTAAATTTATAGAATAAAAAATGCCAGTGATAGGAGCTATATGTCTTTAAACACATTTTAAATCTCATTGTGCCTCAGTTTCCCCATCTACAAAATGAGCATATAGTGGTTGGTATTGCCATCGTTCCCCAGCTGAAGAAGTATAGTTGAAGGAGTGGTTTCCTGCCTTCATGGCTTATATAGATAGTAAGAAAGACATAGAGAGTTAAGAAAATTCATGCTTATATAGATAGTAAGAAAGACATAGAAAGTTAAGAAAATTCATGACAGAATACCACCAAAGCATAATCACAAGTGAAGCAGTGAATGTTCAAGAGAAAATCAGCACGGGAAAGATGCCATCATTTACAAAGATTATCAAAACCATATAAAAAGCAGACGAGCCGGGTGACGGTGGTGCACGCCTTTAATCCCAGCACTCGGGAGGCAGAGGCACGAGGATCTCTGTGAGTTTGAGATCAGCCAGGTCTACAAGAGCTAGTTCCAGGACAGGCTCCAAAGCTACAGAGAAACCCTGTCTCAAAAAACCAAAAAAGAAAAAAAACACACAAAAAAGAAAAGAAAAGCAGACAAAAAGATGTTTCGACAGTTAAGAGTGTATACTGTTCTTGCAGAGGACCCAGTTCCTAGCACCCACATCAGGCCTGTTGCTTTAACTCCAGGACCCAAAGCACTCTGCTAGCCTCCTTGGGCACTGCACTCACATGTACAAACACACACTCATACACATAATTTAAAATAAAAATAAGGATCTGGAGAGATGGCTTATCTGTTATCTGCACTTATTGCTCTTCCAGAGGACCTAGGTTAAGTTCTCAGCACTCACACAGTGGTTCACAATCATCCACAACTCCACCTCACGGGATCTGCTACCTCTTCTGGCCCTCGTGGACATCAGGCATGCAAGGAGTACACACACATTCAAAACACTCATATATGTAAAGTATTTAAATGGATATTGGAAATATATAAGGAAATAAGTAAACAAATGTTTAAATTTTAAATTATTTTAAAGGAGACAAAAATATAGATATAGCGAAGAATAATTGAAACTCATAAGCTTCATGCCATTAAACTTAACTTCTTTAATTTCTAGAAAACTCTTAAGCAAAAGTTAAAGGGATAGAAAACCTGAATAGTCCCAAATCACTAAAGGAAGTAGTTGATAAAGTATTTCCAAAAGGAAAAATGTTAGGCGTGAAAAGTTATAGTGGGTAGCACTACTGAATCTGCCACAGGACACTCCCAAAAACTTGTATCTGCTAGACAGATTTGGGTTTTTTGTAACTTATTTATTTTGTGTGTATGTGTGGGGGTGTTGCCTATATGTGTATCTGGACACCACGTGTGTACCTGGTATCTGTAGATGCCAGAAGAGGGTTTTGGAGTCCCTAGGACCAGAGCTACAGAGAGTTGTAAAACATCATGAAGATGCGGGGGATTGAACCCAGTTCCTCTCAAAGGGCAGGCAGCCAGTGCTCACAATCGCAGAGCCATCTCTTCATCCCTGAAAGAACAGTGTGAAAAGGACTATTCCTAATTTGTTTCACAAGATTTTCTTTAAAGGCAGAGACAGTGTGGGAAAGGTAATGTGTGCCAAGATCACCCTAACTAAAAATAATAGCCAACAAAATCTCACATTGCCTAGCACAGGAAAAGCTAAGCTTAGCCCTAAAATCCTGCGCTGAGCATCTATTAATATGTCTTTTGGGGAGCACTTTTATGAGACGGTATCTTTTTATATGGCCCGAGCTGGCTTCAAAACCAAAATCCTTTGCCTTAGCTTCCTGAGTGCTGGGATCACGGGTGTCCACTACTGTGGCCAGTTGTATGAACACAATTTACCACGTTAAAAGAGTAGAGACAAATGGCATATCATTCTGTAGACATTGATATAAGGGTAAGACTCAAAAGAAAAACAAATCTTTATAACATAGTTTATGAGTGCATAAAACGTTTGTAACTGCTAGACGATGTCCACCTGTACCAAAAACTACTGAGACCTAAGTAAGTGGTTCTAGCGGTGAGAGCATCTTCTCGTTCTTTTTATAATCAGGATTTACAATAGCATGTCCAAGAATTAACTCGAAATTACCTTAGTGTAAGAGCAAAGGCTATAAAAATGCTTCGAAGGAAATATATGTGTAAATATTTGCGATCAGGCCCTAAGTGACGGTTTACAAATGGATGGTTAATGAGCAGCAACCAGCCACACCAACAACAAACTGACAGCTCAGACTTCATCAAAACTGCAAACATTTGTGCCTCAAAGAACAGCTGTAAGAGAGAAGGTGAGGCCGGGGCGTAGCTGAGTGGGAGCTTACTTGCCTGACATGCCCAGGCCCTTATTTGACCCACAGGGCCACAGAGGTTTCATTTAAAAAAACTAAAGGAGGGGGTTGTGGAGGTGGATCAACAGTCAAGACATTGACTGTTCTTGCTAAAGCCCAGGTTCTGTTGTTTCCAGTGCCCAAACTGCGGCTCACGACCCTCTGTGTCTCCAGATCTGGGGGCACTGACCCTCTTCTACCTTTGTGGGCATCACATGAACGTGGTGCCCATGAACACATGAGGCAAAACACTCACACACATGACATAAAAATAAGTCTGGAGAGCTGGCTCTGCAGTTCAGAGCGCTGGATGTCTGATGGAGGAAGGTCATTGGCTAATAAAGGAACTGCCTTGGCCCATCTCATTGGTTAGGAGATAGGTGGGAGGACAGAACAAAACACTGGGAGGAAGAGGAAGTGAGCTCAGACTCCACAGCTCTCCTCTCGGGAGCGGATGCCTCAGAGAGATGCCATGCCCCACTCCCAGGCAGACACATGCGATGAAGCTCCGACCTAGAATCTTCCCGGTAAGACCGGTGCTCACAGATTATTAGAGATGGGTTGATCGGTATATCAGAATTAGCCAGTAAGGGCTAGGGCTAGTGGGCCAAGCAGTGATTAAATGAATACAGTTTGTGTGTGTTATTTCGGGGCAAAAGCTAGCCGAGCAGGCGGCTGGGGTGTTGGGGACGCAGCCCCGCTGCCCCATTACTACAGATGTCCTTCCAGAGGACCCACATTTGATTGTCAGCACCCACATGGCTGCTCACAACCATCTGCAATTCCAGCCTCAGGGGATCTGACTCCTTCTGGCCTCTGAGGGCACCAGGCACAATATGGTGCACAGACATACATGCAGACAAAACACCTGCGCACGGAACAATAAATGAATTAATAAAATTTTAAAATAAATAAGACGGAAAATATAATTCCTAGAATGAGAGAAATTCCTTGTCAATGTCTTGGGGGTTATATTGCTGTGCAGAGACTCCATGACCATAAAGCAAGTTGAGGAGGAAAGGGTTTCTTTGGCTCACACTTCAGCATTGCTGTTCATCACTGAAGGAAGTCAGGACAGGAACTCAAACAGAGCAGGATCCTGGAGGCAGGAGCTGATGCAGAGGCCATGGAGGAGAGCTACTTACTGACTTGCTTCTCATGGCTTGTTCAGCCCACCTTAATCAAGAACCCACAATCATCAGGCCAGGGATGGCACCACCCACCATGGACTAGGCCCTCACCATTGATCACTGATTGAGAAAGATGTCTTCAGCTGGATCTCATGGAGGCATTTCCTCAGCTTAGGCTCCTTCCTCTGATGACTCTAGCTTGTGACAAAACCACCCAGGAAAATCAACAATACATGATAAGTGACTTACACTTCGAATATATAAAGGACTCTTACAATTCAAGAAGAAAAAGGCACATACTCTAATTTTAAAGTAGGCAAGCGTCCTGAATAGATATTTTCCCAAAGAAGAGATACACACAGCCAGTGACCACACAAAACTTTGTTCCATTGCTTTAGTCATCTGGAAAGAGCAAAGTCAAGCCTCAGGGAGACACTGTTCCGAAACCATGGGAATTGCTGTGTTGAAAAAGACTGATAAGAAGAGCTGGTCACAGATGAAGGCCCAGAAGGGTCCCACGTGGCAGTGTGGAATGGTGTGGCCGCTATGAAAAACATCTGCCCCTCTGCCCATGGTAAACACCGGCTTCCGTGCGATCATTAACCCCACTCAGACACGGAGCCTAGAGAAGTGGAAACACCACCACAGAACAACCTGCACACAGTCTAGTCATAATGGCAGACACACAGAAACAGCTGTGGCTTGAAGAATGGATTGGCACCCTCCCATCCCCCATGCTCCTCATCTCTCCCCGTCTCTCAGATTCCAGAGGCAGCTCCTTTCTACTCATGAGTGCAGGCATTCATTCCTCAAGGAGCCCTTTGTGCTCAGCCCACTGTCACTTGTCACTCTGTCCCCTCCTCTTCCATCCAGTTCCATCACACGGATCAGAGAGGGGATCGTGGTGAGGTCTGAACCCAGGACCTCGCACACTGCTCCTCTCCACCCGTACTCCTAGAGATCAGCATCTTTCCAGCTGAAGGTGAGAGCTCCCAACAGAACTCCCAATCAGACCAAATCGAGTGGATTATTCACAAATTTTTTTTAAAAAAAATTACTATGGTAAAATCCACAACCTGGGGCCAGCAAGATGGCTCAGCATATAAAGCCCCCTGCTGCCACACTGCACAGCCAGAGTTTGCTCTCCAGGATCCACGCAGTGGAAGGAGAGAATTGACTCCCAACAAGTTGTCCTCTGACCTACACACTCACACCGAGACACCTACACACGTACACATGCAACAAATAAACAAGTGTAAAAAGAAACTGCATGGTCTAAACTTGGCATTTTACCCAGTTGTGAGCGAGCGTACAGCCAGGAGCAGGAAGCTTACCCATTTTGATTTTTCATCTTCCCCAGCAGAATTTTTTTTTTGCCCATTAAATGATGACTAATACCTCATCCTCCTCGAAGCACCCAGCAATCACCTTTCTTTCTGTCTCTATGTTTGACAACTCCAAATACCTCATCAAAGTGGAGCCCTACAGCACCTGTATCTGTCTCATTGCATTTAGCGTAAGAGTGCCAAGGTTTATCCATGTTGCAGTCTGTGTTAGAGCTTTCTTCTTAAGGCCAAATAATAAATATATGTATGTGTGTACGTGTGTGTGTATATATATATTTAATGAAAAAGAAAGGTGGGTATTGGAGATTGAATCCGGGGCCTTGTGCGTGCTCTCCAGTGCACCATTACCATTGAGCTACATTCCCAGCCACGGAAAGTTCTTCTAGAGGGTTTTTTAATTATTTTCATTTTACGTGTATGTGTTTGCCTGCATGTATGGAAAATGCACCATGGTACAATGCCCACAGAGGCCAGGAGAGGACAATTGATTCTCTGGAACTGGAACTACAGATGGTTGTGAGCCACCACGTTGGTGCTGGGAACCAAACCCAGGTCCTCCGCAGGAGGCTGCTGAGGCCATCTCTCCAGCTCCCTACAGTGTTTTGATGAATTGAGTAGAAAATATCAGGGCACAATTCTCATAGTAAAGCCAACTCTTACTTCACAGAATTCGCTATCCCCAAGGATATTGTTTTCTTACTGGACATCACAATCATAAAAGTTCAGAACACGCTGATTTGATGGCAAGAGATTCATTCCAAAAGCCTCATCGCTAGCCTGGCCCTTCCTCTTGTGCCATTTCAGAGTTCCTCTCCAGAGAGTTGCTGGCTTGCTCCAGACAGCCTGCCTTCCGTGTCCAAGCGAACACACACTCAAACCATGATTCTCCGTCCTCCGACACACTCCTCACACACACACTCACTTTGCTCTCCACACTCTGTGTCTGTCTCCCTGCCTCGACAGTGCGGTTCTAGCCCTGCTGTGTGTGGACTGCTCAGTCCTTCATCCCTGGCTCATGCTGGCCTCCTGAACCTCCTTCCACCTCCACCTGTGCCCAAGGAGCATTCCTCTTTCTTTAAGACCACTTCAAATGTTCTCTGTAAGCCAAATAATCCTGAAGCAGCTCCCTCCTCGCCCTTAGGGTCCCTTGTCCATGCCTTTATGCAAGCCCTTCTGTCTTCCTCATAGTCCGTGAGTTTGTTCACTTTCTCCATACCTGGGCCCTTGCACACACTATCCTCAGCACTTCCAGTGGTACTCAGTGCACAGCAGTACTCAGTGCACAGCAAGTACTCAGTGTATAGTATGTTTTCAGTGCAGAGTAAGTACTCGGTGCATAGGAAATACTTAGTATATAGTAAATACTCAGTGTGTAGTAAGTACTCAGTGTAAGTATGTTCTTAGTATGTAGTATGTCCTCAGTGTATAGTAAGTACTTAATGTGTAGTAAGTCTGAAGCAGACATGGGAAGCCAAGCACATCACAACCTTGCTCCTTCCGTGTCATTTCCTCCCAAGCCATGGGGTATGCTTTCTGCTCCACAGAGATGGTTCTTACTAGGTCATCACATTGCTCCTTTTGTCCCCCACAGACGTACGTCGCTAGAATTTTAGTGGCATATGGTGGACCTTGTCAAAATTTCCATTGCACACCCCAAGGCAAGACGGAGGGTTCAAAATAAATAAATAAATATATGGATAAATAAAACACATCGACCCACATCACCCACTTCACTCTGTGACGGCTCCACATCACTAGACGACCTTGCCATCCTTGTCCTCTAACGCTGTCTTCTGAATCCCTGAGCCGTGCCCTCACTTTTGAGTGGCTAAGATTATACCCCAGGTGTCCCTCCTCCTCCAAGTCTTCCTGTACTACACCTAAATAACCTTCCTTTCCAGGCACTTTTACCAAGTTACTACCCTACTCCCCATGACCTAGAACCACGCTCAATCTATCCTTTAGAGCACATCACTGAAACCATTATCACTGCTGTCTGACACAAACCAAGATGCCCCTTACATCATGGGATCCATCTTTTCATTATGTCTCTTCCAATGACTATAACTAAACATACACCCACACACGCATTCACACACACACACACACACACACACACACATCTACTCCTGTCTCCAATCATTTGTTCATTCTCCATACTTACTAATGACTTGTTACTAAACACACACGCAGCCTAAAGCAAACTGTAGTCCCTAGCTCAGAGCTTCTGGCCCAGTGCAGCTTTCAACCTCAGCACCACCGACATTTGGGGCTGAACCATCTTGGCTGTGGCAGGCAACTTGGGCCTTGGGGAGTTTTCAGACATCTCCCCTGGCTTCCTCCTCGATGACAGTAACATCTCCTGTCCCCGTGTGACAACTAAAGACATGGCTATTTGTTGGGGGCTGTGGACCCCCAGACTCTGAATTAGAAAACAACTTGTTTTCCTGCGTTTGCAGCTGCTCTGAGCATGAGACCCTTGGGAGTTCCTGATGTGAGGCGAGTGGTCTCTGGTGTGTTTGGCTAGGGCGTGGCTATCAGTTAAGGATCCCTATATAAGCTGCCCCTGAATACAATAAAGGGAGCATTCTTGGGGAAATCAAGAATGACCCATGTCTCCGTGTGTGTGTGTGTGTGTGTGTGTGTGTGTGTGTGTGTGCGTGCGTGCGTGAATCTCCAGGCCCTTTCCCGGGCTTGTGAAAGAACCCTCTCGTAGTGCAGGCTCTGCACTGCGTGGTACCATAGTACACATAGTAGCACGGACTACAGGACCGTAGTACACATAGAAGTGTGGACGGTACAGCTATTCTAATGTCTAAGGGTGAAATTAACCTGACAGAGACCTACTGATCTGCAGCAACAAGTGAGTTTGCTACTAGTTCCTCGGAGCCTGTTAGAGAGATGGGTTTCCAGATGACAACCTAGAAAGGAGTTCGACCCAAGGGCCCAGGAATCTGTATCTCAGGGCCTTCCCAGGGAGCTCCCCTGTAGGTCTTTGCTGTTTCCTGATGGGAGCCAACTCCTAGCAACTATGATATGTGATGAAATAGGACACATAAGCAACTGAGTCAGTTGCGAGACACAGAACCAGGGGAGCCTGAAGACAGACCAGAAATGGAGCCAAGTGAGATCGGTGAGGGAGACACAGGAAGGGACAGCTCCATGCCTGTATCCCAGGCTGGGCTGCTGCTTCCATCCTTATAGCTGTGAGTGTCCCTCCCCTATCTAGATCTTAGCCTGCTTTCAGGGCCCATGAGAGCTCCACCTCCCCAAGCAGTCTCCCCTGGCCCATCAGACGCTCTTCTCAGCCATGTACTTCTTATCTCACGTGTGGCCGTTTGCTTCCAGAGACAGACTTTAATCCCATCATCAGCCTCTTTATAGCATCCCTTCCTTGGTTCCCTTCTAGGATGGAACATATACCAGTCTCGACAGTTTGGTTGCATTAAACAGGATTCCTGAAGTGAGGCCTGCAAGGTTTTACCTGCTGTTTAGCGATCAGGGTCTCTGAGAGATGGAGAATGGGAACCAACTGATACACCTGCTGGGCTCTGGGCAACCAGTCCATCCAACCAGACTCAGGCAGAGTTTGACAGAAAAATCGGCGGTAGTGTGGTTGGCACCTACTTTGAGCTAATGTCTCTCTCCTGTCCCACCAGAAGCTCCATGAGCCCCAGCAGTTCTGGATAGTTACCAGAAGGAGGAGGAAACCAAGAGCTGCCCCCACTGAGAAGCAGGTACCAAGATCCAGCAAGGCTGCAGGGCAGATAGTTGGGGAACCATCTTTAGTGGAACCGATCAAACACAGCAAGTCAGGAGACTAGAAAGTGTATTTAAAGACACCAGTACCACACAGAGCACACGAGCTGGTGCTAACTAGGGAAGAGAGCTGCCTGGGGAAGTCTGGAGCAGTGGGTGACTGGAAAAGAATGTACGAGGCAAGGGGTCACATAGCCCTCAGTTCTGGAGAGGTACAGGGAAGGACAGCCGATGGCTTAGCTCTCCCACTACAGCGACCCTCCCCCTCCCACTCTTTGGGCAGCCCCGAGTAGGAGCATATGTGGCCAATGCAAACCCCAGGACTGGGAAGAAAACAGCACTTAATTACTGAGGCACTTTTGAGATGGTGAGAGTGTGTGTGTGTGTGTGTGTGTGTGTGTGTGTGTGTAGACATTTCCATTGCTATCCATTTGAATGGACGGCAGTGAGATGAGATAGGCACTGGTGGTGAAGGAGGGGCCTGCAAACAGAGAGGAGAGGGGCTCTTTCCACTAGAGACCCTCACCCGGGAGCGTGGGCAGAGCTCCCACCTCCAGGCAGGCAGGTCGCCGGCAGCAACTCAGGCTCCACGGGGCAGCAGAGCCGCCGGAGCCTGGCATGCCCGTGCATCTTTCGCACACCAAGACTGAAGCTGTGAACAGCATCGACTGCCCTTTCTCTTCAAGGAGTTTGGCTGTGGATGGAGAAGGGGCGAGAGAGCTCAACTTCTGCTGCTCTGACCTTTGGGGCTAAGAATGGGAAAGAACCATCTACTTCGAAGGCCATCAGTTTGTCTCACAGATCTAAAATTTACTGTCCCTTTGTGTGGCCACAGACCAACCACTACCATCCCACCTAATCCCGGGTTCCTGGGGAGAAAAAAAAAAAACCCTTTACCTCCAAAGTCCCCTACAAAAATTTATGACTGCCATACTAAGAAGAAAAAAAAGAAACCTTTGGCCTTCCAATCACAGCCAAATGACCACGAAAATGTAGGTTTTGGGGGACAGCGCAGCTCTGGGCATGCACATGCATTTATGGTCAGTTTAGCTGCTTGGCGTTCCAAGGTGCTGCCCACGTTCACAATAGAACAAAGTTCACACACACACACACACACACACACACACACACACACACACACACACACACCACGACAGGCACACAGCTGGTGCTGTCCTCCAGCTAGCAGCAGAGATGGAGATGCCATAGGGCACACCACGGAGGTGCGCTCTGGCTAAGGGCAAACCTCCTGTCACCTGCTCGGAGAAAGCCACCGCTGCCTATTGGCCACCTCTAGACTGGGTGTATTCCATCCCTCAGACTTTCTTACCTCTTGATGTAGCTCCTGCTGTACAGGATCTGCTGCAGCAAGGTCACCAAGGCGAAGGCGCAGATGAAAATGAAGAGCAAAGTTCGGTTCCCCAACAAATCCCGGTTGGCTGAGGGGTCTGCGTAGCGCATCCTGGCGGCCCGGCGCCGCGGATGCACCGTGCGGGGCGGCGTGGCAATCACGCGCGCTGTGTGGGGCCCCGGGGGGCGTTAGGTGAACTGTCAAGGCTTGGCCAGGAGGGCAGAGGACTTCGCCGGGCAAAGTTTCCCGCGAGCGCAGCCGGGGCCGCGGTGGCGAAAGGACAGGGCTAGTCGTGAGGCGGTACGCCGAGCCCCAGGCCTGTCCTCGCGTGCTGCTGTCTCTGGGCGCCGGTGTCCCGCAGCCGCCGATCTGCCCGTGGAGGGGCGACGGCAGGTGCCCGAGACGGGCCGCCCTCCCGCCGAGGTAACGACCAATGAGGAGCAGGGCCGGCCAGGCTGGGCTGAGACTCTGCGCTGCGCACCGCCCCCTCCGGGCTTGCTCGGGAGCGGGGGCAGCCGGAGCTTGGGGCCGGCCGGAGGACAGCGTGTCTGATCCCCGCGCCCGCAGTCAGGGAGTGCGAAGGTTGCCCTTCGGTGCTGCGGAGGCGAGGTGGGCGACGCAACCTGAGGACGCGGGGCTGTGGGGAGGGGGAAGGGAAAGGCGGAAAGAGCCGGGTTGGAATTGTGGGGTTCGGAGGAGCGCGGGGACAAGCGCAGACCGCAGAGCCAACCTCGTCGGAGACGAGCATTTGCATGCGGCGCGCAGGGCACTGAGTCACCGCGGCGCCCGCGTCCTCGCGCGCTGCTGGAGAATCCGCGGTGAAAACGGAGCAAGGTCAGCCGGGCAGCCCTTCAAGGACGGCGCGCGCGGCCCCTGCATGATAATGGCCTGAAGGGTTGTCCCTGGGGCCTCGACTCCCGGCTCCTGCTGAGCAGAAAGTCGGGGTCTCTCCCTGCCAACCTCTTGCCTCCCCCACCTCCCCGGCTACTGGCCTCTACCCTTTCACCATCTACAGCTAATGGCCCTTAGTCAATAACTCTGTTGTCACCCAGACACTGGGACTTTGTTTTATCCTTGGAAAATACTATTCATAGACCATAGGTCAGCAGCTGGCCAACTTCGGGTACTACGGCTCCCCAAAGCTTTAAAAAGTCACTAGGTCCAGTAGTGAGCACTCGATGCTTCAGTGTAAACTGGTGAAATGATCCCAGAGATGCAACGGGAAGGCGGTGGTATCCCAGAAATTCTTACCTCCGAAGAATGCCCACCCCTACCAGATTCCAGGCTGGCGACAGCAGTCCATCCTTCCATCCAGACACCGCATAGACTTGGGAGTCAGTCACGTGCCTGGGGCATCCACTACTCAACTCACTCGGTATATTAGGGTGCCCTTCCCAGGACCTTCCAGACACTCCCTAGGTCCCAGAGTCATGCCTGCCTTGCGCTCAAAATTTGACCAAAACTCAAATCGCAGCAGGAAAAAGAATTTTGAAGAAATGTCCAGACTCCAACCCCTTTGCATTTAGCAATCTTTTTTTGAACAGAAAGACCAAGGGATGCCATGATTAAGGAGCCAGTAATAATTTCAACTGTATTCTTTCACAGGATTGAAACACTAAGTATTATCTTTGAAGAATGTGTAGTTTTCTATCCCCTATACCTATCTGTGAGTACTCAGGCTTTTCAGCCAATTAATGGGATAATCTAGAAATCCGGAGGGCTCATCACTGTCTGATTAGCCTTGAATCCGTTGATGATTTACACATCAACCTATAATCACTCTCATGTACACTCATGAATTTTTACCTCCTGTCTTCTATCATGGTCTACAGTTGAGTGGGTCCAAGTGCAGTTACCTAGCCGGGTCTACCTAGCAAGAAGTTCTTGACTTTCAGGTTTCCTGTACATGCTGGGAATGGGGACCTGTCGGTGTACCCCAACAACAGCTCTGACTTAGTGCTTTTCTCTTCTGCTTTCTTTCTTTCACCACAGGCTTTTGCTGTGAAGCCCAGGCTGGCCTCCAACTTGTGCCCATTCTCAACGCGGGGTTAGGGTGTGTGTCACCATACCACGCTCTGGTCTCTCTCACTTTTTAACAGGGACTCCTGCGTACCTACCACTTGCCACTGGGAGGTCCCACACCCAAGTTCCAAGCTGACAGAGCAGGGACTGTCAATCTGCCCTGTGCCTTCCTCGTGTGAGGTTAGCGAGGAAGATATACAGAGACAGAAGCAGTCACTCAGTGACAACATGAGTTTCTTATTCAGCCCTGGAGGGGGTCTCTCTAGTCTAGAAACCGGAGTCCACTGTCTGCTTCTAAACTGGGGTAGTTAGAGAGGAGAATGGGGAAGGGAAAGGATTAAAAAGTTAACATTTTTGGCACATGGCTGTCCCTCTGTGTTAGTAACCAGGGAGCGATGCATTGGAGAATGTCAGGTGACAGATAAGTATCTCTTCAGGCACATTACTGGGATCAGTAGGGCAGGACGGACAAACACGCAGAGAATCGGGTTACTTTAGTTCTTGGAAATTAATTTAGTTTTCAGATCATTGTCATCCAACCATATGCAGGCGCTATACAAATTGGAGTGGCTAGCCCCTCCCTCCAGCCCCGGCACCTTGCTTCCTTTCTCATCCTGCTTATCCTCCCTCCCCATTCTTAGAATTGCCTTTGGATACAAGCTTCTCTGCAAAATAAACCAAAACAAATCCATTTTACAGTAATGAATCCAAATTATCCCAAGAACCTTTTAATTGAAGTATAATACATTTACCAAAACAGCATGGACCACCAGTGTAGCTCACTGTATTTTCATAAGCTGAGCACAGTGATGTGGCCAGAATGGGAACCAGAGGAGAAGTCCTCCCACCCACCTAGGATCTCATCATGCTCCACTATGGCTACTGTGCACTCAAGGGTTCTGAGGCTCGAACTCTAGGCATCAGGCTCACACAGCCAAAGCTTATACCACTAAGCCAACTCACAGAGCTAGCTCTGACTCCTGATGCCAACCTAATGTATTTCCCGTTCAGGCAGTTTCTGTAAATGGAATATTGTTTTGTGTCTGGCTTCTTCCGGCTCACTGTTAGCTGTGAAATCCATACATGTTATTGTATATGTATGGGTGTACCCTCTTGTGAGCACATTTTTACCAGTCATGCGGATGAATGCTAACACAGGGGCTGCTGGGCAGAGGGTTTTTGTATGTCTTCAGGCTGAAGTCAGGTGGTTGAGATCAGTAGGTGGCTCTCTATGGCCCTGATCACATGAGTCCTTGAATCAGACTGGGATCTTCTATGGAGGTGAGTTGAATTATTCTAGGGACTGACTTTAGAGAGCACTCACTGATAGCTTTGAAGATAGAGGAGACCTCTTGGCAAAGTACTCAGATGCCCTCTCAGAGCAGAGACTGGCTCCTGGTCAATAGCCAACAACCACACAAAAGACATTGAATTCTTCCAACCTGAAGAGGCTTAGAAGAGGGTCCTGGGTTCCAGCTGCCCTGACCTTGAGACGCATTAAAAATGAGACCCCACCCCTCAGCTATACAACTTGAAGCTCATCTGTGTATTCCTCACAATACTAAATGTGTGGTTCTTTCACAACAGGATAAAACCAGTTTCTAGTTAGCGTCTGTGCAATCTTTCTGCTGTATAATACTGTAGCATGCCTATCTTTCCTTTTGCTTTGTGTTTTTAGGGCCTCAGATTGAACCCAGGGACTTGTGCACGCTAGCCAAAGCATTAGACCACCATGCCACATGGCCAGCACTAGTATTTCTTCTGTTGATGGACATTTGGCAGCTGCTGCCATGAAGCTTCCAAAGCCTGCTCCTTGATGGATTGAGGCATGCATATCTATTGGGCATCTGAATTTGGAAATTTTCAGTCAGATACTGTATGGATGTTCAGCTTTAGTGACTACTGCCAAATGGTTTTCCAAAATGACACATTATTTATAACTAGGTATCTGCCTTGCCATCACCAAATGAGGTGATGTGAGCATTAATCTCCTAACCTAATGGAAAAAAGAGCACCAAAATTATTGAGGGGCAGTGGCAGCCCCAGAGGTCCTCACTCTCTGTTACATGCATGGACCTGCAGGGAATAAGCTCGATGCAGGTGTTGGGGACAGGTGGGGATCTGTGGAAACACCCATGGGGTGGCTCTCCATCACTCTGCAAATGGCCAGCAGTAATCTAGTCCATCTCTGCTGACGCTGCTTATGCAGTCCAATGGCACTTGATATCTGATTTCTTCAGATCAAACCAAAGAGTTATATTTAACCCACCCACAAATGTCTTGCAAGGCTAGTGGAATCAGAGAACTAAGGTCATGAAACGAACGAGTTTGAAATCTTTGATGCTACTGGCAATGTGGAGCCAGACTCTACCTTAGGCCAAATTTATGCTCTGATTGTAGAATTGCAGCAAACATTCAGAAGGACTTACAAACAAAAGAGTAGACACGTGACCAAGTGATCGCAGTGCCAGATTCAGTGAACACCATTTTTATATTGTAATGGCCAGGGATGGGGACAGCTGCATCATTGTTTAAAATACACACTCACGCACAATTAAGCCAAGAACAAATGTCAACACTGGCACAATCTGCTAAATTACTGATAACTGATGGGTATTACTCATGCTGCGAACATTGTCTCCAATATAAAATAGAGCAGCTTAAAAAGAGGAAGGAACTGAGCAGTTTCTCTGGGCTTTTATTTTGTGCAGCCCAACCACAATCTGCGATTATGTAAGTGGCATTCCACGCACGTGTTCAAGGAGTGTGTGACAAGGGTGTGCCGTTCTTATGCCTCTTGACATTTGTGCTAACAAGTCAGGCCTGCGAGGGGCTGCTCTCGGCTTGGGGACAGTGTTTGTGATGAAAGCGTCTGTTACCATGTGAGTCAATTGCTCTGGTGATAGCCCTATAATCTACGGCTCAGCTAACCACCACAGAGTTCACTGCAGGTGCTGTGCTTCACATCAGCCGGCTTGATTTTTAATCACTCCGAATTGTGTGCTGGAGCTATAATGTCTACTCCTCATGCATTTCCATTGTGACTTATGGGTTATGTGTAAGTCACTGGTAATCCTAAACCTTCCTGCCGTGGCATCTCCAACCCCAGAAGCTCCTCACCTTCCAGCAGTCAATCACTGCATCAGAAAGCAGAAAGGTTCTGGCCCGCCTCGAGTTTGCCATGTTCTCTTAGCTAGCCAGGCACAACTCCCAGTGGGATAAGGTCATGTGGGTCCCACTTAGATGACGTGGCAGCTTAACTGAATCCCACATCTCCTTCATTCATCCTACAGGCTGGGTTCTGGGAAACAAACATGGAATCCAGTTCTACTCTTTAGAGAAAAAGCACTGGTGAACAGGGCTAGGAGAATAAATAGTTTGGGTTCTTACCAAGTTTAGTGCTCCTTCAGTACCTACAAAGGGACAGGTGGCCCACTAGGATCATTCACTTATAAAGCACCAATGAAGGCCTCCCAATCCCCCTATATAGCTACTCTATATGAGTCATTTAGCCATCACCCTAAGTTCTAAAGCTCCATGTATTCTGTGGACATGGCTGGCATGACCCCTACATACAGTTATTAGTTTGTATTAAAAAGAGATTAAAGTCTAGTGAGGAAGTCAGACAATCCTTACATGCTGAGTAACTGGGAGTGATCAGGAGGGTGGCTGGAAGGATGGACCACAGGAAGGGGCTGCAATGGCATGGGAACAGATAGTCAATCTGATGAAAACAATGTGACTAGGTGTTCCCGGTAGAGGCTGTAGCATGAGTAAAGGTTCCAGTGGTAGCTGCGGCTTGCTGGCTCCATGGATCTTAGAGATGAAGGTGGTGTGTGGCCCAGAGGCAGAGCCTTGCAAGTTGGGACTCCATCCATGGACTATGTCAAAACTGTATCATAGCTAATCCATCTGCAAACTGAGGGGGCAGCATTGAGAGAGCAGTGCTGCTGAGGCATAAGACTTCTACTGGCTGCAGGCATCAGATCCCACTCCCTGGTGTCCATTCCCTCACCCTATCAGCAGGCAGCCCGGGCCAGGGTAAGACTTCGTTCTTTGCTCCCATGGAAGCAGAAAAAGAGTGTAAAATATGATCACTGCTTTGTAAAAGCTGTCACCATATTAAGTGGCTCATCACTCAGTTCACTTGAGAGTCATAGAAGTGGGTTAAGCATGTCTAGGGATGCCTGCTACAAAATCATGCAGTTGTTAGAGCTTGTGTCTGGTGTGCACTGTCCCTGCCTTCTGGGGCCCTCTGTCCTCCAGGTTCCTGGTATAAGTCCATGCTCTGCCTGCTTCTCCCATCTCTCCTCTTGAGAGAGGCTTTGAGAACTGTCCTCTAAACCTTTGATGGAGACTGACCCTGTAGTGTCATCGATACTGTGTCTCTCCCCAATTGTGCTCCCAGCACTGGAAAGGAAGATACAGCTACTGACATCCTCATCACATCCTCACACATTTTCAATTCCGTCTTCTGGGGCTGGGTTTCCTCAGGATCATCTACTTGATTTTTAACAGAATTGTTGGGGATAAGATGTTGTAGGAAATTTTCTTCCTCCAACTAGCCAATACTTAAGGCTGATGCTCTGCCTGAGACCCTGGAAGGGGATCATTGTCCACAACACATGCAGTCATCAGTTTGACAGTCTGGCTTTGCTATGATATGAGTTTAGCCTAATTATCATTCTCACAGGCCAAGTGTACAAAGAAGAACACCAGTATCTAACAAGATTTCTGAAAGACCAGATGGTAATTGTCACAGGCTTCATGAAACAGTTTCTGTGGCCAGTGTTCCACTAAGTCGTCATAATGTGGAAGCACGGCTGAGCCACGAGCTGTGTTACTGACTCCACTCCACGCTGGAATATGCAGAACTTCTGCACACAGTCCCAGCCCACTGACCTGAATAACACAGAAGGCCTTCCCTTGTGTTTAGACACTGTCTCCACAAAGGCTTAATAACTTACAAGAACCTCTTATCCACCGCCAATACATTAGATTTATTTACCCTTGAATTGAACCTGGAACTCACAGTGTGACATTTATATGCACAAATGACCCTGACTGTGGCCTACAGTCTCATACATACTTGTCTCTGGTCGCTATGGTTCACAGAGCAACCATTCAATAGGTTGTTTGTACGATTCCACCTTTCTGCCTGGAGACAACAGATTCGTGGGTCCTTAAAATCAGTGTCAGCAGAGCAGGAGCCACAGAGATACTAATGAGCACATCAGCTGTGGGGTACACTTGGGATTCTCTACTGGGGAAGCAGACTGAGAGGGTGCTAAGAGACTGGGAGACCCTTGCTTGCATGGTTGTGACCATCAAGTTCACATAAGTAACGAGTTGGGTCAACCTCCTTCCAAGGGTGGAGTCAGGTTCTTTGTTGTGACTGAATGCCCTGACATCTGACTGTGAAGGCTGTGACAAGGTTGAAGGAAGTGACTGGCGGTGTCCCAGAGCCGGGGCAGCACTAAAAACTGTAGCACATGGATAAAGTGTTTGTCAGGACCGAATGTGAAACCGTGAGAGTGCTGTGTAGGGGGACTCTTTCCTGGTGAGCCAGTCTTTACTGCGACCTTAGATGGGGAAGTCATTTCACAGTGCAAATGTGTGACACTAATCAGTGCCTTCCCTGCCAGCTTCACATTCAAGCTCCCAGAACTTCGACTCTTCCACGTCCTCTCCAGCCTCCACCACAGCTGCTTCTCTACCACCCCAACTTCGCTGCTGTGAGTCTCCCCACCCATCTCCTCAGCCAGGTCAGAAGCCAGCCATCTGAATGACAGTTAACACTGGATCTGAGGAACTCGGGGATTTCACCTGAATGCCTTCAGATTCTTACAGGATATCATTTGCATAGGTGCAAATAAGAGCTCTGTAGTTGCGTGTAAACGTTAAAATACTTTAGGATCCAGTGATTGGATGCTGCAAAAGTTCTTTTCTTTGTAAGCTTTGTAAAAAGTAGGACATATGCTCCAAAGAGCACATCAACCATAGTACACAGCTCTCTGAATAATCACAGCACAAAGATGGCAATGTGAGAAAAAACAATGAAGGAAAGAAACCATCAGTCCCTAGAGCCCCTCATGTTCCCTCAGGTTCAGGTGCCATCTCGAACCCTGTCATCACTACACTTCCCAGCCCCGTCTCCTCTGTGGTGCACCTCACAGGATCCTGGGCCAGTTCGAGATTAGCACAGTGGAAGGAACATGTACTTTGGAGCCTATCACCTCTACCACTCGCTAGTGTTGTGGCTCTGGTAAGACATACCATCTCCCTAAGAGTGTCTGAACACTGTCCTGGGGACCCAGTGTGCTGTCCACTTTCCACAGGACAGAGGGGTGGGGCTGGTGCTCAGCATGAAGCCACTAAATCTTCACAATCGGGCTCTTTGTGGGCCTCTACAGTCCTGTGTGGAGAGTCACTGTGTCTGGTTCACAGGTTGCTTCTGTGATTGTCAGGAGAGATGACCAGTCCAGTCGGGGCAGACTGGAAACTGTTTCTCAGCTCCAAGGCTGACCAGTGTGACCCAGAGGTGATGAGATCCAGGAGGGGATTCAAACTTATCCACAGTCCCATGGACATCTGAATGCAACTTTGGGTCAGAGTGCTGGTCCTTTTAAGAGATTATCTTCACTAATATTTATCTCAGCCTTGCCAGGATGTTTCCTAAACGGACACATAAATGCCAGCCTTATGACACTTGCTAATAAAAACCAAATCCTTTGGCTTGAGTTGCAGTGGTGCCTAATAATAGCTGCAGAGGCAGAGGAGTGGCCATGTGAAGAATATGTGGGACTCTCAGAGCCAAGAGACCGTAGGGCAGTCAGGGCCATGACAGCATCAGCAGTCAGGGCGAGGGCCAGTCTGGTCTCTGACTGCGAGCAGTATTTGTGGGAGGTGGAGGGGAGAGCAGAAAACCAGTCAGTCCCATGCTGTCACGCAATAAATATACTGGACAGCGACTCTGGAGCATGCACATACTGCTGTGTGCTGAGGGCTCAGAGGAAAGTTCCTTACCCCTTCCCAGGATGTTCAGATACTTGTTCAGATGGAGAGCAGGTACCTTCTTGTGTTAGAAATACAAACCAATCATTTACTAACTCTGGGCAGCGGCCTGAGACCTGGTTGGTTCTCGCTGTCTTTATGGGAGTCTGACAAGGGGGAGGGAGGCACCTCTGAGTCTGCTTCCCCACCTAGCAGCCTCTTCAGCTGCCACAGCATCCTTGTCCCATCACAGCTCCAGGTCTTGTCTATGAGCTGTGACGCGTTCACCACTGAGTCCAGGTTTCCCTCCCTAGGTGCATGAAATGGGCACGAGAATCCGGTGAACAAAGAGCTGGACTGGATCTGACACACGAAGACTCCAACACCATCTCTGCTCTAGGACTCTAACAGCCACACAGTGGAGGAAAGGGGAAGAAAGAGCACAAAGATGAGCTACCCCTGCCAGCCTTCCCTCCTGTTCAGGAGCCTCTCATCCAATATCTTCCTTTCAGCTCACCCCAGAGTTCGGGCACATGGCCACAGTCTGATTTAGCTCACTTTAAAGAAAAGCAGAGCCGGGCGGTGGTGGCGCACGCCTTTAATCCCAGCACTCGGGAGGCAGAGGCAGGCGGATCTCTGTGAGTTGGAGGCCAGCCTGGTCTACAAGAGCTAGTTCCAGGACAGGAACCAAAAAAGCTCGAAAAAATAAAAATAAAAAAATAAAATAAATAAGAAAAAAGAAAAGCAGACGTTGCCTGAGCACTGAATTGACGTGGCCGGTCTACATCCAGGATGACTTCCCCAGGAGCTCCTGCGCTGCTCCCAGCTAGAGACAGACGACCCCAAGTCCTCAGCACTCTTGGCATGCTACATAGCTATCTATCCAGGTATTCCATCAATTTCCTGCCCTGATGTTCTGGGGAGGCAGAAGCAGGCTGCTTCCATACTAACACAGAACCAGCATGCAATCAGCAAAACAGACCTGAGAACTAAGACACTCACACTATAACTTCACACATTCTCATGAAAACCAGGTTCTAAACCAGAGCCTTCTCTAGGGGAACTCAAGGCCCCAGCCAAGAAGGCATCCTGTCACCGTAGCCATCCCCTCCTTTCCTCAGATGGGGTCTGAACGAATAATATTTTTCCTTGCAGAAAGTTCAGGGTCCCCCTTTGGTGACAGGCCAGTCACCATCTTTAGTCCCTATGGTTGCAGAAGTGCCAACAGCACAGTCCACCTCTAATACAGAGAATGACTCTGTGGGGGAATGCCGGCACTTCCTGAGCTGAGGAGACAGCATCTATATTCTTACTATCCCCTTGCGTTCCTGGCTGTTGCCTAGATCTGCAGGTCCCTGACTAAGGTAGGAAGGTGATTAGTAAGCAGTGGGGTGGAGGTGGGGGGGGGTGGGCGGAAAAGTAGGTATTCAAAGTCCACCCAAGCCTTCTACACAGTCTCTGGTACCACCATACCTGAGGCTGTCCACCCTGGCCCCCAGCAAGGCCTTCGGTCAGGAAAGCACTAAGAGCTGTGTGTGAAAAATCAGACTTGCGGGTTGCTATAAAAAGGAGCGAAATCGCAGATGTGCCTTTTCGTGTGTCTTTTGCTCCATCTCATTGAGCACACACATCTTCCAGCAGCTACCCTCTCACTCTTACAGCCACTCCCTCCCTCCCTCCAAGGAGCTTGATTAAAATAACTCTTCTCAGGGTCAGTCTTGCTGCCCTGCAGAGAGGGAAACTGCTCCAGGACTAGGGCTGAGCCCAGATGAAACATCTAGCTTGGCTCCTGCCATGTCCTGCCCACTCTCGAGAAGTCAGACGTAACAGAGTGAGGAGACCTGGGTACCCCACCCAGGTGATGTCGGACAAACATGAGAACAAGGTAAGCTATGAGAGCAAGAGAAAAGGCATGGAGAAAGCCCCTAACCAAAGACAGAACCTAGATTCTGTTGGGCAAGTTGTCAGTGCGCTGTGTAACATGGGAAAGTTGTTTTCCCTCTCTGAGCCTCAGGTCACTTCATCTATAAAGTAGGGTATTTGAGGGCCTTTCCAGTGCTGGGCTCATGGCTAAGCCACTTCCATGTTCATCACTGTTCGAAATCACCTTCCTTCACCTCCCACAGCAACTTAGTTTGGCTTGCCCTTGGCTTAGGTAGCTGTGTATCGACCTGATATTTGGCCTCATCTAAGAACTCTGCATTTCTTCAAGCCTCCAGGGCCAATACCTGCCCTGAAGTTTGTTCTCCATCCTGCCTCCAAGATCTCAATGCCAATCTCATGTCCTATTTAAATCCTTCATTGTGGAACTGGAGAAACGGTTCAGCAGGTAAGAGTGGGTACTCATCTCGTAGAGAACTTGAGATCTGTCCCCAGCACTCATTCTAGCAGCTCATAACCACTTTTAACTCCACTGCAAGGGACCCCAGGGTCTCTTCTGGATTCCCCATTTGCTGCACTTAGATGTACACACACACACACGCACACTTCTACCTATTAACTCTCTTTATCTGAGAACCCTAACACACTGTACTTGATTGAATGGCTGAAGAGTCTGCGATGCTCACCTGTCTTTCTTGCGTTTTCCTTTGTGTAGATTCTGTTTAAGAAGTTTGTCCATCTCTCGATGCCACTATTTAACTTTTATTACCAATTTGTAGTCGTGGATAGATGACAGATGATAAAAAGATGGGCATAGAGACAGATACTTGACAGATGACATACATTAGATAGGTAATAAACTGCTGATAGCTAATTGATCATTTGGACCACTTTTGTCAAATACATGTGATGCATGTAATTTTCCCCCAGAATGTGGTTCATAGTTTCATTTTAAATGTTTATTATCTGAAAATTTTCATTTTGATAAAGTCAAGTCTATTTTTGTTGTTGTTGTTCCTTGGGACTTTTGAGTTCTAAGAAATCGCCTACAAAATTGCAAACACATCTGCTAGAATTTTCTTTGTTGAGCTTAAGGCTTACCTTTTGTAGATAAAAGATGCAGCTCAAGTTATGTTCATGAATGGTGTGAGGCAGGAGTTGGATCTCACATCTGTCCCTTAAGAATTTCCAACTTATCCCAACATCATTTACTAAAAAACATCCTTCCCACACTAAATTGGCACTTTTATTTAAAAAAGCAAGTTTGCTACCTATATGGGTTTATTTCTGATTGATGTTTTACTCCATTTGTCTATTCAACTACAGATATGCAATAAATAGTTTCTCAACATAGCTTTCTAGCGTGCCTTGAAATTTGGAGGTATATATTCTCCAACTTTAGTCTTTAAGATTATTTTGGAGTCACACTATCAATTTATAGTCTGATAAAATTCTAGGAATGCCATCTATCAATGTCAAATCTTGTCCATGTTAAATCTTTAAAACTATGAACATATATCTACCTACCTATCTTCTATTTCTCTATTTATTCATATCTAATTCAGTTTTTCTCAATTAGTGGCTTATTTATTTATTCTTTCATCTGTAGACTGGGTTTTCTGTATCTCATGCTGGCTTCAAACCTGATACGTAGGTGAAGGCGACCTTGGCTTTCTGATTCTCCTGCTTCAATCTCCTAATGCTGAGATCACAGGCTTTCACAACCACAGTTGATTTGTGCTCCCCCAACAGTGCTAGGGACAAACCCAGGACTTCGTGCATGTTAGGCAAGCACTCTATCAACTGAACTACATCCCTGGCCTAATTTTTTGAGCACTCTGTAGGGGTTCCAACATATTCCACACTCAGTTTTCCTATCACAAACAGCTTGCATTCATATCTTGTATCTGTCAAAACAAATGAACCAATGCTAACACACTGCTGTCATGGCCAGGATTTGATCAACATTGACCTCAAATTCTGGTAACTCATGTAAGATAAACTAATCATCATGTCTCCTCAAGAGTCTCTTGACTTTCCTTGTTGAATGGCTTCAAAAGCCTGGAGAAGCACTGGGCAGGCATTTTGCAGAATGCCTGTCAATGAAGACTTCGCTGATGCTTTTTGTCATGGTTCTGCAGGAAGTTTAGGGGGATAAGGTAATGCTTTTATCACATCAACATTACTAATTACTGTTAATTTTGATCTTGACCACCTGGATAACACTTTCCTCTATAGACTACTTTCTTCCTGCCCTTTTCATACTATATTGAGAAGGAAAAGTCTCTATGTACAATATTCTTTAAAAATCTGTACGTTCCATGCCTTTCAGGGTTTTATAACTACATAAACTATCTTGAAGTCTGCATAAAAGAACTGTCTCTTGCCTTCCAGTTACTGACTCATTTAGTCATTTGTGTAACTCAATATGGACTCCCAGTCTTTAGAAAAGTTGAGTTATAGTTAGGCAAGCCCTTAATCCCAACACTCAGGAGGGACAGGCAGGTGAATCTCTGTGAGTTCGAGGCCAGCCTTGTCTACAAAGCAAGTTCCAGGACAGCCAGAACTGTTACAAAGAGAAACCCTGTCTCAAAAAGAACCCCCCCCCCCCAAAAAAACCAACAAAACAAAACAAAAAGGTTGAGTGATGTGGGATTCCCCACTGTATGCTGTGATTACCATTAATATAAATAGAGAAACTGGCTTGAGCCTATAGCAGGGAGAACACAGGTAGGTGGGGAAAACTAAACAGAATGCTAGGAGAAAGAAGGTGGAGTCAAAGAATGAAGTCATGTAGCCCCACTGGAGGTAGATGCCAGAACTTTACCTGGTAAGCCACAGCCTTGTGGCGATACACAAATTAATAGAAATGGGTTAAATTAAGATGTAAGAGTTAGCCAATAAGATCGCCATTTCAAACTGAGGTCAAGGAAAGAGCCAGTGGCTGGCTGCTTTGCTTTTCAGATCTTCAGGATGAACCAACCCCAATTTCTCTGAGTTTTTATTGTGTTTCACTTGGGGGATGGGAATTCACCTGGGGGGCCATTGAGGGCTCTCTACCTCCCTTCCCCCTGACCACTCAAGTGGGCTCCAGGTCTGGCCTGACCATGTTCATCAGCGTTGGCTCCTCTGTTGAAAGCTTTCACTGAACCCCAGTGCCATCCCTTCTGCTCCCTTGCAGCTTCACTGTCGGAATTTCTTTAGGGATGACCTCCATGACATCAAGAATGACTTCCAGATTTGGAGGGTGGTATGCAAAAGATATTCTTCGATTTACATTTTAGGCAGTAGTTTTCTGATTTTTAACTTCAGAATATTTGAAAGAAGACATGGAAGTTGGAAATTTGCATCCTTCTGCCTGGGCTCCTGGTTCTTAATCAGTCTTGTTTGCCTGTATCCTTGTGGAAGCCATGTAGCATTCATTTGGGGGTCCTTGTGGCCAATAATTTGCCTTCTGGATTGTTGGCCCTTGTGTTTGCTGTTTGTACCCTTTTATTGCTCCATCCCATGAGTCCCAAGTGGCACAAATTCTGGGCAAGTTGTCAATAGCAATCAAGACATTGATTTACATACTGGGACTACAACTTTTCATCTCTGGTTCCTTCATCTGGATTGTAGCTGTAAGCGGACTAATTTCTGGCAGTGGTAAAACCACAAAATGTTCCAGGCTTACCAGGTGCTCTGTATCCACAGTAGGATAGTCCAGTTCTTCTCTCAAGATCTTGGGGCCATCCTGTCATCTTCAGAACCCACTGGCAAGAGCATAACCAGGAGCTGAAGCTCTCAGTTTGCACAACGGAGGTGACAGCAGCAGGGAGGAATGATCATTGAAATCAGCTTTTCATCTTGCTATAAACTATCAATATGGCCTCAATCTGAACATTGGGCATCTCCTCTCCAGAGAGTTTCTGAGGAGCAGGCTGTTCAGTGCATGGATATGGGATTTTCTAGAATGCCACAGAGGCCCTGAGGGCCTCAAGCAATGAGCTCAATGTGGTCACAGCCTACTGCTGTCTCTGCCACCACATCAGCCCAAGGACCACGTGAGCTTCAACATGAATGATCTGGAGAGGAGGTTGGTCCCCACCATACACTGACCTTAACTCCAAGATAGAGACACATTCAGGGAAGTAGAGGCAGGTGGTAGTCCACTGTGAGCAAAATCAGCTATAGAAGGAATAGATCATTTCCTATAAGCAAACTATACATGTTGTGTTCTGCAAAATGAGCAGAAATGGTAAACTGATTTGGTATAACACACCAAATTAGGTGTGCTATACTTACAATAATGTTTTTTACGTGGTTTTGGTTGTTCTGTTTTGTCAAATAAAGAAAAAAACCCAGGATGGATAGAACCAGAGGTTGAGCCCCAGCTTTCCAAGGTGTCCACATGTACATGTGCAGCCACACAAACACATGCACACAGATTAAATTAAGGAACACATTCTATTGCACCCCAAATTACACATGGCCTTTGGCATACCCTTTACTCCCTTAGCTTCTGGGCCACGGCTGGTTTTCCTGAATGACATTATTGGCATTATTTACTAGGAGTTTTTTGAGGTTAGCTTCTTTCACGTAACGCCTCTGAGGTTGACACCTGTTACTGTGCATATAAGCACCAGTTCCTTTCCTTTCCTAGGATGCCTATGCGCCACTGCTTACTTATTTGTGCCTTGTTTCCAGCGAGGAACAATTGTTAACAAAATGCTCTAAGTGTATGTATACATATTTCCACGGCAGAAGTGCTCCTTTCTTAGAGCTAACCACCTCGGATGCAGCTGCTATCCTACTCTAAATGCAGTATAAGCTGGGTGGTGCTCCACACCACACCTGACATAGCAGCATTCAGAGGCTCAAGCAGGACTACACCTGAAGAGTGATACCCCGCCTCAAAACACCAGATTTAGATGCTTTCAAATATTTATTTTTAGGTGTGTGTATGTGTGCCTGAGTGTATGACTGTGAACCATAACATGCCTGGTGCCACAGAGATCAGACATGGCATCAGCTACCCTGGAACTTGAGTTTGAGTACTCTTAACTGCTGACCCAGCTCTCCAACCCCAACAGAAGATTCAAATACCAAAGAATAACTCAACCCTTACAGTTTTATTTGTTTGTTTGTTTGTTTTTGAGACAGGGTTTCCCAATGTAGCCATGGTGGTCCTGAAACTCACAGAGATCTGCCTTTGCATCCCAAGTGCTGGTATTAAAGGTGTGCACCACCACCGCCGGGCCCCTGGCCTGTGTTTTAAGGTTCTGGTGTCACTTCACACTTACTCCAGGAACACACAAGACTTGCAGTGCCAGCCCTGCAGCTTATGGGTCACCCTTAGCCAATCCAACAGGCTAGTAGCTACATACAAATGTAGTACTCATTGTAGCGGCTTATTTCTTTGAAGGTTTTGAACATTTTAAAATTAATTAACATATATTTTATGGTACTGGAACTGGATTCAAGACCTCATGCATGCTAGGTAAGCTTTTTACCAGTGAGCAATATCCACAATTTCTCAGTGTAGTTTTAATTTGCATTTGCCTAATGAGTAACAGTGTTAGAGATACTTTTATTTTGGAGTGAACAAGTATAAATTTATTATACAGCATGATACAGAGAAGTCTATTGAGAGGTCATAGACTTTAAAATAAAAAAATAAAAACATATAACATTTACCTATTTTGGTGGATAAGTTTAATTTCTTAACCCAACTTCTTCATGAATATTCTTATAAAAATACTACCTTTTTGTTCCTAAAAGTTAACATTGTCAACTTAGTGATCATTATATATAATGCAAAAGACAAAGGTCAGCAGAAGTTATAAAGCAGAAAGACAAACATATCAGAATGTTAAAAAAGAAATTAGGTGACTAGAAGAGCAGCGAGAAGAGGGTACCACTGCTCGCACCACTGCTTTCTGTGTTCTCCTTGGTCACAGACACCCTAAGTTAAAGGCATCTTCACAACCTGCAAGTGATGGCCTATGTCTGTAATCCATTGCTTGAGAGGTGGAGACAGGAGGATTAGAAGTTCAAGTTCACCCTCGGCTACACATTAAGCTTGAGGCCAGACTGGGCTGGAGAGAGACCCTAATCTTTAAAACACAAACAGAATATTAGATGTTAATCATACCTGCAATACCAGCACTTGAGAAACTGAAGCAGGAGAGATGAAAGTTTGAGGCCAGCCTGAACTACAATAAAAACCTCATTTCAAATTTAGCAAGAACAAAAGGTATTGCCATAAAACTGTGTAACTTTACAGATTAATGCATCTCTTAATCATCATCACAAAAGAATTTATTTTTTCGAGACAGGGTTTCTCTGTGACTTTGGAGCCTGTCCTGGAACTAGCTCTTGTAGACCAGGCTGGCCTCAAACTCACAGAGATCCGCCTGCCTCTGCCTCCCGAGTGCTGGGATTAAAGGCATGAACCACCACCGCCTGGCCAGAAAATTTTTTTTGCAGTATATAGTGATTAACAGAAACCCTCAGAACTAGCCAAAACGCAGAAAATAAAACCGTGGAACGTTCAGCCCTAACTAGAACATACAACACACACACACTCCCAAGGCTTAGGGATCATATGGAAAAAGGGACTAAGACAGTCAGTATAAGAATCAGGCCATGGATGACTTCTAGACACAGAAGAACAGTAGCACATAAGAGTTATACATATGTAAAGACCTGGGCAAGTCCAACGAAGACCCAATCTCAGCATGGAGGGCAGAGCTGTGGATGAGGTCCCAGGCCTAGCCAAGGAGCTATCCGCAATGATGGCTAGCTGCTGGAAGGGGTGGTCAGTGCTCTTTAAGAGTGCACCCCTAGTGAAATGACCATGCTCTAGTGGAAAGCAGCTCACCCAAGGATATTTGCACAGCACTAACTGGTCTTGATGGGTTTAAAAAGAAAACAAACATAAATTTGGGTGGGTAGGGAAAGGGTGTGGATTTAAGAAAAGTTGGGGGAATATTATTAAAACATGTTCTACAAAATTCTCAAAGAATAAAGTATTTTTAAAAATAGATTAGATTTCTCTGAGTTTCCAGGCACAGTTTCACACGGGACAACTAACTGTTCTGGGCAGCTTGTAAGCTCAGTCACTGCGGTGGGCATAAGTTTTGAGAGGATACGTGGGCAACAAGAGTGTATTGTCTCAGGTTTGGCAAGTGTGCGTTCACAGAAAAGCCAACCCTGGCCAAGCTTTCATACTCAAAAGACAGTGCTCTTTGAGTAAAGTTGGCTCATTTTAACTTCTCTTTGCCAATTTCTCCTTTTCCCTTGGATTCCCCAGTTTGAAGCTCAGCTTTTGTTTTCCCATGAGACAGTTGGTCTTGTCCTTAGCCATTTGCTGAGCTGTCATCAATGTCAAAGACTCTTCTAAGACATCAAGTTTCTAAGTCATCTAAGTTTTTCACATAGCTTCCTCTGATTGTTCTATTTCCCTTTGAAGCTGGACCTGTTGTTCTGTTGCCTAACTCCACACTGAGAGCCCCCTCTTTGTATATTCTAGTTGCTCCTCCAGAGAGTCCAAGACTAGGCTGTGTTTAACTGTATACTCGTTTCCCTTGTGGGCAAGAAAGAGTTCTCTTACTTTTTTAAACCCCCAGTTTTTTTTTTGTTTTTTTTTTTTGTTTTGTTTTGTTTTGTTTCCTCTAGTGCTGCTTCTCTAGGAAGAATATTTCAGGTAGTCTTCAGCTTGTGTTCTCCCCAGCTCTAAACATGGAATGCTTTCAGGAAGAGTTTTTTGTTGTTGTTGTTGATGATTTAAGGTTAAAATAAGCATTTGGAGTGACTGGGTCTTTAAGTATCAGGAGGTTGCATCTAAGTTCACAGAGTGGCAACTCCAAGACGACTCACCTGGAGACTTCACATGGCTTCCTGTTAGACTGCACATAAAGTCAGAATCCTTTATTTGGTTGAGAAGTGATTGCTAGCGTGACAGTGGATCCTTCCAGAAAAATAATTATCTGTCTGAAAAGAAAGTGTAGGAGCTGGTGCCAGAACACTCTTATCCCTGGATATATTTAGGTATGTTTGGTAAGTGGTTTTGTTGTTTTGGTTTTTCATTTGAGATAGGATCTCATCATGTAGTCCTAGCCAATAAGCTTCGGAGACCTAGCTGCTTCTGCCTTCCAAATGCTACGATTAAAGATATGCACTCAGACTCGTTCATATCTACCCACACATTGTATCTTATATATTTTCTGGAGAAAAATAGAACTTTTATATTTTCTCCCAATTTCTAGCTCATACTTTTCACTTTTCTCAAATGTCTATTAAAACAGAACTTTAAAAGCTCAGCATTTCTTCTTAGATTTTTAAGGCACTGACCTAACAAATCTTTCTGCCTAATAACAAAAACACATGCACTCCCTGCTTTGTTTTTCTTCTATGTACTTCATGATTCTAGGTATTTAGGTCTATGATCCCTCTTAGAGTTTCCTCCAGCCACCTTGACAGCTGACATGTCTCAGCCTCATTTTAAGTGGGTGAAGTTTTTCTTTATTAATTTATTTATTAAAGATTTCTCCCTCCTCCCCGCCACCGCCTCCCATTTCATTTCCCTCCCCCTCCCCCAATCAAGTCCCCTTCCCTCATCAGCCCAAAGAGCAGTGAGGGTTCCCTGCCCTGTGGAAGTCCAAGGACCTCCCACCTCCTTCCAGGTCTAGTAAGGTGAGCATCCAAACTGCCTAGGCTCAGTGGGTGAAGTTTAAACTGCTTGCTTAGGTACACTTCCTTTTTTGTCTACTACACCTTTTAGAGCAGTTTTCCATTCATAGTAAAACTAAGGGCCCAGTCCACATGCATGCACAGCTTCCATCACTGTCAATACTGCACCGACTGTTCTGTAGTTTGCAGTAGTTTACATGGAGTTACTACATGTAAACAGTAATTTACATGACATCACATGTTCATAGTTTACATTAGGGTTCACTCATTGTGTTACACTTTAGTGACCTTTGACAAATGTATAATGCCTCTATATCCCATCACAGCACCATACAAAATACTTTCCCTGTCTTCAAAACCCTCTATCCCCTCGTCCCCACACTCATCTTTTCACTGTCAAGTTTTGCCTACTTCAGTTTGTCGTGCAAATGAAACCATATGGTGTGCAGACTTTAAAGACTGTCTTAATACTTCATTTCTCTTAAATTTTATTACATTTTGAAAACTTTTGTGTGCATGGGGTTGGGGGGAAGAAGCAAACACCATGTCTTGTTTCGCATGCAGGAACCAGAGGACAACTTGAGAGAACTGGTCCTCTTTCCACCAGTGGGTCTGAGGGATCAGGCTTCAGTCATCAGGCTTGGTGGCAGGTGCCTTTACCTGTTGAACTATCTCGCCAGTCTCCTTTTATTATTTTGCATGTGTGATAAATGTGTGCATAGATGTGTGGGTCTTGATCCTACGCATGAGTCCTGAGGTCAGGGAAGGCTGTTGTTCTCCTCTATCACTATCTGCACCAGAGCTTCTCAACCTTCCTAATGCTGTGACCCTTCAATACAAGTTCCACGTGCCGTGGTGAATCTCCAACCATGAAATTTCATTGTTAGATCATAACTAATTTTGAACCATAATGTAACTATCTGATATACAGGATATCTGATATAGGACCCCAAAGAGGTAGGGACCTATACATTAAGAACCACTGATGTACAATCCTTTGACGCAGAGGCTATCTTTTGGCACTTGCTTTGGGCAGCCAACAAGTACCAGAAATTCTCAGGTCTCTGCTCTCCATAGCTCTAGCGCAATAGGTGTGCAGGAGAGCAAATGCAGCTTATCCCCTGGGTTCTGGGATCCAAACTAAGTGTTGTATAGCAAACAGCACTTAGCTATTTTCCAGACTGGTGATACCTTTTGCTTGTTTGTTTGAATGATACTGTACTGTCCCGATGCACCACCTTTACTTACCCACTCACCTACTAAAAGACATCTTCGTTGCTTTTGAGTGTTGGCAATTTCTAACAAAGCTGTAACTCTCCACAGGCAGACTTTTGTGAGATGTCCGTCTTAAATTCATTTGGGTAAATTCATTCACTACGGAGCATAGTGGCTGTATGCTCACTTTTCAAGGAAACTACCAAACCAAAGTAGAGCTATACCATATTGCTCTCCCATCCCTGAATGAGAGTTCCTATTGGAACATATCCCTCCAGCATTTGGGTGCTTTCAGAGGGAGAGGGGAGGGAAGAAGAAAGGCTGGAATGTTTGCACAGTAAGAAATTTAATGACCAGTGCATATGCTGGCTGTATTAATTGCAGTTACTGAAAAAGCATGACATTTTTGCAAATTACCATGCAGCAAAATACTAAGCCCAGAATTCTAATTTTTAGACCTTGCTTTCAGGTTCTATGGCAGTGCTACAAGAGGCAAGTTCTAGGCATTATACATGGACCACTTCACCTATGTACGTATGAGGTCTTTCTTGAAATAACAGGTGTCACCAAAGACAAGAGGAAAAGAACTGAAAGCAAGAGCAAAGTGGGACAAAACCTGCAGCAGACATGAATGAGAGACGGGAGTCTTAGGAAATTTGCTGCAATTTTATTTGGTTAATTTTTAAAAACCCAATCTTTGAAAAACAGAGCAATAGCTTGACCAGATGCTACACCACATTGTAGCAATGTCGGTAGCAGTGGAGAGCCACAGCCCAACACACCCTTCCCTTTTGGGGAACTCCATCCAGGGAAAGCTGGATTCCTAACTATACAGGAGAAAATTTCAGGATGAGCCAGAACGAAGCAAAGTCAGCAAGTTTATTAAGACATAGCTACCACATGGCTCAGATTCAAGTGCAGGCACTAGAGAGAGAGCCACACTAGGTGTTCCCACAGTGGCTACACACACGCTTCTGGCTTCCTATGCTACCTTCCCCCAAAGACAGGAATTTACAGGGTTGAAAGATTAAGCAGTTTAAATTTTAAGAAAAGGTTAAAAATTAAGGGGAAGGATACACATTGGTTTACTTTTCTTATTTCACAGAATTTCCTTTTGAGCTGGGCTGTGGTGGTTCACACCCCTAATCCTAGCAGAGGCAAGGAGAGCTCTGTGAGTTCAAGGAAAGCCTGGATAACAAGAGCTAGTTCCAGGACAGCTAGGACTTTAATACAGAGAAACCCTGTCTCAAAAAAAAAAAAAAGCCAATAAAAATATTTCCTTTTGTAAGTCAAATTGTAGGGTTTTGTCTGTTGCTTTGGTGTGCCTGTTTAGAAGATTTGAGTGGAGGGCTGATATGGTTAGAGTTGAGGCCACAAACACTATAGCCCTAAAAAAGCTGCTTTAACAAGCATATTTAAGATACCTTTAGAAATACAAGCACTATCTCGGTAGGCAACTGCAATTTTAGCCAGTTGTATTCAAGTTGCAGCTCTCAACCAGATTTCAGTGCAAAGGGTTTCTTTCCCTTTGCATGCATGAAAATTTTTCTATCTTGCTTGAAAACCATGATAAAATGAGCACAGTAGTGAAATGTGAACTCTATTGACTACTAATGGAAAAGAAGAGAGCACACGCAGGCAGATCGATGTGTACATGTGAACTGTATTGACTACTAATGGAAAAGAAGAGAGCACACACAGGCAGATCGATGTGTACATGTGAACTGTATTGACTACTAATGGAAAAGAAGAGAGCACACACAGGCAGATCGATGTGTACATGTGAACTCTATTGACTACTAATGGAAAAGAAGAGAGCACACACAGGCAGATCGATGTGTACATGAATTTATCTAAAAAAAGATAGTTTATGAAATGGTTGAATTATTTGAACCTCTGTCTGAAGGCTTTTCAATTTGAGATTTTTTATTTACTTATATATTTGGCAAAAGTATTAAATTTATCTGAAACTTTTAACCATTCTGAGACTTTTTTGATGAAGTAAATCATCCATAAATAACAATTACCAGGTTTAACTCAAGAAAGAGTAGCGAGTCTAACAAAACTAAAAATCCTAAAAGAAACTAGTCTCAGTAATATAAAACAGCTGGCATGAGTCTTGGGCCTTTAACTAACTGCCCTGTTGAACGCAGCAGTAATGGAATGTGACCATCACTTTCTTAACCTGAGGTAGAGCCCAATTCTCATACCCAAGGCTCACACTATCCTGGGCTTAGTTAGTTTCCATTGCTGTGAAAAGACACCATGACCACAGCAACTTATAAAGCCCAGAGGTTTGATTCACAGTTGTAATGGTGGGAAGTATGGCGGCACACAGGCAGACATGGTGCTGGACAGGTAGCTGAGAGTTCTACATTCAAATCCGCAGGCAAATGCCTTCAGTATTTGAAATCCCAACCCCCCCCCCCCCCAGTGACACACTTCCTTCAACAAGGCCACACCTCCTAATACTACTACTCGTCGATGACCAAGTATTCAAATGAGTCTATGTGGGCCATTCCTATTCAAACCACCACAATGGGCAGAATGCAGTTTTTTAAAATTAATTTATTTATTTAAGGATTTCTGCCTCCTCCCCGCCACCGCCTCCCATTTCCCTCCCCCTTCCCTGATCAAGTCCCCACAATGAGGACTGCTGAGAACTCAAGAACAATGGCAGTGGGTTTTTGTTCCTACTGCACGTACTGGCTTTGGGGGAGCCTAGACAGTTTGGAAGCTCACCTTACTAGACCTGGATGGAGGTGGGTGGTCCTTGGGCTTCCCACAGGTCAGAATGCAGTTTTCATGGCCACCTATCCCAATGAAGACTAGAGGCTTAAAGCCCTTGGTTTTTGTTTGGTTGGTTTTTTTGTTTTTGCCTATATGCCCTTTATGTTCCCTTGAGTCAATAGAACATTTAACTCTAAGTGTGGTTGTGAAAGCTCTCCCTCAGGACCAGTTGGCTCTTTTCTACACATCTCCATCCAAGGACTATAGTGGTTCTCAGTTCTCCCAGAGAACACAGCCCAGTGCTGGTTTTGCAACAGAATTTTTTTTCTTTGGTCTTAACAGTTAGCTGCTCACATTGACTCATAAGTTATGCTTTAAA